>NC_056726.1:765910578-766210578 GCF_019279795.1 Protopterus annectens | reverse complement strand
GTAAAAAGGATGGATTAGTTCTCAAAGATACTCTGTCTTTGTGAAAATCAAATAGGGGTCGAACCGAAGAGCATGAAGTTCAGACACCCTCCTGGCAGATGTAATAGCCACTAGAAATAACGTTTTCCAAGAAAGATATTTTAGGGAACAAGAAACAGCTGGCTCGAAGCCGGGAAGAATCAAGGATGTCAGCACAAAATTTAGATCCCACTGAGGAGGAGGATTCCTGATTGGAGGCTTTAGTAGGAAAATTCCTTTCAAAAGGCCCTGCAGAGCCTATGGGACATAATATTATGATCTGCTATTCCGACATGAAAATTAGAAATAGCAGCCAACTGTACTCTGACTGTGGAAGAAGAGGAGCCTGCATGAAAAATCTCTGCTAAGAAGTCCAGAACTGCCTGAACAGGTGCAGTAAAAGGATCAATATTTTGGGCCTTAGCCCAATAAGAGAAACGCTTCCATTTGCTTGTGTAAATCCTCCTGGTAGAGGATTTTAGTGAAGCTACAATTATATCTCTAACTGGGTTAGAGATCAAAGGAAGCCTGGCTAAGGAAGGAAGTGGAGCAACCATGCTGTGAGGTTGAGAGAAGGGATTGACCGGTGCAGCTGACCGGATTGGTGAATCAGTAGATCTGGCACTGGGTCCAGATGCCACGGCTGCACCAAAAGGTGATGGAGGAACAGGAACCAAACTTGTCGAGGCCAGTAAGGGGCAATGAGAATCAATTTGGCTCTCAAAACGGTAGCTTTCTGGATCACCTGAGGGATCAGAGGAAATGGAGGGAAGGCATAAAGAAGTCCCTGGGGCCAATCCTGGGTCAGAGTGTCTCTGGGGGGATGGCCTGATAGAGGGAAGAGGCTGAAGAAGTCTGGACATTTGCTGTTTTGGGGAGTAGCAAAAAGATCGCAACATGGACGACCCCATTCCAGAAAAATCTCTTCCGCTACGGATTGTTTGAGAGACCACTCGTGAGGCATGAGAATAGCTCTGCTCAATCTGTCCGCTATAATGTTGGTTTTCCCAGGGATATGCGTTGCTACCAGAAACCGATGAGAGGAGATCGCCCATTGCCAAAGTCTGAGCGCTTCTCGACACAAGGGGTAGGACTTGGTTCCGCCCTGTTTGTTGATATACCACACTACAGACATGTTTGTCTGTGTGGACTGCAATTGTCCCTACGGGAAGAAAGTCGTTGAGGGCTTGCAACGTTAAAAGCACTGCTCTCATCTCCAGGACATTTATGTGCAGATGGTACTCGAACGGTTGCCACGTCCCATGAACCATCCTGCCCTGATAATGACCCCCCCACCCGATCAGGGAGGCATCCGTGGTGCAGTGGCTATCGGGGACGGAGGTACAAAGCACCTGCCTTGGTGAACCTGAGACGATGTGATCCACCAAGCAAGATGTTCTTTGCATGTTTGTGTCACCAGAATCTGGTGACGCATTGGGAGTTGCTGGTATGACCACTGTGTGAACAGCATCCACTGAAGGAGGCATGTAGAATCGAGCCAGGGGGAGAAGAGTAATGGCCGCAGCCATGAGACCTAATACCTTTAGAACCATTCTGGCCTGTATTTTCTTGCTGGCCAGAATGATCCTGACATGAGTCTGAATGTCTGAAACTCTTTGTTCTGTAAGGGTAGCTGACATCCTAACTGTTTTTAAGTTTGCCTATGAAGGTAATAGACTGGCAGGGCGATAAGGATGACTTTTCGAAGTTGACTGAGATGCCCAAATGAGAACAAAGGTCTATTGTGTAATCCCTGGCTTGTATAAGCTGATGCCTGGTGGTGGCTGACAGGAGCCAGTCGTCGAGATACGGAAACACCTGGAATCCTTGACGTCTCAGGTGAGCCGTGACCACTGCCATGCATTTGGTGAACACTCTGGGGGCTGTAGTGAGACCAAAGGGCAGGGCTCTGAACTGGAAGTGACTGGACCCCAGCCGAAAGCGGAGAAATCTCCTGGAGCGCCTGTGAATTTTGATGTGATAGTACGATCCTGAAGATCTATTGAGCACATCCAGTTGTCCTTCTGTAAGAAGGGCAGAATTGACTGAAGAGTGACCATTCGAATCTTGTCTTCCTGACAGACTTGTTGAGTCTGCTGAGATCCAATATTGGTCTCCAGTCTCCCGTCTTTTGGGGACCAAAAGAACCTTGAGTAGATTCCGGGCTCTGAATGGTCTATTGTAACTGGCTGAATGGCTCTTTTTGCAGTAGTTTTGATTTCTAACTCTGCAATCTCCCTTAGTCCTGGTGGTACATCTGGAAGGGAACTTGAGGGGAAGGGACTTTCCTCGAAAGGAATTATGTAACTCTTGGATATGATCGACTGTACCCATCTGTCTTGAGTGAGGGAATGCCAGGCTTCTGGGTAGAGTGATAATCTTAGCACGAGTACCTCCAAGAAGGGACAGCGGGGCAACAGCACAGAGATGCTGAAACCGCTTGTCAGAGAGAGGCTCCTGTTTCCCTGGTTCTTCGGACCCCTCTGCCTCTAGAGCGCCTGTTGTTGTTACCCCTCTGCCTCTAGGGGTAAACTGACCACGTGAATCGGCGTGACTCCTTGGGATTTACGGAACCACATCTTCCCACCCTTCTGTCCTTTGGGATAAGGCCTAGAAGGGGTGGAAAAGCGGACTCCAACAGCAGAAAGAGTCTTGCCGCCTTGCTCACACCTGGTCAAGGTCTCCTTCACCTGAGGGCCAAACAAAGCTGACCCATCAAAGGGAGAATTTGTGAAGGACGCCTTAAAGGGATCCGCAAAATCACATAGCCGCATCCAGGCTTGGCGCCTAAGAGCCACACCTGTGCCTGCTCTACTCGCTCCATCCGCAGCATAAGATATTAGCCGCATGGAGGAGTTGGCAATGGAATTGAGGGTTCCTAGCTGCCAAGCAATCTTTCTTGAGCCCCTGCAGCTGTAGGATCCTGAACTACTTCTCCCAGCTCCTTCAGGATATCTCTCTGGAGTCTGGTGAAGTGACAAAGATAATTCAGCTTAACGCATAGCAAAGGTCGCTGAGGAAAACATCCGCTTGCATTACCTATCCATGGTCCTAGAGTCCTTATTAGGAGGATGGACGGGCACGAAGGATCTGCAAGTTCCTTTTGGTGGCCGCAGCCACCACCATGGCATCAGCCGGGACACCCTTGGTAAGGAATTGTTTGTCACTAGGGGCAGTGATAAATTTAGAAGGCCTCCTAGGGACTGGCTCTACAGAGTCAGGAGCTGTCCATGCCTTTCGTGCAATAACCTGCATAAGGGGGTCGAAGGCGGAGACACCCAGGAGGTGGAGGGCCGAGATCCAAACGCCTCTAGGTATACTGACTCATCCTCAGAGGGATTGTTGGTGGGCCAGTTTCCCCTCTGTTTCAGAAGTTCTAGGATGTCTGAAAAGGAGACATCCTCAGAGGGGGATCTAGGGGATCCCTCTGACTCATCAAAGTCAGTATCCGACGTGACAGACTCGGGGAGTCTACATGCTTCCTCTTACAAGTCCTCTTCCTAGGAGGATCTCCAAACATCAGGAGAATCCTCGGAAGAGGGGGAAATTCCCAATGGGGAAACCTGAGGCGGAGGATCTCTGGGTCCTGTAGCAAGAGAAGTGGCAGAGATGTCAACAGGTACAATAGAGGGAGGAGCTACGGGAATAGACTGCTGACTGATACCAGTGGCCAGTACACTCTTCATCACCGAATGCTCCTCCCAGGCAGGTCCGAGAGAACCCGCTCCAAGAGCTGGGAACTCCAGGGACCACCGAAGGAAGTCTCCGAGGCAGATGTCGGAGCCGAGCTCACCAGCCGAGGCTCCAAGGGGAAGAGCGGCTCGGACAAGGGTCCGATGCCACTCACCCCTCGGAGGAGACCATGGAAGCCCGACCACGAATCCCTCTAAGGAAGAGGAGATAAGAGTAGGGGCTGAAGGAACAGAAGGGGGTATCTGTCCTCCAGCCGTAGCAGTAACCATGCCTGAAGACTCCAACTCCAAGCTCTGGGGTAGAGTTGAAGGAGGAACTGTAACGGGGTGTGGACCAACAGTCGTCTGCTGAGACGGACTGTGTAGCATTTGGGCCAGTACCTGTGACTTGAGTAATCTACTGACCACTCTCTCTAGGTCATGATCTGACAACCTGGAAGACCTTGAAGATCGGCTCCGATGGCTCCATTCCGATAGAAGAGGCGAAGCCGGAGCCGAAAGTATCGGCTCCAAGGAAGGAGACCTCGACCTCTTCCTGGAATGGGCCATCGGAGCCGATTACAGATCCTGTCGGCACCGACTTCCGGAGCCGACAGAACGTCTCGATGTATCTGCTCCAGCCGAGCCGATACAGCCACCAAAGTAACGGTGTCGGAGCCGATCGAGCCGACACCGATGCCTGTGCCACATGGGTGTCGGAGCCGATCGGAGCCGACATCGGCGGTCAGCAGATTCGCACCGATAGCCATCGGCCCAAAGCTTTGTGGATTCAGAATCGGCTCCAGCCGGAGCCGATCTCGACTCACGAGTCGGAGCCGAGGCCGCAGGCTTAGGAACAGAAGCCTGGGCCTTGGCAGTTTTAGTTGATTTTGTGGAGCCGACTTAGCCGGAGAGCCCTCCGGCTTAAGAAGACCCCTGAGAATCAACTTGTTGCCTCTCCTGCAGGACTCTCTGGCTGAAGGAGTGACAAATAGCACAGGAGTCCTGCAGGTGAAGAGGGCCCAAACAATAGGCAAGAAGTGTGACCGTCTGTCAGAGACATCTTCTGACAGCACGAGTCACACTTCTTAAAACCTGAAACCCTCTCCTTTGACATGGTGCCGAACACAAAACACACACACACCAGTCAAATAAAATTAAATTACACAAAATACCAAAAGGTATTCTATAAAAACACCAACACACACACCCTAACAGGGGGATGGGATAGGAAAACTAAGAACAAATTGAAAAGACAGGGAATTTCTGTCAGAAGGGATAGAAATTAAATTTAAACTATAAAAAAATTAGTTTTTGACTAAAAAGGGGCTAGAAAATCACAAAGTGAAACAACTTACCAGGAGCTGGTAAAAAGAAGACCTCCTGCAAGCGGCAAACGAGATCTGGGTACTTACTGCCTTGCATCATGGGATATGGGGCTGCCTCGAGCTGGTAAAAGGAGTTCTCGAGCTAAAGCAAGTGCCGAGTCGGAGCCGAGGATCGGCTCCGAACCCATCAAGCAAGAATGAAGGCGAGATTGACAACTTAACATCTAGTAATTATTTTTCTACAAAACAATATTAAGAACCTTCTACCTCTAAACATCCTGTCTTCTTGCTGCATTAACTAAGCGCTTAATTTCAACTTATTTTCTTAGTTTTTTTTTCTTAAAGTTTTCTAAGTTAACTCTGAATGTTCCAGCCTCTACTATCAAAATGTAGATTTGCACAGGTATATAGTTCATATAAGTCTCTATTCTTTTCCAGTAGGGTATACTGTGGTTACATTCCTGAAGCTCGGTACACAACACAGAGCTCACACACTTCTGCACCAATAGTTTAATATCCACATAACATACAGTTCTCTTACATTTGTAAAACAAGCATATGAATCATATGATTATTCACAAATGACACATGGATTATTTATAAAATTCCAGAGAGCTGAGCTGGCAGTGTCACATTTCTATACAACTCATATTAATATTTTCAATTGACATATAATTTATAAAATTCCAGACAGCTGGCCTGGCAGTATTTCCCTGGTGTCACACACCCTTTAAAAGTCCTTTCAAAATAAGTTTGTTTCTCCGCTCAGTCAAGGTTCTGGAGGAGAAACCATGGAAAAAAAACGCATAATCCTCCTGGAGATGGACAGCTCAACAATACACACACAAAACATGCCCATCTGAGTTGGGCATCTTCCTGTCTCATATTTGGCACCTCTTAAAGCCAGAGGTGTCCTTAGATGACTTATCAGTCATGCTAACACAGGAAAAGTCTAGCTTTATAACACATGCAGAGAGTAAGAGATTTTATTTATTTATTTATTTATTTTTTTAAGGGCAGGAAAGGAAAAAGAAATTAACAATGGTATTGAAGATGACCCCAAGGCAAAAAAAAGAAAAGCTACCAACGATGGTACAGTAAACTACCAAACAGTAGACGGAAATGTAAAAGGGGGAATATAGTTACACTCGTAGAAGAATGGAGCAAATAGGAATAAATAGAGAATATACAGAAACTAGATAGGAAATACAGAAAACTTGCAGTATAATAATGCCAAAGCTCGAGATGGGATGGACGCATCTGACACCACGAAGTGGCAAATGAGACCTGAGGAAATTTAGTGAGGAGCATTATGGGCACAGTCTAGCTAGAGAGTTTGGGAGGCGCAAGCTGAAAAAAATGGCCAAGTCGGTTCAGAGGCTCGGAAACAGAGCCCACAGACAAGGATTATATTAAGACTGACATCAAATCATACCTTACGTTTTTAGAGTTTTAAAAAGGAAGACGGGAAAAAAATTCCCTCTCTCCCCAACCTAAGAACAAGTCAAACCAAACAAATAGTATAGGGTACAGTATTAGTCAAGCCTAGCGTTTAACTCAAGAAATGAGAAAAGTACAGTTTTGTACCTACCATAAATGTAGATGTTCGAAGATCCACACTGCTGCAGTCCTAACACTTGGGTAGTCCGCTGTCCCAGTCGGCCCGAATACCAAAGTATAAGGCTGGCCGTCAAGGCGATTAGTCTGACGCCAGGACGCCAGGGTACAAATGCGCAAGACCGACGACATATGCTCAGTCATTTCTTGCCCCAGATGTCAGAAGACCCTAAAAAAGATAAGGCCAAAACCAAAAAACACCAAACACTCCTGTACCAAATATATGTACAATATATACAAATTTACAAAGTACAACCCCACCCACACAACCACCCTAAACACAGAGGGAAGGAGGGAGGGAATTGACTGCAGCAATGTGGATCTTCGAACATCTACATTTATGGTAGGTACAAAACTGTACTATGTTCTTCATCTCACATTGCTGCAGTCCTAACACTTGGGTCCTGTAGCTTTCCCCAAGAAACCATAATCTTAGGTGATTTCAACATTGACTGGAACTCCTGCAAGTCCCCCACACCCTCCACTCACCTTAATCTCTTTAACTATCATCAAACCATCAACTCCCCTACTAGAATAAATAAATCCACCCACAAACAAACCATTCTAGACAGGATACTAATCAACAACAATCCCCTCTCCTATAAAACAGGAATACTCCCTGACAATATCAGTGACCACCTCCTTACCTTTATCACTAAACAAAAATTCAACAATCCCAAACCAACTACTTTCCGTACCAAACATAACAAAACAGAATTCAACCTAGCATCCTTTCAAAATGAACTCAAGGAATACAACTGGTCTACTCTAAAATACCTCCCAATAGATGAGGCTGTAACCTATTTCAACAATACCTTCCTACAAATTCTAAACCAACATGCCCCATCCCGCTTAGAGTCAAATCCAAAGCAGCCCCATGGCTCTCTAAAACAACTAAACAAACTATGCGAGCTAGAAATAAACTATGGTCTAAATGGAGGTCCACAAAAAACCCAATTGACCATCAAAACTTCAAACAGCTGAGAAATAAAACAAAGAAGCTTACCATTCTGGACAAGAAAAACTATCACCTTCAATACCAACAAAACCAACACCAAAACCCAAAACTATTTTGGTCAGGAATAAACAAACTACTCCATCCTGGCAACACCAAAACGCCTACCCCAGCTAGCTTAGCACAAACCCAACCTAACATAATAGCTGACACTTTCAACAACTTTTTCTCTCAAACAGTCACTTCACTTGCAAGTACCATGACTCCCCCCCCCAACCCTCCAAACTACCCCCACTCAAAACAACACACACATGCTAAAGTTCAATACTGTCTCAACAACCTATATACATAAGCTTCTATCTAAACTCAAACCCTGCACCCCTTCTGCAGACAAGCTTCCAGCTGAATATCTGCAACTAGCTGCATCTGAGATAGCCTACCCAATCTCCATCTTAATAAACAGAACCATAACTGAATCCAAAATCCCATCCTGTTGGAAAATCTCCCATATTATTCCCCTCCATAAAGGAGGAAACTCCAACGAACTCTCCAATTTTCGGCCTATTGCCCTTCTATCTCCTCTATCCAAAATAATGTAACGTTGCATTCACCATCAACTTCTACATTATCTCTTAAATAACAACTTGCTTGTAGACTCACAACATGGTTTTAGACCCTACCACAGTACTTCAACTGCCCTTCTCTCCTTCACTGACTCTATCAATAAAAACCGCAACAACCTGTTCTCCTCTGCACTATTCTTAGACCTCTCAAAAGCGTTCGATATGGTCAACCATAAACTTCTCCTTGATACCCTACAATCCCTCTCACTTGATTCACAAGCATTACAGTGGTTCGACTCATACCTGACTAATAGAAAACAAGCAGTCCTCTGGGACAGCCATCTATCCTCTCAACTCCCAGTTACTATCGGCGTCCCACAAGGATCCATCCTAGGTCCCCTACTTTTCTCTATATTCATAAATAACCTGCCCACTTCCCTCCCAACATCCACTTGTATACAGTATGCAGATGATTCCACTCTCATCTGCTCTGCTTCTTCCCCAGCACAACTCCACACTGCTACCCAGGTGGTCTTCACTGCAGCAGAAAAATGGTTCCAACATATCTGTCTCCTCCTAAATCCCAAAAAAACAAACTTCTACTGTTCACCCCTATCACTTTTTCCATTGTATCGTGCAATGGCACTGTCATCCAACCTGACTTTTCCACTAAACTGCTAGGCGTAACCATAGACAATCAGCTAAATTTTGACTATCACATTGACTTAACTATCAAGTCAGTCAATAAAAGATGGGTGCCTTTACAGACTTAAGCCCTTCCTTACTGCCACTTCCGAGTAGCTCTGCCAAACCCACCTCATTTCTACATTATTGTATGCCTCTCCTTCCTTTATCAATATATCTAAAGCTAATCTTCAAAAACTGAATACCGCCTACCACAGTATAGCCAGATTTGCCACTGGCTCTCTATTCCAAACTCATCACTGTCTTAACTTAAAAAAACTAAACTGGCTTGAACTTCCAAACCTAATACTACTACAGCAACTAATCATCACTTTTAAAATTCTACATTACCCCTCCAACACACCCACACTAAATAAACTCATCACTCCTTATAAAAATCTCACTTCACTTAGATCAGCCAACAAGCTACTAGTTACTACCTTGAAATCTCATAATAAATCAGGTGATTCCTTATTTGCAAACACTGTCGGTTCTTACTGGAATAAACTCCCCACAGAATTGACCTCCCTAGGCTCATGTCATCTTTTCAAAAAACAGATGAAAACTCACCTAATAACTCACTGGCTATGCCCCTGCTCTAATCCTGACTGACCTTAGCAAATTTATTACTCTCCCCAGTCTGCTCCTGTGTACTTTTGCTCTTCAGTTCTAACTTAAACTGACTTCCACAGTCCCTTTTTTATACCTCCACTCTTCTGTTCTTAGTTCTGTTTGACTCTCTGACCACTCTGTTTTTCTGTCTCTTGCCTATTAGCTGACCTCCTATAATCCTGCTACCTTTTACATTTCTCACTATCTTTGTTTTTCCCCCTCTCCTTTACCTACTGCCTGTTCCTTAGCCTCACCAAGTCCACAAACCCTATACCTAACAGTAACTGTACTTTATTATTTCCTTTCTCTTTACATCATTTCTGCCTTTTACCTATCTCTAACCTTTTAATATCTTTTACACTACTAACCTGCCTGTTTAACACTATATATTAACCACTTTTATGCTTTCATCCAATACCTATTTGCTGTTATTACTAGCTACCATGGATATTACTTTAACTTTAAATTTTTTGATACTGGAGCTTTTCTCCTCAGCCCCTGACTGAATTTTGATTGTCATCTAGTCAGATTTGTACATGAAATAGGATTAGCATTTGTATTTTGCCATATTATACGATATTAGTTTTAGTTTGATTGTATAGTTAGTACTATTAGTGACTTCATATTTTGTAGTGTATTAGTCTGATAGTGGAGCTTTTCTCCTCGGGCCTCTGCTGAAAATGGACATGTATCCAGCCAGACTAGCCCGGTTAACAAATGTAAAATAAAAAATAAAATAAAAAAAATAAAATAGAATCCCAAAGCAGAGGTAAGGGAGGCTGGCAAATCATAAAGAAGCTGGAGCTGACAACATGCCCTGCAAAATAGCAGTGGCAAAACCAGCCCTAGATTTAGAGTAGAGAGGAAGGTGGTAATGCTTAGAGAAAGTATGCACTGAACTCCAAGTAGCTGCCTCCAAAATATCCTTAGTTGCCACCCCCCTTAGAAATGCTGTAGAAGTGGCAGTAGCCCTAGTGGAATGAGGCCTAATCCCAGCTGGAATCTCCTTGCCATGATGGGAATAACAGAATGCAATGCAAAACCCAATCCACTTAGAAATAGTTTGTTTTGACACAGGCTTGCCCTGAGAACTCAAAGCAAAAGAAACAAACTGCTGAGACTGCCTAAAATCCTTAGTCCTGCTTAAATAATAGCGCAACTGCCTGTGTACATCTAAAGTGTGCAAAATCTTTTCCCCCTTATTTTGGGGATCTGCATAAAAAGTAGGCAAATGAATAGTTTGGTTTAAAGCCACACTAGAGACCACCTTAGGCATAAAGGAAGGATTAGTACGTAATGATACCCTATCCTTATGGAAAATCAAAAAGGCTCAACCGCCATAAGGGCCTGCAATTCAGAAACCCTTCTTGCAGAAGTAATGGCCAACAAAAAAGCAGTCTTCCATGACAAGTATTTCAATTCAGCAGTAGCCTTGAGGCTCAAAGGTTGTAGAGTAAGTTTCTCCAACACAAAATTGAGGTCCCAAGCAGGAGTAGGAGCTCTCATTGGGGGTCTTATATTCTTTGCCCCTCTAAGAAATTGCTTGAACAAAGGATGAGAAAACAATGGTGGGTCACAATCATAGTGAGCTGAAATCGCTGCAGCATGAATCTTAATGGAAGAGAAAGACAAACCTTTGTCCAATAACTCAGTAAGATATTGAAGAGCCACACTCAAATTAGGCTCAGAAACATCCAAATCCTTTGCTGTACTCCAAAATAAAAATCTCTTCCATTTTTCTGCGTACACTTTCCTTGTACTAGGTCTTCTGGCTTCCATAATCACATTCAAAACTTGTTGAGGAAGTTGAGACCTACTGTGGTTCAAAACAGAATATGCCAAGCTGTTAGATGAAGAGAGTGAAGCTTGACATTGAGTAGATGACCGTCCCTCTGAGACAATAGGTGTGGAATCAAAGGTAAAGGCCATGGAGGCTTCTTTACCAGACTCCTCAGTAATGGGTACCAGTGTTGCCGAGGCCAATCTGGAGCTATTAAAATCATCCTTGGCTTGTCTTGTCTGACCTTTAGGAGTACCTTTGGGAGGAGAGGCAGAGGAGGAAAAGCATACACATGAAGAGTCTTCCAACTGAAAGAAAGAGCATCCACTTTCCAAGCTGTGTGATGAAACCTTTTCGTGCAAAACTTTGGCAGCTGGTGGTTTAGTGGAGAAGCGAACAGATCTATGTCTGGAGTTCCCCATGACACTGTCAATTTTTGAAATACATGAAGATCCAGTTTCCACTCGTGGGGATCCATGATTTGTCTGCTTAACACATCTGCTAAGGAGTTCTGTGCTCCTGGCAGAAACCTTGCCTGAAGATTTAGTTGCAAGCTGAGCGCAGTCTCCCACAAAATCATTGCTTGCCTGCATAGAGGATAAGAATGTGTTCCCCCTTGTTTGTTGATGTACCACATGACAGTTGTGTTGTCTGTTAGAATCAACACCTGCCCTGGAAGAAGTAACTCCTTGAAAGCCATTAATGCAAACTGGACTGCTAACATCTCCTTCATGTTGATATGTAGATGCTGTAGTCTGGCAGACCACTTGTCTTGTATCCATTTTCCATTCAGATGAGCTCCCCAAGCTATGTCTGAGGCATCTGTCGTTAGAATCTGACTTGCCTCTGGCCGGGTCACAGAGAGTCCCTTGTTTAGGTGACATTCCTGAGCCCACCACAAAAATTCCTTTTGAATGCAAGGTATTATTTGAATGACAGTGTCCAAATCGTGGCAGTGCTGTGTCCATACATTTTTGAGATACGATTGCAGCTTCCTCATATGCAGTTTGGCATTGGGAAGCACCAGAATACAAGATGCCATGAACCCTAAGGCTTGAAGGACTGTCCTTGCAGTCAGCCCGGACTGAAGAGATAATTGATGGAAGTAATGGGAAAGATTCTTTTGTTTGTCCGGGGTTAAAAAGGCCATCTGGGTTGCTGTATTCAGTCTTACACCCAGAAAGCACATGTCTTGAGAGGGTACTAGACTGGACTTTATTTCGTTCACAGAATACCCCAGGCATCTTAGCACTGCTATCACATATTCCAAATGCTGAAGAAGCTCGTCCTTTTCTTGAGCCAGAATCAGGCAGTCGCCCAAGTAAGGATAGATTTGTATTCCTTTTAGCCTGAAGTAAGCTATCACTGGAGCCAGAACTTTTGTGAATACTCTGGGCAGTAGATAAGCCAAAGGGCAATGCAGAGAACTGATAATGTGAATTCCCAGCTCGAAACGCAGATACTTCCTGCAACCGAGTCTGATAGGCACATGAAGGTAAGCCTCCTTGAGATCTAAAGTTACCATCCAGTGATCCTTGCCCAGCAGAGGTAAAAGCTGTTGTAACGTCAACATTTTGAACTTGGGAATGTCCAGATAAGTGTTGAGGATAGATAAATCCAAAATTGGTCTCCACGTGTTCCCCTTTTTTGGTACTAGGAACAGGCGAGAATAAAATCCTAGGCCCCTTTCTGGCACAGGAACCAGCTGAATGGCCCCTATTTGGAGTAACAGAGAAATTTGCTTGTGAGCCTCTTTTCTTTGTAGAGGAGGAATGTCTGGCATGCCTTTGTAAGGAGGCAAGGTATGGAAATAAAACCTGTAACCGTGGTGAATGATATCCAAAACCCATCTGTCTTGGGTAATCAAACTCCAATTTTCTTTGAAAAGTGCCAACCTTCCTCCCAAAGGTGCTGCCAGACGCGAAGGCTCTGGCAGCTGATAAGGCAGGTCATTGGGTCTGTTTACGAAAGGACTGACCCCTGCCCTCACCAGAAGATTGAGCAGGTGAACTCCCTGTTCTAGGCCTAAAAGAACTTTGAGCTCTGCCCCTACCACGTCTAGACCTACCCCTAGACTGGGAATCATAAGAAGGATATGTCCACCCCTTAGTAGGCCAATTTCTACTAAACTTTGGAGGCTGAACCTGCAAAAAATCTTTAACAGTCTGCATAGACTTAGCCTTGTCCTCCATTTTCTTTAAAACTGCTTCCACAGGTGAACCAAACAACACATCAGATTGTAAAGGAGCATCTAAAATCCTTGTCTTTACATGCTCTGCTAAATTCTGGTCTCTCAGCCATGCGTGCCTGAAGAACAGAACCAGTGGCTGCCACCCTTGAAGAGGCCTGTACAGCATCAAAACCACATTGCAAGGAATGCTTACCCACCTGTTCAGAAACATGAACTAAATCCTGTAACTCTTTACACTCAATACCTTCCGCCAGAGCATCTACCTTAGACTTCAATTGAGAAAGGAGATAATTTTGGTATTTTAACATGTGAAACTGGCAATTCAAAGCCCTCATGGCTAAAGTGGAAGAAGTGTACACCTTCTTTCCCCATCTATCCAAAGCCCTTGCCTCTTTATCAGGAGGAACAGGATTTTTAACAACAGAAGCCTTAACACCTTTTGGGCCCTGAGAAACAGTTTCTGGGTCTGCCCTAGGACTCTTAAAAGATACTTATGCTTCAGGCACCCTATAATACCTATCCGGTTTAACTGGGGCAGGAGGCAAAGAATCAGGGTTCAGGGAAGCCTCTGCAAAAACATCTTCAACCACATCCAGAACAGGAGGAATAGCTAAAGGCCTATGCTGGGGTAGAAACAAAAATTCCCTAAGCCTTTTCCTGGAATCCGAGAAATCTTGACCTTCCCATTTAAAATGCTCTCTCATGGAATGAAGAGTCTCTGAAAAAGAAAAATCCTCAGGAGGAGAAGCCGAAGGAGTAGAATCATCTACATCAGAATCAGAATAAGGAGGATATTCCTGCAAGTCTTCAGCCGAAGACTCAGAAGCCTCCGAACACTGCTCAAAACTCTCAAGCTCAGGTTCCACCCTAGGCCTCTTATCAGGAGGGGGCATAGAACCTCTAATCATAGTAATCAAATCTTCAGCCATTTTAAGCATATGTTTCTTAGGCAGAGACCCTGAAGTACTAGGGAGACCCCACTGAAGTTAATCCTGGCCTGCCTCTCGAAGAAGCCTTGGAAACAGAAGGGGAGGGCCTAACCACCTTAGGAAGGGAGGGGAGAACAGCTACCTGAGAAGCCCCTTCAGCCTGGCCTACCTCCTGAGAGGAAACATCTTGTAACAGTAAAGTCTCTCCCTGAGAATCCAAAGGCACTTCTGGCAGAACCTCCGGCTCCACCGAGCCCACTAAAGAACCGACGTCCGGGACAGACGGTTCTTCCAACCTAGGCTTTGCTGCTTTATCCTTGCGCTTTTTAGAAGAAGCGG
The DNA here is from genome assembly GCF_019279795.1 of Protopterus annectens. Classification (NCBI taxonomy): domain Eukaryota; kingdom Metazoa; phylum Chordata; order Ceratodontiformes; family Protopteridae; genus Protopterus; species Protopterus annectens. The sequence goes on along the minus strand of NC_056726.1, from coordinate 766,195,891 downwards.
CCGGAGCATCCGACGGCATTTTATAATTACAACGCTTCCCAAAAACTAACCTGGCACAATCTAATCTTCTCTTTATAGTGCGTTTGTTAAATCTAGCACAAGATCGACATCCAACGTCGTGCTCAGGCCCTAAGCAAGGTATACACAAAGTATGGTAATCCCTATGAGGTATCTGTTTCCCACAAGAAATACAGTTACTCACTTTTTCTGACATCCGGTAAAATACTGAGGCAAGAAAAAACCAAAATATTCCCCAACGGGGTACTTAACCAACTTTGATTCGGTCTGAAACTCCGACTTCAGAAAATTTCAGAACGCCAACCTGCACTCGCAAAATTGCTTCTGCATCGGACCATGCGGCAAAAAAGACTGAGGATATGACGTCGGTCATGCGCATTTGTACCCGGACGTCCTGACGTCAGACTAATGCGCCTTGACCGACGTCAGCCTTATACTTTGGTATTCGGGCCGACTGGGACAGCGGACTACCCAAGTGTTAGGACTGCAGCAATGTGAGATGAAGAACATCTACAGTTATCCAGCATCTACTACCAAACACTATGGGTGCAGGTTAACAGTTTACTGTACACAGGAATCCATTTTTTTTTTTTTTTTTTTTTTTTAAATACAGCTTGTGATAGGAGGTCTAGTTTTACAGTTTCAACTGCTCAGCTAGGATGACACCTAACAGTTTTGCCTGGATTACTTGTTTAATCCCGGTGTTGTTGGTGGAGAACAAGACAAAAGATGCCCTCTATTTACACAAGTGTTTGGTAGGAGAGTATTAGGATTTTGTGGCAGAGGGAGGGAGCTAGAAGCTATTTAACTATAACACAACAGAGGAGAATGATTCATGTGCGAGGACTTGTACTTTTTCCATTGTTTTATACTAGTAAACCTGTGTGGAATCTGCATATTCTACTACAGTAGTAAATTTAGCAGGTGTATGAAGGTCTTTATTCAAGAGTCCAAAAAGTATGGGGCCTAGAATTGATCCTTGTGGAATTCCTACTTTTATGCAGAACAAAGGAGAAGTCAGTTTGCCATCTTATGTCTGGTGCTTTATTTCATGCATAACTATGAAACCAATATAAGGGGGGTTTAGCTAGGCATATGCAAGAGAGTTTTAGAAGAGATTTCAGAAGGGGCACAACAGTACTGAAACTAGGTAACCTTAATTTCTTTGAGCATTTACGGTTGTAATGAAGTTTAGCACATAATGGGATCTAAAACCATGTTTTGTGTACAGGAGAGTTATATTTCTCTAGTACTTTTGATAAGGGTGAAAGTATCGTTATTGGTCTGTAATTTGAAAGTTCAGCAGATGTACCTCCTTTGTGAAAGGGAGAGATGAACGGTTTTCCAATATGATGGGACACAGCTTCTGCCAGGGATATATTTTTTAGGAGTGATATATTGAGATATTCACTTGGCAGAATGTCCCCAGCCCTAGTCCTAAAGTGGACCGTCTGGCAGTGGATTTTATGTACCTAGCTGGAATAGATTAGTTGGATGAATCTGTAAAGCTGGACACTTAGTTTTGTACGGGATTTGAGCAGAGATCCAACAGAAGAGATCTTTAAATACAGTATCATTACTACTTGGGGGTAAGACAGACCCCTACGATGGCCATTTTTTAGTTGTGATTTTTGAGTCCTGTTACCCAGAAGCAATTGTCTCCATATGTTTGCTTCATGCAGTAGACATTTTTCAGTGAATACGAGGACATCTAGGCAACTGAGCAGTCATTCAGGCATGCAGTTCAGGGAGTTTACTATAAATGCTTTGTATACTGACAAAACGTGAATTGAGACCAGAGATGGCTGAGGATTAGTTTGGGTGAAGATCCTACCAATTCAACGACCATTCCCTTATGTGGGAGTAGGATGAGTTGGGTCAGAATCTGGATGAATGCCACAGTTTAATTTTAATTGACATGTACATATACTGTTGGTACAGCTTTGTTTGGGTTTAGGCCTAGAGTGATTATAAACTAGGAATCACTGCTGTTTTTGGCAAGTGTACTTGAATATACACATACATGGAGAGATGATACAGTAGGTGTCATGGTATGACAGTTTTGTATGTTTATGCTGTTGGGGTGTGTACATTGGATCAACTAGGATACGAGAGTTAGAATGGGGGGGGTAGGGGAGCAGTGACGCAGTGTGGGCAGTCTGGTTAAGGGCTAGGTAAATACAAGTTACTATCAGAAGAGCAAACACTTAAAATTAGCAAACGTTCTTATAATCAAACTTTAAAATGCGAAACTTGAAAATGTAGAAGGCACGGAACAGTTTTTTTTCCCCAGGGGGGGGGGGGGGGGTCGATGGGCTGTTGCTTTTTTTTTTTTTTTTCCTTTTTGATCAGCGAATTTCTTCCCTGGGAAAAAATTCACTGATCTGTTCCTTCGGCATTTTAAGGTTTTGCATTTTTACGTTTGATAAAAAAGAGTGTTCGCTATTTTTAGAGTTATATCTTCAGATAGAGACAAGGTAAAAACAATGTCCATCAATTAGTATATGGATATCGAATGAGTAAATTAATGAGAATAGAGAAAAATGACTGTTGGAGGGAAATAACTTTGTGAGGGTGATAGGATTAGTGACTGCAGTATTACAAGATTTACTTGGGTGTTTGGAGACTGTAAAATACAGAAGATCACACCAAGGAGTTAAGCAGCTGTTAACAGTTTAAGGGAATGCAAATACTGGATGGTTAAGTGGTAGGATGCAATTCCATTGAGAGTGCAAGACAAGATAAAATTGGCTTTTATTACTTTGTTGGTGCTTCTAAATACAGTATTCTGGTATGATTGCTTTTAACTGTAGGAGTAGCTTAGCGATAGGATTCTGCAATTTGTCTCTGGTTGAGTGGTAGTGTGACGTTTTCAATGGTGGATTGGTGGGGATGTGATTAAAGTTGATATAAAAGACAACATAAAACAAGCTGTTCCTAGGGTGTTGGAATGCCTTAGAAAAGTATGCAGATGCGTAAATATGTACAGCCAACAAAGAAAAACCAAGGCACAGTCCAGCCTAAAAAAACAGCACACTCACATAAAACTGGAATTTAGATTTAATATGTTCGATATGTGCTTTCATTTCATCTTGTGAGACTTTGGAGAGCTTAGAATTATAGTTGCCTGTAGCACTAAACATGTGGTATACCTGGCAGTTTGCCAGGTGTGCAGGGTGTTTTATTTAGGTAGGGAATTGAAGTTACACAAGAGAGCATTTATATCATATGCAGATTTCTTCCCCTAATAATGCAATGGCTAAAAATGTCAGTGAAAGTGGTACTAGTCATTCATTCAAATTCATGGTAGTGGATGTGCTATTTGAGTGTGACTGAAAGGGTGACATAAAAGCCCTTACTGAATCTGTTGAAGCTAAAAGGATCATAAGGATGTGTGCTGATAGGGCAGTGGGTTAAATGATGGTCTCATTTAAACCATTCTAAAAGTTGAGGGTTAAGTTTATATGCATTAGTTTAGTGTATATCTGATTGGCTGGATCATGTTTAAATGTACACTTGTTTTATTTTTAGTATGGTCTGATGAAGCAATGAGACATTGTGAGAACACTTAGCGAACATATTAAAGCTTAATTTCAGTTTTATTTTGAGTGTCTGCTGTTTTTTGAGACTGGACTGTGGCTTGATTTTCCTTTGTTGGTCTTACAAAGTTGAAATAAAGGCATTTGTAAGGGGGTAGGAGAGCGAAGTCTGACAGCCGTCTCCTGGAGGGTAAGTGTCCAAAAACAATCTGAGATTTGGAGTAGAACAGATCAGGTTAAGCCAATTATGCAATGAAAATTCACATATAACCACATCAAGAAAGCAAAGTAAGAAGTGTGAAGTCTAGGTAGTTTTACCTGAGAATTGTCTCCTTCTCATGGAGTGGAATTTTGGTAAATGGCCTACTTTAGGGAAGGACCACAACTATTATACTTACCCCTGTTCCCTTTCATCTAGTTGGAGAGGGAAGGAACAAAGACAGAGAAAGAGTGTGTGTGTGTGTGAGAGTGTGTGTGTGTGAGAGTGTGTGTGTGTGAGAGTGTGTGTGTGTGAGAGTGTGTGTGTGTGAGTGTGTGTGTGTGAGTGTGTGTGTGTGTGAGTGTGTGTGTGAGTGTGTGAGTGTGTGTGTGTGTGAGTGTGTGTGAGTGTGTGTGTGTGAGTGTGTGTGTGAGAGTGTGTGTGAGTGTGAGTGTGTGTGTGTGAGTGTGAGTGTGTGAGTGTGAGTGTGTGTGTGTGTGTGCACGAGAGAGAGTAAGTGGGGCAAGTAAGGTACAAGACACAATAGAATGGGTGGAGCAATAGAAAGAAAATGCATGGAAATGTCTCCAGAATCGAGCAATTTGGTCAATGCCAGCAGCCTAGGCTCCCCCCTCCTCACCAGACAGCACCAAAATTATGAGAAAAATATTTTAAGCCCAATAATTTAGCAAAATACTGGCTCAGAGCTAGAAGTGGTTTAACAAGGGCCTGGGGTGAAGGAAAAAATGAGGATTGTAAATGGACTAAGAATATAGTGAGAAAGTGAAAGAATATTAATACATATAGTATCTGGAATATGTAATTATGTTACAAGGAATACATTTAAATGAGGATGAATTTTTGACTGTTTCTAGTTCCCAGAAAGGAAGAAACACAGAAGTCCATTTTAGACTTAACTATTCCTTCCAGATGGTCGCCATGCATTCAGTTTCTATGTACACATGATATGCCAGCCACACATACATTACAGTAAAACTTTCAAAAGAATTATGCCTAGACATACAACTTCAAAATGTACACACAACAGGTATTCTACCCATAAAGATTTTTAATGCGATTCAATGCTGAACCTGGCCAAACATTATAAGTTTTTCTTTTTTTCCCCTCTTTCTCCTGTAGTTTGAATATCAGCAGACCCTGGTCTCTCTACCTCGATTACTGGGTCCACCTATTCAGTCTAGTTTCTCTCTCTCAATTCTGATAAGGGACAGGACCGGCATGGCGATCAAGGTATCCCAGATCAGTGTCATACTGCTGCTAGGAGTGTTGTCTTGTTATCCTTGCCATGCACATACCCAGAAACACCCTGTAACTGGGGCATGAAATGAGCAGACACAAATCTGCTCCTCACTTCTACAAGTAGCAAATGTCAGCATGCCACTGTGCTCACCCCCAGGAAGCACTTAGTGGTTGTTTCTGCATATGAATGTGTACGCATATCAAAGTGTGATCATAAATGAAAGAACAGTACAGTAATTTGAACATGTTTTGCGCAAGTATTCAGCAGTAGTTTCGACTGTCATTAAGCAAATTGTCACCTAACTTGCACACAGCCTACCCATCTATACTAACCACTTCTAACTATGTACATCTTTGGGTGTCAGACAGTGAGCAAATGAAATAATGACCACAATAATATGGTGTAACTGGTTCTCTAACAAGTACCATCTCTTCCAGACAAGATGTAAACTTAGCTGCCATCATGCAACTGTCCTTCATTTTGTAATCCCTAACCATCAAAAAAAAATCAATACGTATATAAAGTAAATCTGAGAATTTGCAAAAAAATCAAATCATAATGGATGTTATACATTTTAACTACTTTCAACTCAGACAACGCCCCTACCTGACAAGTCATAGTTCTTTTTCACAAGCAAGTGAATTTACATTTACTTTTGGCAATCTCACCCAAAAAATAACTACCTACCTGAAAATTGAAATCTCCAATCAGAAAGCAAATCCGCCAAATCATGAACATCCTTTCATCACCCAACCAGTAACATCCACGCTGAAAGCATCATCCACAAGAGTCATCTAATGTTTTGCCAGTATTTTTTGTCTTTACATAAACATGCAAACATTCCTGAAGATTCAATCCTTAATCTCGTGTGATCATTTATTCACAGCAGTCCTCGTCAATGCTCAACTCAGACAGTAATAAGCAATGGGTTGGTTAGTCGTGGTCTATTACAAAACAAGAAATGAAGTGAAGAAGCACGCTGATAAGCAGCATGATATAATGCATCTCTTCCAGGACGCATTTTTATCCCCCCCCCCCCCCCGCAATTTTAAAGCAAGTGTTCAACTTGGTCATTAATTTATTAACAGCATCCCTAAAGTGTTTTGAAAGTGGCCAGCGTAATGGCACAAAGGCAGGGCATCCGTCTGCGTTTCTGCTTCACTTTACTTCACGAATGAGGATTAAGGTGGAGCAGACGAAGGACAGCCATCATCCCATGGAGGAAATGGGTAGATGTGGAAAACCTTAACACCCGTGCAATCTCCGGTGCAGACCAGGAGCTTAGCAGGTCATCTCTAACATGGGGCAGTAACAGCATCACTGTTATCACTGCAGTACCTGTTCCACAAGTAAACAGCTACAGAAAATGACTACCTCAGACTCCATGCTTGCTGCTCCCAACTATATCTCTTGCTCCCAAAGTCAAGTGGGGATTAAACAGTTTGGCAATTACACAACTGTCAATTACCTACCTACGCTAATGCAGCATAATTAGAGCTGGAACCCAAAGAGACTTGGTTCCTCCTGCCTGCCCATTAATATTCATGCTGTAAAACACTGCTCAGTACATTTTGTCTTCTGTGTTAACAAATAATCTTTTAAACTTTATATTAAGGCTGCAAAACACACTTTTCATTCAAAAAAGCATTCACATTCATGAAGATGAATGAACAAGTTAGCTTTGCACCTTTTAACATTATTTTTAAGGAAGAAATAAAATAACTAAACAAAAAAACTCAGTCTTTAAGATGAAATGTATTAAAATGAAACAAAAATAAAATGTGCATTTCTAAGGTCAGTTGTGGAGCTCATTTATAATGCTAAACGTGTTAATTACTGCTACTTCCTTAAAGCTGCTATCCTAATTCTCAAATCAAAGCTAATGCAGCATTTCAACTGTCATACTTCAAGTTGCCACACATGAGTTTCTCAACACAGCAGTCATCATTATGCAATACTCCTTTAGGTAACACTGTTACATAAAATATTTATAAAAAAACATGTTCTTACTGTGTCTGAATTTCCTTCTAAAAGGATATTTATTGCTCTGGTTAAGTCTCCATTACAATCATGTAGTGCCACTATACATTCATCCTGATTCTTGCCAGTCACTTCCATTAGCTATGGGAAAAGAAAAAGCATTCATTTATTAAAGATGACACCAACTGGTTTTATTAGTTACATACATGACGAAACATTTTAAAACAAATATCCACTGTGCATCAAATTCATTCGAATTACATATAAACTAACATTTTCCTGGCTGACATTATAACTTCATCTTAGAGAAACAAAGGCAGATATGTATGCTCAAGATTTTTCATTTGTATTTATTGGCATGTCAGTAAACATCGCCATAAAACAAGAATCAAAAAGTACAGTTTTGTACCTACCATAAATGTAGATGTCCGATAGGAATGCATCTGCAGTCCTTACAAATGGGTTGTCCAGTCGTCAGGCAGCCCTTCGGTCGGCCGGATTCCAAAGTCTGGGTCTGGCCTCGGCTGGTGTCGCACTTCACCCGACGTCATAGCTGCCGTTATTCGGGTATAAAGGCATCAGCCGACGCCATTTTCCTCAGTGTTTCTTGCCCCAGATGCCAGGTGCCCTCTAGGAAGGCTAAATTTGGATAAATGCAAATGATTCCAAACAGTAGAAAGCAAACAAAAAATAAGCATGTATGTACATATATACAAACAAATACACCATAATAGATTCCCCCAGCTAGCTACAAGATGGGCAAATACCCTAGGAGTACCACAGAGGGGAAGGAGGGTGGGTAATCCTGACTGCAGATGCATTCCTATAGGACATCTACATTTATGGTAGGTACAAAACTGTACTATGTCCTTCAAGGATGCATCTGCAGTCCTTACAAATGGGTAGAATACCATAGCCAAACTGGGGGGGGAGGAGAAATAAAATTACGGTGTAGTTAAGATCCCTTGCAAAACAGCAGTGGCAAAACCTGCTTGGGATCTGGAGTATAAAGGTAAATTATAATGCTTGGCAAATGTATGCACGGAGCTCCAAGTAGCAGCCTCTAAAATGTCTTTGGTAGCCACTCCTCGTAGAAAAGCTGTGGTAGTGGATGTAGCCCTTGTAGAGTGAGGCCTGATGTTTTCTGGAGTTTCCATGGTAGGAGTAACAAAATCTAATGCAATTTCCTATCCACTTACAGATTGTCTGTTTTGAAATTGCTTTTCCTTCCATTCCTGTTGCATATGCTACCAGTAGCTGGTCAGTTTTCCTATTGCCCTTGGTCCTGTCCAGGTAGTAGCGTAATTGTCTATGCACATCCAAGGTATGCAACAGTCTTTCTCCCCTGTTCTGTGGGTTGGGGAAGAATGTAGGTAGGTGGACAGCCTGATTCAAAGATACTCTGGAGACCACCTTAGGCATAAAAGTAGGATTAGTTCTCATGGATACTCTATCTTGATGGAAGATCAGGAAGGGCTGTACTGCCATTAGTGCCTGTAGCTCAGATACCCTTCTTGCTGAAGTGATTGCCAACAGGAAAGCAGTTTTCCATGATAAGTATTGTAATTCAGCTGTTGCTGCTGGTTCGAAAGGAGGAAGTGTCAATTTTTCTAGCACAAAGTTAAAGTCCCATGCTGGCAATGGTGGCTTCCTAGGTGGTTTTACACTTTTAATTCCTCTCAGAAACTGCCTGAGCAGAGGATACGAGAAGACTGGAGGATCCAAGTCGTATTCTGCTGAAATAGCTGATGCATGAATCTTGATGGAAGAATAGGACAGGCCTTTGTGGAAGAGCTCTGCCAAGTATTCCAGGATGTTGGCTATGTTTACCAGTGACATTTTCTCCTTTTGCAGTACTCCAAATGAAATATCTTTTCCATTTTGCTGAATAATTTTTTCTTGTTGAGGGACTGCGAGCCTCCAAGATAATGTCTTTAACCCTTTGGGATAAATTTGGGTTATTTGTTCTTATGCAATGTTCCAGGCAGTCAGCTGCAGTGTTTTCAGGTTTGGATGCAGGGTGTTGTAGTTGTTCTGTGTTAACAGCAAGGGAACAAGGGGTAGAGGCCATATTTGTTCCCGAGACATGCTCCTCAGTAATGGGTACCAATGTTGCCTTGGCCAGGCTGGAGCTATCAGAATGATCCTTGGACGGTCCTCTTTGATCTTCAATAGCACCTTGTGCATCAAAGGAAGTGGTGGGAATGCATATGCTGTCAGGTTTTTCCAGCTGAAAGATAGGGAGTCCACCTTCCAAGCAAGTGGGTGGTACGTCCTTGTGCAGAATTTCTTTAGTTGGTGATTGCGTGGGGATGCAAATAAGTCTATTTGTGGGAGCCCCCATTTTCTTGTAATGGTTTTGAAGATGTCCGGATGCAGCATCCATTCGTGGGCATCCGTGGTAGTTCTGCTTAACATGTCTGCTAGAATGTTTTCTTTTCCTGGTACAAAAATTGCTTGTAACTGAATGTTGTAGCTCAGGGCCACATTCCAGAGGCCCATTGCCATCCGGCATAGAGGGTACGAATGTGTGCCTCCCTGTTTGTTGATGTACCACATAACTGTGGTGTTGTCTGTCCTTATCAACAGTTGACCTTGGTCGAAGAAATGGTCTGAATGCCTGAATTGCCAGTTTTACTGCCAGCATTTCCTTTTGATTTATGTGTAGGTGCAGCTGGTCTTGAGTCCATAAACCTTGAATGCACTTGTCCAGCATGTGGGCCCCCCAACCGAGGTCTGAGGCGTCCGTTGTGATGGTTTGGCTTGGTTGAGTGTTGTGGAAAGGCAATCCTTTGTTTGATTGACAGGCCTGAGCCCACCATTGGAATTCTAGCTTCAGGCATGGAATTATTGGAATTTGGGTTTCTAGGCTGTGCTTGTGCTGAGACCATAAATTCCTTAGGTACTACTGTAACTTTCTCATATGCAGTCTGGCATGTGGAACCAATATTATGCAGGATGCCATGAAACCCAAGGCTTGCAGGACTTTTCTTGCTGTTAGATGATTCTGCTTTGTTAATACCAAGAAGTAGAGAGGGAGTTGCTCCTGTTTTTCTACTGTTAGGAATGCCATTTGTTTCGTTGTGTCCAGCTCTGCACCCAAAAAGGTTATCCTTTGGGATGGTATCAGTCTTGACTTTTTTATAATGACTGTGTATCCCAGAGCTTGTAGTAGGTAAATGACCCTTTTCAAGTCTTCTGCTAGCTTGTTTTTGTTGTCCGCTTGTATCAGGCAGTCGTCCAGGTAAGGGTAGATTTGGATTCCCTGAAGCCTGCAATGAGCAATTACTGATGCCAGGCATTTCGTGAACACACTGGGCACAGTAGATAAGCCAAAGGGCAATGCTGAGAATTGATAATGCTCTGATCCTGCAAGAAATCTGAGGTATCTTCTGCAATTTGGTCGTATGTGGACGTGCAGATATGCCTCCTTGAGATCTTAGAGTTACCAGCCAAGACTCCTTGCCCAGCATGGGAAGAAGCTGCTGTAGGTCAGCATTTTGAATTTTGGAACAATGAGGAATGTGTTTAAAGCGGACAGGTCGAGAATAGGTCTCCATTTGCTTTCTTTTCTTGGTACCAGGAAGAGCCTGGAGTAAAATCCCTGTCCTTGCTCCATAGATGGTACCTTTTCCACAGCTCTCATCCTTAATAATTGAGTTATTTGTTTTAGAGCTTCTGCCTTTTGATTTGGAGGTAGGTTTGGCATTCCTCTCTTCCCTGGTAGAGTATGGAAGTGAAACCTGTAACCTTGGTCTATTGTCTGCAAAATCCACTTGTCTCTTGTGATGTAATGCCAGTTTACTGAAAATAAAGCTAGCTTTCCACCCAAGGGTGCTTCTAGTTGTTCCCTGGTAGGTGGTGCTAGAGCCAAGTCACTGTGATTGTCCTGTAGTGGTGGTGGCTGTGTCTGTGGCTGCACCTCGCTGGTTGTTACCCTGCCACTGGCGTCCCTGTAGGCACCCCTGGATTGGCTTCTGCCTCTTGAGCGCCTATTCCTGCCTCTCTGTCCTTTGGACGAGTATGCTAAGGTCCAATTCTTGGAGGCCCAATTCCTGCTAAACCTTCGCGGTTGGACCTGTAAGAAATCTTTCACTGTTTGGACAGATTTTGCCTTCTCTTCCATCTTCATCAGCACCTGTTGTGCAGGAGAGCCGAACAAATTGATCTTGTCCATGGGAGCATCTAGTAGTTTTGATTTGACATGGTCTGGTAAGGCCTGCTCTTTTAACCACGCATGCCTTCTGATAACTGTGCCAGTCATGGCTGATCTAAAGGAAGCCTCCAGTGCATCATAGCCGCATTTTAAGGAATGGTTACTGACTTGCTGAATGTTATGTACCATTTCCTGAACAGATTTTTTGTCTAATGGTTCATCCGAGGACAGTTTTTTGGTTAACTGGTCTAGCATAAATTCATGATACTGGATCATGTGGAATTGACAGTTCAAGGCCCTAGCTGAAAGAGTAGCAGAAGTGTAAACTTTTTTACCCCATCTCTCTAAGGACCTGGATTCCCTTTCAGAGGGGAGGGTTTTTTTGGCAGAGGTAGCTGCTACAGCCTTAGGACCCTGGGAGATAGTCTCGGGATCTGCAAAGGGAGCCTTATACAAATGGTAATGCGTGTCCGGGACCCTGTAGTACCTATCAGGCTTAGCAGGGGCCGGAGGTAGAGAATCAGGAGCAGTACAAGCATCATTAAATGCATCATCTACAACAGGAAGAACTGGAGGTATGGCTAAAGGCCTATGTTGTGGTAAATGCAGAAAGGTTCTAAGCCTTTTTCTGGAGTCTGAAAAATCCTGGCCCTGCCACTGAAATTGTTCCCTCATAGCATGCAAGGTTTCCCCAAAGGAAAATTCCTCAGGCGGAGAGGCAGAAGGAATGGACTCTTCAGCATCAGAGTCTTCATAAAGGGAGAAAGGAGCCTCTGGAGAGTTTGTGTTATCTCAATCATCAGAGGAATCATCTGTCGAAACAGGCTCAGGGGGCTCTGCTCTAGGCCTCTTCTCTGGAGGTGGGTGAGAGGCCCTGTCTGGGTGAGGTTGGGATCCACGGAGTAAAGAAATGAGGTCCTCTGCTAAACTAAGCATTTGTGAACTAGAGCTAGGCCTGTGAGAGGGGATCTTAGCAGGCACAGATTTAGTAGTTTTAGCTGCTTTGGCCCTGGCAAAGGCCTTAATGGACATGGATGCAGGTGGCCTAGCAGCTCCACGTGCAGGGGTAGAAATATCCAAGGGGATAGTGTCAGATAATTCCTGAGAAACTGTAAGAGCAGGAGTGATTTCAGAAGCCGATTCCACCAGGTTGGAAGAGGCCTCGGTAGGAGGTAAGTTTTCGGCTGAAGGAAGAACCACTTGCTCGGTTTCAGCCGAAACAGAGACACTCGCGGTTGGCTTAACCGCGGTTTCGGCCGAAACCGTGGACCACGAGTGTTGGCCCTTTTCCTTGCGCTTTTTAGATATTTGCATAGTCGGAGGATCCGACAGCATAATGTAAGCAAAATCGGAGCCGAAAAACTCCTCAGCACAGATCCTCGTGGTGGCCAGCAGAGTAATCCAAGCTTCAGAGAGCTAAAAAAGCGACTTTACCTGATTTAAGTATATTTTTTTGTGGCTTTCCACTTCTATTTATCTAGCAACTGTATTTCGCCTGCTTGCCAATACATTGTTATTGTTTATTCTGCATTTATTCTGTTATTGCACTTGTTTCTCAGTTTGTTACTTTTAAAATCTGTAACTGTTGCAAATTGTTTGTGTAGGCTGTGATAGCGATTTATAGCATTTATAAGTGTTTACTGTATCTGTTTCTGCTTGTTTTCTGAAAAAAAAAAAAAAAAATATCTCTTGTTTTCCCGCCTTACTGAGCTAGAATAGTCCAGTTTCAGAGCTTGCTGATCCCTGGACTTTGTTTGCAGTTCCTGTTACTGATTCTTTACCTAATTTGGAAGAGAGGAAGTTCCCTTGCTTACCAGTGGGAGTGGGAAGCATTGAGCTGCCTGTTGGTCCAGTTTTGTGAGGTTTCAGCCAGCAACTTGTAGTTTATTGGTTTTTGGGCCAGTTCCTAGCTTCTTTCAGCCCCTGATATAAAAACGCTAAATGCGCATTTGCGAGGTTTAGCGATGATTTAGCGGAGCTGCTACCGTTACACTAGGGCAGCCGTTAAGCAGATTTAAACTATTAGGGCTACCTAAAGTCCACTCTTCAAATTTTCCCTTAAAACTACCTTCCTCGAACTATACTACTGATCTAATCAGCATATCCTATAACTAAATAGATCATCTCTACCTGACTCTGAGTAGCCTATTCTGTATGTCAAACCTAGCACTTGCTCCTACAGTACTCATCACCGAGATACAGCACTCTTGTTATAGATAGTACCCCAAAAAGGCGAACCCCATTTCTCGGACACCCACATCCCCCGGAATCTCTTTTTAAAGTTTTTTGCCTATTCCTTCTAGCATGTCGAGGGATCAGTTGCTAGTATCCTCTCCTGCACAGCTGGTGAACCTGGCAATATTGAGGCAATGTTACAATTGCCTCATGTACACAGACAACCCTCTCCTCCTCCCACAAAACACAAATACATGCGAGAGATGCAACTATACGGCCAAACTGGAGGCTGAGCTCTCTCAACTTAGGACTGGCAAGACCAGACAGGAAGAGAAGGTTACCACACACACTATAGACCCAGTCTCACTTAGTACCATCACAACCTCAAATCATACACAAACACACAAAGACATACTCGGAGGCTCTGATCAGAAATCTACCAAAACAGCAGAGGCCACCAAAGCAGACACCCAAACAACCACCACCTCAGAACACAACACCTGCAACACATAGACCTCACAGTCAGGGTGTCAAACAGTCACAGCCCTTAAGGCCAAACAATTCCAGACACACTAGTCATTGGTGACTCCATAGTCAGACACACTGACGTCCCGCTCACCAGACTGAGTAAGGAGAGAGTTATAGTAAGCTGCCTGTCGGGCGCTAGAATCCGCCACATAACACAAGCACTCAGGTCTCTCAACAGCAGGTACAAATATGACTCAGTCATTGTCCACGCTGGTGTAAATGACCTGAGACGTACCTCCTTGGACTACATGAAAAGAGACATTGAGGAGCTCTCTGATTATGTAGCCCAGGCAGGTATGACCCTGACCTTGAGCAGTATCCTACCTTCACCAAGAATGATGCCACAATACATAGATAAGATGATCAGCTTTAACAATTGGCTTAAACTCTGGTGTCATTCAAAGGGGATCCAATGTCTGTCTGCCTGGGATGACATGCTGGACAAGCCACGCTGCCGCAAAGGGACAGCTTGCACCTGTCACCCCTGGGCTTCGGATATTGGCAAAGGCTCTTGCCACCCCCATAGTGCCTTTTTTAGGCAAGGCTCAAATTCTAAACCTACCACCCTAGAACACAAAAAAGAAAAAAAACTAAGGGTAATGCTGCTCAATGCCAGAAGTCTAAATCTCAAAATGCACCTTTTCGAGGCCCTTCTCAGTATGGAGAACATCGATGTCTGTGCTGTGACAGTAACCTGGTTCAAGGCTCCTGAGAGCACCCCAGCACTAACAGGTTTTACCTCATACCATGTGTTCCGGCCCCAAAATCCGGACAATACCAAGAAAGGAGGGGGGGTATCCATATTCATCAAGGACACCCACACCTCAAGACTGGTGGCAACGCACGATGCATCGGAGACCATCCAGGTGCAATTAACCATAGGCAAGACTGCTCTGCAAATTGTAGCATGTTACAGGCCACCCTCACAAACTCAGGAACCTCACATGGCTTTCCTGAAAACACTGGAGGGGATAAATGTATCTCCAAACACCATCATACTAGGTGATTTCAATTACCCTAATATAGACTGGGAACACTACTCAAGCCCAAACACCCTAGCCCAAAAGTTCCTGGAATTCATAAACTCAAATGCCATGGAACAACTAGTCACCATCCCACAAGAGGAGAAAACATACTTGATCTCATCATCACGAACATGGGAGCACAATGCTCAACACCTGAAGTATACCCCTCACTGGTGAGATCAGATCACAAACTAATCTTGCTGGAGGTCCTCATCCCACCCCACCTGAAATAAAAAGACCACAGTAAAAACTTCGAAAGCCGACTTCACACTTCTAAAGACTAGTGTGGTCTCCTTTAAGGCCCTGAGCCAGCGGAAAACAGTACTCAAGCTGCTGAATCACTTACAAATACCTTCTACCAGCACCTGCAGGACTGCATGGATAAGGCAATCCCAAGCAAAACAAAGACTCTTTGTACCAAGGGCAAGCATCCAGTCTGGTGGACCCCAGCCATAAACAAACTCTACAACAAAAGGAGGAAGCTACTACAAGATAGAGCAAAATCCTTAAAAGGTAAGACACCTTTGATCACTATAAGTAAAAAGCTAAGAGCTCTCATAAAATCATCCAAAGCAAATTTTGAGAGAAAAATAGCTAAAGACTCAAAAGACAATCATAAGGCCTTCTTTAGCTATGTTAGAAACCTGGGAGGAAACTCCCAGATACGCTCAGAAAGTACAGTTTTGTACCTACCATAAATGTAGATGTCCGAACAGGATAGCATCTGCAGTCATAACAAATGGGTTGTCCTGTCGTCAGGCAGCCCTTCGGTCGGCCGGATTCCAAAGTCTGGGTCCGGCTTCGGCTGATGTCGCACTTCACCCGACGTCATCTCTGCTGGACTTCGGGTATAAAGGCATCAGCCGACGCCATTTTCCTCAGTGTTTCTTGCCCCAGATGCCAGTTGCCCACTTGGAAAGCTAAATTTTGGATAAATGCCAATGTTTCCAAAATAGTAGAAGGCAACACAAAAAATAAGCATGTATGTACATATATACAAATAAATACACCATAAGAGACTCCCCCCCAGCTAGCTATAAGGAGGGTAAATACCCTAGGAGTACCACAGAGGGGAAGGAGGGTGGGTAATCCTGACTGCAGATGCTATCCTGTTCGGACATCTACATTTATGGTAGGTACAAAACTGTACTATGTCCTTCAAGGATGCATCTGCAGTCATAACAAATGGGTAGAATACCATAGCCAAACTAGGGGAGGAGGAAGAAGAATTATGGTGTAGTTAGGATCCCTTGCAATACAGCAGTGGCAAACCCTGCTCGGGATCTAGAGTATAGAGGTAAATTATAATGCTTGGCAAATGTATGCACGGAGGTCCAAGTAGCCGCCTCAATAATGTCCTTGGTTGCCACTCCTCGTAAGAAAGCTGTGGTAGTGGCTGTAGCCCTTGTAGAATGAGGACTTATGTTCTGTGGAATTGGTTTTCCATGGTAGGAGTAACAGAATCTTATGCAATTTCCTATCCATTTGGAGATTGTCTGTTTGGAAATTGCTTTTCCTTCCCTTCCTGTTGCATAGGCTACTAAAAGCTGGTCAGATTTTCTGTTACCTTTGGTTCTGTCCAGGTAGTAGCGTAACTGTCTATGTACATCCAAGGTATGCAGCAGTCTTTCCCCCCTGTTCTGTGGATTGGGAAAGAAGGTAGGTAGGTGGATTGCCTGGTTTAAAGACACTCTGGATACCACCTTAGGCATAAATGTAGGATTAGTTCTCATGGACACTATCTTGATGGAAGATTAGGAAGGGTTGTACTGCCATTAAGGCCTGTAGTTCCGAAACCCTCCTTGCTGAAGTAATTGCCAGTAGGAAAGCAGTTTTCCATGATAGGTGTTGTAGATCTGCTGTTGTTGCTGGTTCAAATGGAGGGAGTGTCAATTTTTCTAGCACAAAGTTCAAGTCCCATGCTGGTAATGGTGGTTTCCTAGGAGGTTTTACATTCTTGATCCCTCTGAGGAACTGCCCGAGAAGAGGATGCGAAAAGACAGGTGGATCGAAGCTGTATTCTGCTGAAATAGCTGATGCATGTATCTTGATGGAGGAATAGGACAGGCCTGTATGTAGAAGCTCTGCCAAGTACTCCAGGATGTTAGCAATATCTATGTTCGACACATCTTTTCCTCTTTCAGTACTCCAAATGACAAACCTTTTCCATTTTCCTGCATAGTACCTTCTTGTTGAAGGTCTGCGGGCTTCAAGGATAATGTCTTTAACCCTTTGGGATAAGTCTGGGTTAGTTGCTGTTATGTGATGTTCCAGGCAGTCAGTTGCAAGGTATTTAGGTTTGGGTGCATGATGTTGTAGTTGTTCTGAGTTAACATCAAAGGCATCAGGGGTATTGACCACATTCTCCCCTGAGACATGCTCCTCAGCAATGGATACCAGTGTTGTCTTGGCCAATTCGGAGCTATCAGAATTATCCTTGGACGTTCCTCTTTGATTTTCAGTAGTACCTTGTGCATCAAAGGAAGAGGTGGAAATGCATATGCTGTCAGGCCTTTCCAACTGAAGGATAGAGAGTCCACCTTCCATGCAAGTGGGTGGTAAGTCCTTGTGCAGAATTTTTTGAGCTGGTGATTGAGTGGGGATGCGAAAAGGTCTATTTGTGGCATTCCCCATTTCTTTGTGATGGCCTTGATGTCCGGGTGTAGCATCCATTCGTGAGCATCCGAGGTGGTTCTGCTTAACATGTCTGCTAGGGTGTTTTCTTTTCCTGGCACAAATATTGCCTGTAACTGGATGTTGTAGCTCAGAGCCATATTCCAAAGGTCCAGAGTCATCCTGCATAGGGGGTATGAATGAGTGCCTCCCTGTTTGTTGATGTACCACATGACTGTGGTGTTGTCTGTCCTTATCATTAAATGGCCTTCTTTGAGGAATGGTCTGAATTTCTGGATTGCTAGTTTTACTGCCAGCATTTCATTTTGGTTTATGTGCAGGTGCAGCTGGTCTGGAGTCCACAATCCTTGTATGCATTTGTCCAACATGTGCGCCCCCCAGCCTAGGTCTGAGGCGTCCGTTGTGATGGTTTGGCTTGCTTGAAAGTTGTGGAAGGACAAGCCTGGGTTTGACTGGCATGCTTGAGCCCACCATAGGAACTCTTGTTTCAGGCATGGGATTAGTGGAATTTCGGTTTCTAAGCTGTGCCTGTGTTGAGTCCATAAATTCTTTAGGTACCACTGTAGCTTTCTCATATGCAGTCTGGCATGGGGGACCAGGATTATGCATGATGCCATGAAGCCCAAGGCCTGCAGTACTTTTCTTGCTGTTAGTTTGTTCTGCTTTGTTAATGCCAAGAAGTAAAGAGGAGTTGTTCTTGTTTTCTGCAGTTAGGAATGCCATTTGTTTTACTGTGTCCAATTCCGCACCCAAGAATGTTCTTGTCTGGGATGGTATCAGTCTTGACTTTTTTAAACTGACTGTGTATCCCAGGGCTTGTAGTAAGCAAATGACTCTTTGTAAATCTGTTGTCAGCTTGCTTTTGTTGTCCGCTTTTAACAGACAGTCGTCCAGGTATGGATAAATTTGGATTCCCTGTAGCCTGCAATGAGCGATTACTGATGCCAGGCATTTTGTGAATACTCTGGGCGCAGTAGATAAGCCAAAGGGCAATGCTGAGAATTGATAATGCTCTGATCCTGCAAGAAATCTGAGGTATCTTCTGCAATTTGGTCGTATGAGGACGTGCAGGTATGCCTCCTTGAGATCTAGAGTTACCAGCCAACACTCCTTGCCCAGCATGGGAAGAAGTTGCTGTAGGGTCAGCATTTTGAATTTTGGGACAATGATGTATGTGTTTAAGACGGACAGGTCGAGAATAGGTCTCCAACTTTTCTCTTTTCTTGGTACTAGGAAGAGTCTGGAGTAGAATCCTTTGCCCTGTTCTGTTATTGGTACTCTTTCCACAGCTCTCATCTTTGTTAATTGAGCTATCTGCTTTAGAGCTTCTGTTTTTTGATTTGGAGGTAGGTTTGGCATTCCTCTTTACTGGTAAGGTGTGGAAGTGGAACCTGTAGCCTTGGTCTATGGTTTGCAAAATCCACTTGTCTTTTGTGATATAGTGCCAATTTTTCGAAAATAAGGTTAACTTTCCGCCTAAAGGTGCTGCTATTTGCTCCCTGGTAGGCGGTGTCAGAGCCAAGTCACTGAGATTGTCCAGTGGCAGTGGTTGTGTCTGTGCCTCGCTGGTTATTGCCTTGCCACTGGCGTCCTCTGTAGGCACCTCCTCTGGATTGATTTCTGCCTCTAGAGCGTCTATTCCTGCCTCTGAGATTTTGAGGAGTCTGGAAAGGACCAATTTTTGGCAGGCCAGTTCCTGCTAAACCTTGGGGGCTGAACCTGTAAGAAATCCTTAACTGTTTGTACAGATTTTGCCTTCTCTTCCATTTTCTTCATTACTTGCTGAGCAGGGGTACCAAATAGACTGGCCTTATCCATAGGAGCATCTAACAGCTTTGCTTTAACATGATCCGGCAAGACCTGTTCTTTCAACCATGCATGCCTTCTTATCACTGTGCCAGTCATGGCTGATCTAAATGAAGCCTCCAGTGCATCATAGCCACATTTTAAGGAATGGTTACTAACCTGCTGAATGTTATTCACCATTTCTAAAACATATTTCTTATCTAAGGAGTCATCAGAGGACAGCTTCTTAGTTAACTGATCAAGCATAAACTCTTGGTATTGGATCATATGAAACTGACAGTTTAAAGCTCTAGCTGAGAGAGTAGCAGAGGTGTAAACTTTTTCCCCATCTCTCTAAGGACCTGGATTCCCTTTCAGAAGGAGGGTTTTTTGCTGAGGTCGAGGCTACTGCCTTAGGCCCCTGGGATATAGTCTCAGGATCTGCAAGTGGGGCCTTGAATAGGTGGTGATGAGTGTCTGGCACCCTGTAAAATCTATCTGGTTTGGCAGGGGCTGGAGGTAAAGTATCAGGAGCAGTGCAAACATCATTAAATGCATCATCCACAACAGGCAGAACTGGAGGTACAGCTAAGGGCCTATGTTGTGGTAAGTGCAGAAAGGTCCTAAGCCTTTTTCTTGAATCTGAGAAATCTTGTCCCTGCCATTGGAATTGTTCTCTCATGGCATGTAAGGTTTCCCCAAAGGAAAATTCCTCTGGTGGAGAGGCAGATGGAATGGATTCTTCAGCATCGGAATCTTCATAAGTAGAAAAAGGAGCCTCTGGCTGATCTGTAATGTCGGAGTCATCCGAAGAATCATCAGAGGACACTGGCTCGGGAGGCTCTGCTCTAAGTCTCTTTTCTGGAGGCTGAGAGGCCCTGTCTGGGTGAGATTGGGATCCCCTAATTAAGGATATTAAATCCTGTGCCAGAGTAAGCATTTGTGAACTAGAAGTGGGCCTGTGTGAGGGGGGTTTAACAGGCACTGATTTAACAGTTTTGGCTGCTTTAGCCCTGGCAAAGGCCTTAATAGACATGGCTGCAGGAGGCCTAGCAGCACCACATGCTGGGGTAGAGACATCCAAAGGGATGGTGTCTGATAATTCACTAGGAACTACAGTAGTAGGCAAAACTTCAGAGGCCGATTCAACTAAGGTAGCAGGAGCCTCAGTAGTAGTCGTGGATTCGACTGAATAATGACCCGTTTTCTCGGTTTTGGCCGAAACCGAGACACTCGCGGCTTGCTTAACCGTGGTTTCGGCCGAAACCGCGGACCGCGAGTGTCGGTCTTTTTCTTTGCGTTTTTTAACAATTTGGGTAGTCGGAGGATCCGACGACAATGTACGCAAAATCTGAGCCGAAAAACTGTTCAGCAAACTCCGACCGATGCCTAAGCGTTCGTCGGTTGAAGGAAGCACAGGCTAAACAGGCTGCTACGTCGTGGTCTGGGCCTAAACAAGGTAGGCAGTAAGAGTGGAAATCTTTATGAGGTATTTGTTTCCCACAAGTTAAACAGTTATTTACTTTTTCTGACATCGGCTGAGGCAAGAAAGAGTCCCAACGGGTACTTAGCTTTAGAAGTCTTCGAAGTAGTATTCGGTAGTAGTAATCTCTGGATCTGACCGACCGGCACTTGCGAACAGCTTCTGCTTTGGGCGCCACGCAGCAAGAAAGACTGGGGAAAATGGCGTCGGCTGATGCCTTTATACCCGAAGACCAGCAGAGATGACGTCGGGTGAAGTGCGACATCAGCGGCGGACCCAGACTTTGGAATCCGGCCGACCGAAGGGCTGCCTGACGACAGGACAACCCATTTGTTATGACTGCAGATGCATCCTTGAAGGACATCTAGTTCAAAATGATGTGAAGATTACTGATCCTACAGACATTGCCAACATACTGGCTGACAGGTTCAGTGCAAACTTCTCCCCCCCCAAAAGGAGAGATATCTATACCAAATGGTTGCAGCCCCCCAAACATCTCAAACGCCCAAGTGAGAACTGCTCTGTCCAAAGCAAAAAACACAGCATCCATGGGACCTGATGGTGTCCCAGGGTGTGCTCCACGAACTCAACGAGGAATTAAACCCACAGCTAGGACAGCTGTTTAATCATAGTCTCACCTCTGGATACGTACCCAGGGAGTGGCGCACTGCGACTGTGGTCCCACTTCACAAAGGCGGTGCCTCCACAGACCCTGGAAATTACCGGCCCATTAGCTTGACAAGCCTTACCTGCAAAGCTATGGAGAGGATCATAATGGACCTCATAAATAAAGACATAGGGAATTTGCAGACTTTGGATCCAACCCAGTTTGGCTTTGTCAAAGGCAGATCATGCCTTTTAAACTTGGTTGACTTCTTCGAAACAGTCACCAAAGCCATTGATGAGGGAAAGGCAGTCCATACAGCCTACCTCGATCTGGCGAAGGCCTTCGACACAATACCCCACTCGGGTATCATTGAAAAACTCATCAGCTTAAATGTTAACCCATATATCACAAGATGGGTTGCAAACTGGCTGAGCGACAGAACCCACAGAGTCAGAGTTGCTGGCGCTATGTCAGACTCAAAGCCTGTCACAAGTGGTGTCCCACAGGGCTTAGTCCTGGGCCCACTCTTGTTTGGCATCTACTTTTCTGAAGTACAAGCAAACACAGGAGGGTTATGGCTGACAAAGTTTGCAGATGACTGCAAACTGGGCCAGAGTCGAAAACACATCTGACACAGATATCCTTCAGAAGGGTCTCAGAAACGGATGACTGGTGCCAGAGCCATGGCCTAAAGTTAAACGCCAAAAAATGCATAGTCATACCCTTCGGGAAAAACAAGGTTACCCCTAGCTACCATATAGGTGGTAATCCTCTGAGCACAGAAGAAGTTATCAGGGACCTGGGGACCCAGGTTGACAATAGCCTGTCATTCGACACCCATGTAGCTAAAGTAGTTAGGAAGACCTTCTACATTGCCCACCTTATCATTAAGGGATTCACATCTAGATCAAGGGAGGTCATAGTCTCCCTATACTCATCACTCATCAGACCAATGATTGAGTACAATGCCCCATTCGGAATGTATCTGACCCGACACTTGAAGCAGCTGGAGAGGCCACAAAAGTTCCTCACCAAAAGGATAAAGGGTCTCAAAAATCTGTCCCATGCTGCCCGACTGAAAGAACTCCAGCTCTATTCAGTCGCTTACCGCTTGCTCAGAGGTGACCTTTGCCTGACATACAAGGCCATGTCTAACCCAGATTTGATGAATATGCTTCACCTCAAAAAATCTAGATCCGTCAGAGCCACAAGGGCGGGAGACTTAAACCTCGACACGGCTATTAATAGGACGTGCTGGAGGGATAGATTCATCACCCAAAGACTCCCTATGCTGTGGAACAAAAAGTACAGTTTTGTACCTACCATAAATGTAGATGTCCGAACTGGATAGCATCTGCAGTCATAACAACTGGGTTGTCCTGTCGTCAGGCAGCCCTTCGGTCGGCCGGATTCCAAAGTCGGGTCCGCTTCGCTGATGTCGCACTTCACCCGACGTCATCTCTGTTGGTCTTCGGTATAAAGGCATCAGCCGCCATTTTCCTCAGTGTTTCTTGCCCCAGATGCCAGTTGCCCTCTTGGAAGGCTAAATTTTGGGTAAATGCCAATGTTTCCAAAAAGATAGAAGGCAAACACAAAAATAAGCATGTATGTACATATATACAAACAAATACACCATAAGAGACTCCCCCCCCCGCCAGCTAGCTATTAGGAGGGTAAATACCCTAGGAGTACCACAGAGGGGAAGGAGGGAGGGTCCTTGACTGCAGATGCTATCCAGTTCGGACATCTACATTTATGGTAGGTACAAAACTGTACTATGTCCTTCATGGATGCATCTGCAGTCATAACTGGGTAGAATACCATAGCCAACTAGGGAGGAGGAAGAATAGATTATGGTGTGGTTAGGATCCCTTGCAGTACAGCAGTGGCAAACCCTGCTCGGGATCTGGAATACAGAGGTAAATTATAATGCTTGGCAAATGTATGCACGGAGGTCCAAGTAGCCGCCTCAATAATGTCCTTGGTTGCCACTCCTCTTAAGAAGGCTGTGGTAGTGGCTGTTGCCCTTGTAGAATGAGGCCTTATGTTCTGTGGAATTGGTTTTCCATGAAAGGAGTAACAGAATCGTATGCAATTTCCTATCCATTTGGAGATTGTCTGTTTGGAAATCGCTTTTCCTTCCCTTCCTGTTGCATAGGCTACAAACAGCTGGTCAGTTTTTCTGTTACTTTTGTTCTGTCCAGGTAGTAGCGTAGCTGTCTATGTACATCCAAGGTATGCAGCATTCTTTCCCTCTGTTTTGTGGGTTTGGGAAGAAGGTAGGTAGGTGGATTGCCTGGTTTAAAGACACTCTGGATACCACCTTAGGCATAAATGTAGGATTAGTCCTCATGGACACTATCTTGGTGGAAGATTAGGAAGGGTTGTACTGCCATTAGGGCCTGAAGTTCAGAAACCCTTCTTGCTGAGGTTATTGCCAGTAGGAAAGCAGTTTTCCACGATAGATGCTGCAGGTCTGCTGTTGCTGCTGGCTCAAAAGGTGCGAGTGTCAACTTTTCCAGCACAAAGTTCAAATCCCAAGCTGGCAATGGTGGTTTCCTAGGAGGTTTTACATTCTTGATCCCTCTGAGGAACTGCCTGAGTAAAGGATGTGAAAAGACAGGTGGATCAAAGCTGTATTCTGCTGAAATAGCTGATGCATGTATCTTGATGGAGGAATAGGACAGGCCTGTATGTAGAAGCTCTGCCAAATACTCCAGAATGTTAGCAATGTCTATATTGGACACCTCTTTTCCTCTTTCAGCACTCCAAATGACAAACCTTTTCCATTTTCCTGCATAGTTCCTTCTTGTTGAAGGTCTGCGGGCTTCAAGGATAATGTCTTTAACCCTTTGGGAAAGCTGTGGATTAGTTACTGCTATGTGATGTTCCATGCAGTCAGTTGCAAAGTTTTTAGGTTTGGATGCATGATGCTGTAGTTGTTCTGGGTTAACATCAAAGGCATCAGGGGTATTGGCCATATTTTGTCCCGAGACATGCTCCTCAGCAGTGGGTACCAGTGTTGTCTTGGCCAGTTTGGAGCTATCAGGGTTATCCTTGGGCGTTCCTCCTTGATTTTTAGTAATACCTTGTGTATCAAGGGAAGAGGTGGGAATGCATATGCTGTCAGACCTTTCCAGCTGAAGGAGAGCGAGTCCACTTTCCATGCAAGTGGGTGGAACGTCCTTGTGCAGAATTTTTTGAGCTGGTGATTGAGAGGGGAAGCGAATAGATCTATCTGTGGCATTCCCCATTTCTTTGAGATGGCCTTGAAGATGTCTGGGTGTAGCATCCATTCGTGAGCATCCGAGGTGGTTCTGCTTAACATGTCTGCTAGAGTATTCTCCTTTCCTGGTACGAACATTGCCTGTAACTGGATGTTGTAGCTGAGCGCCAGGTTCCAAAGGTCCAAAGTCATTCTGCACAGGGGATATGAATGAGTGCCTCCCTGTTTGTTGATGTACCACATGACTGTGGTGTTGTCTGTCCTTATCATCAAATGTCCTGCTTTGAGGAATGGTCTGAATTTTTGGATTGCCAGTTTTACTGCCAGCATTTCTTTTAGGTTGATGTGCAAATGGAGCTGGTCCTGTGTCCACAATCCTTGTACGCATTTGTCCAGCATGTGAGCCCCCCATCCTAGGTCTGAGGCGCCTGTTGTGATGGTTTGGCTTGCTTGATAGTTGTGGAAAGGTAGGCCTGGATTTGACTGGCATGCTTGAGCCCACCATAGGAACTCCTGTTTTAGGCATGGGATTAGAGGAATTTCTGCTTCTAGGCTGTGCCTGTGTTGGGACCATAAATTCTTTAGGTACCACTGTAGTTTTCTCATATGTAGTCTGGCATGTGGAACCAAGATTATGCAGGATGCCATGAAGCCCAAGGCCTGTAGAACTTTTCTTGCTGTTAGCTTGTTCTGTTTTGTTAGTGCCAAGAAGTAAAGAGGGAGTTCTTTTTGTTTTTCTAAAGTTAGGAATGCCATTTGTTTTGCTGTGTCCAATTCCGCGCCCAAGAATGTCCTTGTTTGGGATGGTATCAGCCTTGACTTTTGTAAATTGACTGTGTATCCCAGTGCTTGTAGCAAGTAAATGACCCTTTGTAAATCTCTTGTCAGCTTGCTTTTGTTGTCCCCCTGTAGCAGACAGTCGTCCAGGTATGGATAAATTTGGATTCCCTGTAGTCTGCAGTGAGCGATTACTGATGCCAGGCATTTTGTGAATACTCTGTGCACAGTAGATAAGCCAAAGGGCAATGCTGAGAATTGATAGTGCTCTGATCCTGCAAGAAATCTGAGGTATCTTCTGCAAATTGGCCGTATGGGGACGTGCAGGTATGCCTCCTTGAGATCTAGAGTTACCAGCCAGCACTCCTTGCCCAGCATGGGAAGAAGTTGCTGGAGGGTCAGCATTTTGAATTTTGGGACAATGATGTATGTATTTAAGATGGACAGGTCGAGAATAGGTCTCCAGCTTTTTTCCTTTCTTGGAACTAGGAATAGTCTGGAGTAGAATCCTTTGCCTTGTTCTGTTATTGGCACTTTTTCCACAGCTCTCATCTTTGTTAGTTGCATTATCTGCTGTAGAGCTTCTGTTTTTGATTTGGAGGCAGGTTTGGGATTCCGCTGTTGACTGGTAAAGTGTGGAAGTGGAACCGGTATCCTTGGTCTATGGTTTGCAGAATCCACTTGTCTTTTGTGATATAGTGCCAGTTTTTTTGAAAATAAGGTTAATTTTCCGCCTAATGGTGCTGCTATTTGTTCCCTGGTAGGCGGAGTTAGAATCAAGTCACTGTGCTGTTGTAGTGGCAGTGGCTGTGTCTGTGCCTCTGTTATTACCTTGCCACTGTCGCCCTCTGAAGGCATCCCTCTGGATTGATTTCTGCCTCTGGGACGCCTATTCCTGCCCCTTTGGGATCTTGTGGAGTCAGGAAAGGACCAATTTTTGGCAGGCCAGTTCCTGCTAAACCTTGGGGTTGAACCTGCAAGAAATCTTTAACTGTTCGTACAGATTTTGCCTTTTCTTCCATTTTCTTCATTACCTGCTGGGCAGGTGTACCAAACAAACTGGCCTTATCCATAGGTGCATCTAATAACTTAGCTTTAACATGATCCGTAAGACCTGTTCCTTCAGCCATGCATGTCTTCTTATCACTGTGCCAGTCATGGCTGATCTAAATGAAGCCTCCAGTGCATCATAGCCACATTTTAAGGAATGGTTACTAACCTGTTGTATGTTATTTACCATTTCTAATATATATTTCTTATCTATAGAGTCATCAGAGGATAGCTTTTTAGTTAACTGATCAAGCATAAACTATTGGTATTGTATCATGTGAAACTGACAATTTAAAGCTCTAGCTGAGAGAGTAGCAGAGGTGTAAACCTTTTTGCCCCATCTGTCTAAAGACCTGGCTTCCCTTTGACAAGGAATAGGGTTTTTTGCTGTGGTCGAGGCTGCTGCCTTAGGCCCCTGGGATATGGTTTCGGGGTCTGCAAGTGGGGCCTTGTACAAGTGGTGATGAGTGTCTGGAACCCTGTAAAATCTGTCTGGTTTGACAGGGGCTGGAGGTAAGGAATCTGGTGCAGTGCAGACATCATTAAATGCATCATCCACAACAGAGAGGACAGGAGGTATAGCTAAAGGCCTGTGTTGTGGTAGGTGCAGAAAGGTCCTAAGTCTTTTCTGGAATCTGAGAAATCCTGTTCCTGCCATTGGAATTGTTCTCGCATGGCATGTAAGGTTTCCCAAAGGAGAATTCTTCTGGTGGAGAAGCAGCTGGAATGGATTCTTCAGCATCTGAGTCTTCATAATTGGAGAAATGAGCCTCTGGCTGGTCTGTAATATCAGAGTCCTCCGCGGAATCATCAGAGGACACAGGCTCGAAGGGCTCTGCTATAGGTATCTATTCTGGGGCTGAGAGGCCCTGTCTGGGTGAGATTGAGATCCCTAATTAAGGATATTAAATCCTCTGCCAGAGTAAGCATTTGTGAACTAGAAGTGGGCCTAGTAGAGGGGGGCTTAACAGGCACTGATTTAGTAGATTTGGCTGCTTTAGCCCTGGCAAAGGCCTTAATGGACATGGCTGCAGGAGGCCTAGCAGCACCACGTGCTGGGGTAGAGACATCCAAAGGGATGGTGTCTGATAAGTCACTAGTAACCACTGTAGGTAAGATTTCTGAGGCCGTTTCAAGTAAGGTAGCAGGAGCCTCAGTAGTAGTCTGATTCAGCTGTGCTTTGATCAGTTTTCTCGGTTTCGGCCGAAACAGTCACTCGCGGTTTGCTTAACCATGGTTTCGGCCGAAACCGCGGACCGCGAGTGTCGGTCTTTTTCTTTGCGTTTTTTAACAATCTGGGTAGTCGGAGGATCCGACGGCATAATGTACGCAAAATCTGAGCCGAAAAACTGTTCAGCAAACTCCGACCGACGCCTAAGCGTTCGTCGGTTGAATGAGGCACAGGCTGAACCGGCTGCTACGTCGTGGTCTGGGCCTAAACAAGGCAAACAGTAAGAGTGGAAATCTTTATGAGGTATTTGTTTCCCACAAGTTAAACAGTTATTGACTTTTTCTGACATCGGCTGAGGCAAGAAAGCGCCCCAACGGGTACTTAGCTTTAGAAGTCTTCAAGTAGTATTCGGTAGTAATCTCTGGATCTGACCGACCGGCACTTGCGAACAGCTTCTGCTTGGCCACGCCGCAAGAAAGACTGAGGGCAATGGCACCGGCTGCTGCCTTTATGCCCGAAGACCAACAGAGATGACGCCGGGTGAAGTGCGACATCAGCCGAAGCCGACCCGACTTTGGAATCCGGCCGATCGAAGGGCTGCCTGACGACAGGACAACCCAGTTGTTATGACTGCAGATGCATCCATGAAGGACATTCCCGGTATATGTGAGGCAGAGCACCTCGCTGGCCTTGTTCAAGAGAAATCTTGACCAATGGATGGGAGATCGCAGATATACTCCAGGGATTACCTCAGTGTCACTGCTAGACAGAGGCACAGCAAAATAATGGGTAGAGTTCCCCATACAAAAGGGGTGGCGTAAGCCACAAAACTATGGGCTAGGCTTATAAATGCCCTTGGGCAGATAACCTAGTATGAACCTATGAACCTATAAATTCCGACCGACGTCTAAGTGTACGTCGGTTAAAAGAAGCACAGGCTAGACAAGCTGCTACGTCGTGGTCTGGGCCTAAACAAGGTAAGCAGTAAGAGTGGAAATCTTTATGAGGTATTTGTTTCCCACAAGTTATTAAACAGTTATTCACTTTTTCTGACATCGGCTGAGGCAAGAAAGAGTCCCCAACGGGGTACTTAGCTTTTTAGAAGTCTTCGGTAGTAGTAGACGTATTCGGTAGTAGTAATCTCTGGTTCTGACCGACCGGCACTTGCGAACAGCTTCTGCTTCGGCAAGAAAGACTGAGGAAAATGGCGTCGGCTGATGCCTTTATACCCGAATAACTGCAGCTATGACGTCGGGTGAAGTGCGACACCAGCAGAGGCCAGACCCAGACTTTGAATCGCCGATCAAGGGCTGCCTGACGACAGGACAACCCATTTGTAAGGACTGCAGATGCATCCTTGAAGGACATCAGCTATCCACTACTTCCTTCACATTAAAGTATACTTAAAAAGGTACTTTATACAGCACGGCCTAGATGATGCACCCTTAATAGTCCCCCAGACAGTTACAGCAGATCTAATTTTACGGAATGATATTCAGACAGTTCAACTAACAAGCAACATGCACTCATTACTGTATGCCATTCTATTAAATTTCTAAGTTTGTAAGAGCAATATTTAAAAAGTTTCCATATTTTGGGGCTTTGTTCCCCATTATTTATGCTTTTGTCCAGATTTCTTGCTGTAAGAGGGCGAGAGATTTGGCCAATATATGACTAGCCTTACACTAAAACAATCAAAATGTAATTCAAACATAACTTAGAAACAATAAAGAAACTGACGACTAATGGGAAGCTAAACATAAAAGGAGGATGTAACATGGTATATGGGGGTCAGCACCTTTACAAAAGCCATGCCTAAAACTTCCATAACGATATACGCCGCAGTACTAAAAGCTATTTACGGACAACATGCACAAATTACAACTACCCCAGTTTTCAAAATGATATTATGGGACAAAGGATTCAGGTAGAAGAGTCACTTTTCTTAACCTTCCACCTACCCTCCCAATATAATGGGCCTTAGGTATAGTTAGTACTGAAACAACTGCACTAGAACAAAATTTGCATTATTTTTTACATTTTCTATTTCTTCCCAAAGGTTTGAGGGCCTTGAAATTAAACAGAAAAAAAAGAGAGGGTTCAGACAGAAGGTATACTGCCAGCACTGATGGTGGTAGAGGTTGTGAATTGATTTTCCCTCTAAGCTCTGCTTGATCAGTGAAGTTCTGACCAAATGTTTTCCAGAAAATCACTCATTTTCTCCAAGGTCCTGCAAAGTTGAGTGTTGGAGATCACAAGCAATAAGAATTCAAAGAGCAGCCCTCTGCCTGGACACTGTGGGAAATTTATCACACACAAAACACGGCAAGAGAGTTTCAATTAATTACCATTTAGTCAGCTTGAAACATTCTCCATCTAATTAGTCATTAAGATAACCAGCATCTTAATTAAGTCGCATATAATGTTAATATAATGTATCCAAGTTGTATAGGTATATGCCCAAGAATAACCTATGTTCATAGGTGTTTACGAGGCTAACGAATAGAAAAGGGCCTTTTTAAGCCTAGCCATACATCCCAAATCTCTGCAAGTTCTGATACCCTTGATAAGTGTAAGCATGGGCCTGGGAGAGTAACCATTTTACAGGTTACCTGTTTGCATTAGAGTGCCAAACCAGGGATGAATTTCTGGTTTCCCATCTAATTGTCCAAACTGCACTTGAATTGGGTTAGGGAGGAACTCGGCTTCACATGGATGGGGAGCCTGTTCCATAGCTGGGGTAGTCTCTGGGATACATACCTCTCTCTCTCCTGCAGGTCCTATTTATATCGCAGGCAAGGTTTAAGTATTTAGAACGGGTAATTCTGCTACTGTTTATTTTGTGGATATGTAGGCGGTCCATCAAAGTGGGGGGTCTGACAATATCCTGTATGCCAGGTACAGATCTCGCCTCAAAAGCCTGTAGGAGATAGAATACAGGGATAGGGGCCTTGAGGCGGTCTGCACAGGACATATTACTTAAGCGCTGTATTCTTTTAGTGAGGGACCTCTGTGGACGTTCCAGTTGTTGGATAAGAAGTTATGTACTCACCATAACGTTCCATCTGAGTAGGTATCTTCATTTGTCTGCAACCTTTGGGATACGGATCCGATCTCGGATCCGAGCCGGCAACTTCTACCACAGCACAGATCCAAGCTCCTAGCTCCTCCCTTGCCAACCCTGACTGATCTCAGATCAAGTTTGCCCCATATAACAACTGTTACTATGTCCCTGAAGGGACTCATCTAGGACAACTAGTCGGAATCATATTGGTCAGGGGGAAGGAGGGGGGGATGGTTGCAGACAAATGAAGATACCTACTCAGATGGGACGTTACGGTGAGTACATAACTTCTTAATCTGAAGTAGGCACTTCATTTGTCAGCAACCTTTGGGACAGAGTCCCCAGCTACCTGAATCTTGGGTGGCCTTTATGGAAAGATATTCTGGAGCACTGCAGAGCCAAAGGACGCCCTACCTCTGGAGACAACATCCAGTTTGTAATGGCTGATAAAGGTATGAGATGAAGCCTAAGTGGCTGCGGAACAAATATCATCCAAGGGAACCCTAGATCTAAACGCAGCCGATGTAGCAACGGCTCTAGTAAAATGAGGGCGGACTCCCTGAGGTGCAGGCCTTCCCGAACTGTGATATGCCAAGAGGATACAATTAGCTATCCACCGTGAAAGGGTAACTTTAGAAACTGACTTGCCTAAATTGGTTTTTGCAAAGGAGACAAACAACTGGTCGGATTGTCTGACCAGCAGTTCGATTAATATAAAAACACAATTGTCTGTGCACGTCCAAAGAATGCAGTTGATACTCTCCTTTGTTCTCATAGTTGGGGAAGAACACAGGAAGATTAATAGATTGAATAATGTTAGCTTCCGAAGATACCTTAGGTAGAAAGGACAGATTGATCCTGAGGTAAACTCTATCCTGACGGAAGGTCAAATATGGTGGTTTGACACAGAGAGCCTAAAGTTCAGAGACTCTTTTAGCTGAAGTAATGGCCACCAGAAAGGCAGTCTTCCAAGAGAGGTATTTAAGATCAACCGTGGCCACCGGCTCGAAAGGGGGCTTTGTCATGGCCTGTAGAACCAAAGATAAATCCCATGGGGGTACTACCTCCCGGACAGGAGGTCTGAGGAGGAAGGTACCCCTGAGGAAAGCTTTACAGAGCATGGAGGTAATAAGAGGGCCCGACTCATGCCCTACATGATAGTGCGAAATCGCTAATTGTACTTTGACTGTAGAGCAGCTAGCCCCTTGATGAAAGAGTGTAGTTAGGAAATCCAAAACTGAAGTTAAAGGTGCCGTAAAGGGATCTAAGTGACGGTGCTCAGCCCAGATGGAGAAATGTTTCCACTTACTCCGATAGACCCTTCTGGTGGATGGCTTGTGTGCTGCTACTAGAATAGCTTTGACTAGTGAGGAGATTCCGGGAGTCCTTATCAGGAGTGGAACTGGAGCAACCAAGCCGTCAACTTGAGGTTGACCAGGTTGGGGGTAGGAAGACCCAGAGGGTTTGTAATGAGATCCGGAAGGGGATCCAGAATCCAGGGCGGATGAATCAGGTGAGACCATAGGTACGGGAACCACGTCTGACGAGGCCAGAATGGGGCAATGAGGATCATCTTGCTCCCCAACAGACTGGCTTTCTGTAAAAGTTTTAGCATCAGGGGCAGTGGAGGGTAAGCATAAAGAAGACCGGGAGGCCAAGCATGTACTAGAGAGTCTCTCGGGGACTCCCCCTGAGGGGGGATCAGAGCGAAGTAACTGTTGCATTTGGTATTTGAGGGAGAAGCAAAAAGATCGCAAGAGGGCTGCCCCCATCGGGCAAACACCCGCTCCGCTACTAGAGGATTGAGAGACCATTCGTATAGGGTCAGAATTGTACGACTGAGCCTGTCTGCTAAGATGTTGGACAGTCCCGGAATGTGCGTTGCAATGAGAAAGCGGTTGGTGGATATCGCCCATTCCCACACTCTCATGGCCTCGCGACAAAGAGGATAAGACCTGGTTCCCCCCCTGTTTGTTGATGTACCAGACAACTGACATGTTGTCCGTTTGTACCGCAATCGTCCCAATTGGAGGAAGGCTGTGAAGTGCCTGCAACGTCAAAAGCACCGCCCTCATCTCTAGGCCATTGATATGCAAGGAGGTCTCTATGTCGTTCCACGTGCCTTGGACCGTTCTGCCTGAATAGTGCCAACCACACCCCAGACAAGAGGCGCCCGTGGTCACTGTGGTGATGGGAGGAGGCATCGAGAATGGGCGTCCCGTGTGGAGGCTCGGGGACTGGAGCCACCACACAAGCGACCTTCTGCAAGCCCTGCTTAGGGGAATGGGATGGGACAGGGACCACTGCATCTGGAAGGTCCACTGTAGGACCCTCATATTTAGACGGGCTAAGGGCAGCAGAGAAACTGCTGCCGCCATGGATCCTAGAGCCCTCAGGACCAAATCCGCCGGTGGGGCTTGGAGTTGGAGGATGGCCCGCACATGCAACCTCAGGTTCTGAAGCCGATCTGGAGTCAGGAAAGCAAGCATTAATCTGGAATCCAATTTCGCCCCTATGAAATCTATCACCTGTGTAGGAGCCAGAGAGGATTTGGCCATGTTGACAGTCAACCCTAGGCGTTGAGCAAGATTGACGAAGTAGTCCCTGCATTAACAGAGTAGATGCCTTGTTGGGGCGATGAGGGGCCAGTCGTCCAGGTACGGGAAGACCTGAATTCCCTGGAGTCTCAAGTGGGCCGCTATTGTTGCCAAGACTTTGATTAACACCCTGGGGGCTGAGGTGAGACCGAAGGGGAGGGCCCTGAACTTAAAGTGACTGGCTCCCAGCCGGAAGCGGAGAAACCCCCTGGAGCGTCTGTCCACTAGAATGTGATAGTGCGCATCCTTGAGGTCTATCGAGCACATCCAGTTGTTCTCCCATAACAGAGGGAGAATAGATTGCAGCGTGACCATCCGGAACTTTTCTTTGGGGACTGCCAGGTTCAAGAGAGAGGTCGAGGATGGGCCTCAAGTCCCCCGTCTTTTTTGGCACCAGAAAGAAAGTACAGTTTTGTACCTACCATAAATGTAGATGTCCGATAGGTATGCATCTGCAGTCCTAAGATATGGGTTGTCCTGCCTCAGGCAGCCCTTCGGTCGGCCGGATTCCAAAGTCTGGGTCTGGCCTCGGCTGATGCCGCACTTCACCCGACGTCATAGCTGCTGTTTGTTGGGTATAAAGGCATCAGCCAACGCCATTTTCCTCAGTGTTTCTTGCCCCAGATGCCAGGTGCCCTCTAGGAAGGCTAAATTTGGCTAATTGCAAATAATTCCAAACAGTAGAGAGCAAACAATAGGAATATATATATATATATATATATATATATATATATATATATATATATATATATATATATATATATATATATATACACATATATACAAACAAATACACCATAATAGATTCCCCCAGCTAGCTAAAAGAGGGGTAAATACCGTAGGAATACCACAGAGGGGAAGGAGGGTAATCCTGACTGCAGATGCATACCTATCGGACATCTACATTTATGGTAGGTACAAAACTGTACTATGTCCTTCAAGGATGCATCTGCAGTCCTAACATATGGGTAGAATATCATAGCCAAACTGGGGGAGGAGGCACTAAGATAAAGATGGTGTAGTTAAGATCCCTTGCAAAACATGAGTTGCAAAACCTGCTCGGGATCTAGAGTATAAGGGTAGATTATAATGCTTGGCAAATGTATGCACGGAGCTCCAAGCAGCAGCTTCTAAAATGTCTTTGGCAGCCACTCCTCGTAGGAAAGCTGTAGTGGTGGCTGTAGCTCTTGTGGAATGAGGTCTGATATTATCAGGAGTTGTCTTTCCATGAAAAGAATAGAAAAATCGAATGCAATTTCCTATCCATTTTGAGATTGTCTGTTTTGAAATTGCTTTTCCTTGCATTCCTGTTGCATATGCTACCAGAAGCTGGTCAGTTTTTCTGCTGGTCCTAGTTCTGTCCAGATAGTAGCGTAATTGTCTGTGTACATCCAAGGTATGTAGCAGTCTTTCCCCCCTGTTCTGTGGGTTGGGGAAGAATGTAGGTAAATGAATCGCTTGGTTCAATGATACTCTGGAGACCACTTTTGGCATAAAGGTAGGGTTAGTTCTCAGGGAGACTCTGTCCTGATGGAAGATAAGGAAGGGTTATACTGCCTTTAATGCCTGTAACTCAGATACCCTTCTTGCTGAAGTAATTGCTAGCAGGAAAGCAGTTTTCCAAGACAAGAATTTTAATTCTGCTGTTGCTGCTGGTTCAAAAGGGGGAAGTGTTAACTTTTCCAGCACAAAGTTGAGATCCCATGTAGGTAAAGGTGGTTTCCTTGGAGGTTTTACATTTTAGATTCCTCTCAAGAACTGCCTGAGTAGAGGATGAGAGAAGACAGGAGGATCCATGTTGTATTCTGCTGAAATTGCTGATGCATGAATCTTAATGGAGGAGTAAGTCAGGCCATTGTGGAACAGCTCTGCTAAATATTCCAGGATGTGTGCTATGTTTGCCAATGAGACATTTTCTCCCTTTGCTGCACTCCAAATGAGGTATCTTTTCCACTTGGCTGATTAAGTCTTCCTTGTGGAGGGTCATGCCTCCAGGATAATGTCCTTAACCCTCTGAGATAAACCTGGGTTATTTTGTTTTATGCAATATTCCAGGCAGCTAGCTGCAGTGTTTTCAAGTTTGGATGTAGGATCTTGTAGTTGTCCTGTGTTAGTAGTAAGGCATAGAGGTAGTGGCCATGCGTGTGTCGAGACATGCTCCTCAGTAGCGGTACCAATGCTGCCTCGGCCAGTCTGGAGCTATCAGAATTACCCTTGGTTGATCCTCTGATCTTCAGTAGAACTTTGTACATCAAGGGAAGAGGTGGAAATGCATATGCTATCAGGTTTTTCCAGCTGAAGGAAAGGGAGTCCACCCTCCAAGCAAGTGGGTGGTATGCTCTTGTGCAGAATTTCTTCAATTGGTGGTTGTGTGGGAGGCGAACAGGTCTATCTGTGGTAGTCCCCATTTCTTTGTTATGGCTTTGAAGATATCTGGATGCAGCATCCATTCGTGAGCATCCGTGGTAGTTCTGCTTAAGGTGTCTGCTAGAGAGTTTTCTTTTCCTGGTACAAATCTGGCCTGAAGTTGAATGTTGAGATTCAGGGCCACATTCCACAGGTCCATTGCCATCCGACAGAGGATATGAATGTGTACCTCCCTGTTTGTTGATGTACCACATGACTGTGGTATTGTCCGTCCTTATCAGCAGATGACCCTGTTGAAGGAGTGGTCTGAATGCCTGGATCGCATGTTTCACTGCCAGCATCTCCTTTAGATTTATGTGAAGATTCAGCTGGTCTTGGGTCCATAGGCCTTGTATACACTTGTCCACCATGTGTGCCCCCCATCCTAGGTCTGAGGCGTCCGTGGTGATGGTTTGGCTTGGATGAGGTTTGTGAAAAGGCAATCCTCTGTTCAACCGACAGGCCTGAGCCCACCACAGGAATTCTTGCTTCAGGCATGGGATTATTGGAATCTGGGCTTCTAGACTGTGCTTGTGTTGAGACCATACATTCCTTAGGTACCATTGCAACTTCCTCATATGCAACCTGGCATGCGGAACCAATATTATGCAGGATGCCATGTAACCCAGGGCTTGCAGGACTTTCCTTGCAGTAAGCTGAGTTTGTGTTGTTAATGTCATGAAATAGACTGGTAGTTGCTTTTGTTTTTCTTCTGTGAGAAAAGCCATTTGAGTTGATGTATCCAGTTCTGCACCCAAGAATGTTATCCTTTGGGATGGTACTAGTCTTGACTTTTGCATGTTGACTGTGTATCCCAAGGCTTGCAACAGTTGTATGACATTTTCCAAATCTTTTGTTAATTTTTCCTTGTTGTCCGCTTGTATTAGGCAGTCGTCCAGGTATGGGTAAATTTGAATTCCCTGAAGCCTGCAATGAGCAATTACTGATGCCAGGCATTTCGTGAATACTCTGGGCACAGTAGATAAGCCAAAGGGCAATGCTGAGAATTGATAATGCTCTGATCCTGCAAGAAATCTGAGGTGTCTTCTGCAATCTGGTCGTATAGGGACGTGCAGGTATGCCTCCTTGAGATCTAGAGTCACCAGCCAAGACTCCTTGCCCAGCATGGGAAGAAGTTGCTGGAGGGTCAGCATTTTGAATTTTGGCACAATGAGGTATGTGTTCAGTGCGAACAAGTCAAGAATAGGTCTCCATTGATTTTCTTTTCTTGGTACAAGGAAAAGCCTGGAGTAAAATCCTTGGCCTTGCTCCATAGGCGGTACCTTTTTTATAGCTCTCATTCTTAGTAAGTTGTTGATTTGTCTTAGAGCGTCTGTTTTTTGGCTTGGTGGTAGGTTTGGCATTCCTCTCTTTTTTGGTAGAGTGTGGAAGTGAAACCTGTAGCCCTTGTCTATTGTTTGTAAAGTCCATTTGTCTCCTGTGATGTAATGCCAGTTGTTGGAAAATAAGGCTAGCTTTCCGCCCAAGGGTGCTTCCAGTTGTTCCCTGGTAGGCGGAACCAGAGCCAAGTCATTGTGTCTGCCCTGTGGAAGTGGTTGTAGTTGAATCTGTGGCAGTACTTCTCTGGTTGGTAGGTTGCCACTGACGTCCCCTGTAGGCACCCATAGATTGACCTCTGCCTCTAGGGCGTCTATTTCTGCCTCTCTGTGCTCTGGAGTTGTCTGGAAAGGACCAATTCTTCAAAGGCCAATTTCTGCTAAACCTCGGAGGTTGGACCTGTAAGAAATCCTTGACTGTTTGGACAGATTTTGCTTTTTCTTCCACCTTCTTTAGAACCTCCTGTGCAGGGGAGCCAAACAAACTTTGTTTCTCCATGGGAGATCTAGGAGTTTTGACTTAACATGGTCTGGTAAGGATTGTTCTTTTAACCAGGCATGCCTTCGAATCACTGTACCAGTCATAGCTGATCTAAAGGAAGCCTCCAGTGCATCATAGCCACATTTTAAAAAATGGTTACTGACCTGCTGAGAGTTATGCACCAAATCCTGAAGGGACTTGCGGTCTATAGGTTCAGGAGAGGACAGTTTTTTATTTAGCTGGTCTAACAAAAATTCCTGGTACTGAATCATGTGAAATTGACAGTTTAAGGCCCTGGCCGAAAGAGTAGCAGAAGTATAAACCTTTTTACCCCATCTCTCTAATGCTCTAGATTCCCTTTCAGAGGGAAGAGGGTTTTTGGCAGAGGCAGCTGCCACACCTTTAGGGCCATGTGAAATGGTTTCAGGGTCTGCAACAGGAGCCTTATACAAATGGTAGTGTGTGTCCGGAACCCTATAATATCTGTCAGGCTTAGCAGGGGCCGGAGGAAGAGAATCCGGGGCAGTACAAGCATCATTATATGCATCATCAACAACTGTTAGTACTGGAGGAATGGCTAAAGGCCTATGCTGTGGTAAGTGTAAAATAAGTCCTTAGCCTTTTCCTTGAATCTGAAAAATCCTGGCGCTGCCATTGGAAGTGTTCCCTCATAGCATGTAAGGTTTCCCCAAAAGAAAATTCTTCAGGAGGAGAAGCAGAAGGAATTGAGTCTTCTGCATCAGAATCCTCATAAGGAGAATATGGGCCTTCGTGAGGGTCTGAGTCATCCGAGGAATAGTCTGTAGAGACAGGTTCCGGGGGTTCAGTCCTAGGCCTCTTATCTGGAGGGGGCTGAGAGGCCCTGTCTGGGTGAGGTTGGGATCCCCTGATCAAAGAAATGAGATCCTCAGCCAGGCTGAATATTTGGGAACTAGAGGTAGGCCTTTGTGAGGGAGATTTAGCAGGTAAGGCCTTAGAAGATTTAGCTGCTTTAGCCCTGGCAAAAGCCTTGATAGACATAGATGCAGGGGGTCTAGCAGCCCCACGTGCAGGGGTAGATATGTCTAAAGGAATAGTGTCTGACAAATCCTGAGTGCCTGCTTCTGTAGCAGTAAATTCAGTAGCAGATTCAGCCATGCTGTGTGAGGCCTCGGCTATCGGAGGCATGCTTTCGGCCAAAGAACCGAGGGCTCGGTTTCAGCCGAAACAGAGACACTCGCGGTTGGCCTAACCGTGGTTTCAGCCGAAACCGCGGACCGCGAGTGTCGGTCCTTTTCCTTGTGCTTTTTAACTAATTGTGTAGTCGGAGTCTCCGACGGCATTTTGTATGCAAAAGCAGGACCAAAAAACTCCTCTGCAAACTCCGACCGACGTCTAAGCGTCCGTCGGTTGAAGGAAGCACAGGCTAGACAAGCTGATACGTCGTGGTCTGGGCCTAAGCAAGGAAGGCAGTAAGAGTGGAAATCCTTATGAGGTATTTGTTTCCCACAAGTTAAACAATTATTTACTTTGTCTGACCTCGGCTGAGGCAAGAAAGAGTCCCCAACGGGGTACTTAGCTTTTTAGAAGTCTTCGGTAGTAGAAATCTCTGGATCTGACCGACCGGCACTTGCGAACAGCTTCTGCTTCAGGCACCGTGCGGCAAGAAAGACTGGGGAAAATGGCGTCGGCTGATGCCTTTATACCCAACAAACAGCAGCTATGACGTCGGGTGAAGTGCGACATCAGCCGAGGCCAGACCCAGACTTTGGAATCCGGCCGACCGAAGGGCTGCCTGAGGCAGGACAGCCCATATGTTAGGACTGCAGATGCATCCTTGAAGGACATCCTGGAGTAAAACCCTGATCCGAGCTGATCTGGGGGGACGGGTTGGATGGCTCTTTTTTGTAAAAGCTGCTAAATTTCTGTAGCAGCCGCCTCCCTCTGACTGGGTGGTACGTCGGGGAGGCTTTTGGTTTTGGGGTTTACAAAAGGGAATTTGGTAACCTCTGGATATTATACAAAGCACCCAGCGATCTGTCGTTACAGACTCCCATGTTGCTAAGTGCCTCAAAAAACATCCCCCGACTGCCTCCAGAGAGGAGCAGTCGGGCAACCCCTCAGGGGTTCTGCGTGGGTCTCTCAGAGAAGGGTTCTCTGGACCCAAAATTCCTGGGACCCCCCCCCCCCTACCTCTAGGGCAGCGTCCTCCCTGTCCTCCTCTGCCACGACAGGACTGGTTGTCCGGAGCAGACTGGGATTGCTGTGATTTCCGGAACCACATCTTCTTCTGACCCTTTTGGTTCTTGGAAAAGGACCTCTGGGGAGCAGAGAAGTGGACTCCAACGGCAGACAGGGTCTTCCCGTCTTTCTCGCTCTGGACTAAAGGGTCGAACGGTTTTGCCGAACAGCGCAGAACCATCAAAGGGGGCATTCGCGAATGACGCCTTAAAGGGTTCCGAGAAGTCACAATGTCTGAGCCAGGCTTGTCGCCTCATGACCAGGCCGACTCCGCCAGCTCTAGCGGTTCCCTCAGTGGCGTGAGACAAGAGCCGCATAGAGGTGTTAGAAATGGAACGTAAAGTAGACATTCGGGAGGAGTACAGTTGTTTGTCCCCTTCCGACATGGACTCTGGGGGGGGAAGCAGCGTATTCTTTTATTAGATTCAGCTGCATCCGGATGACGTGTGCCATATAGTTCAGCGCCTTCAATGAGAAGGTTGCTGAACTGAAGGCCTGCTTCCCAAGGAGGTCCATCGCAAGAGACTCCTTGCTCGGTGGATGGACCGCGGAGCTCTCCTGAGCCAACTCTCTCTTGGTGGCCGCCGCCACCAACATGGCATCCACGGGGGGACCTCTGCTCCAATAGGTTCTCTCTGCAGGGGCACTCAAGATCCTATCTGGGCGCTTGGGGACTGGCTCTACAGTGTCCGGCTTCTTCCGAGCCCTGGTGGAAATAAGGTTCACCAGGGGGTCGGGGGGAGGGGACACCCAAGAGGTAGATGGCCCTGCCTCAAACGCCTCTAGGAATACGGACTCAGAGGAAGCCTTGGGGGCAGACCAACCCCCCCCTAATCCTAAGCATTTCCATGAGGTCTCCAAAGGAGACATCCTCGGGAAGGGGGGGGGGTGATCTTGGGGAGTCTTCCCCTTCATCTAAGTCCGTATCTTCCGTAAGGGACTCGGGGGAGTCCACATGCCTTCTCTTACACTTAGCCTTGTGAAGAGCCTCCTCGGGGGGCTGTCCAAAGAAGCCTCACCTGCAATGTCATGTTCCGAAGGAACACCTAGAGGAGTTGAAGCAGGCTGCCCCAAAGGTCGGGTGATGGGAGCCTGAACCAGCTGAGAGAGTGCAGGGGGGAGCCGAAGCTAGGACCGGAGTCCCGGATGCAGTCAACAGTGCCCTCTCCACCGCAGTGAAGGCCGAGGGGGAGCCACTCTCGATCGGACCCAGAGCCGGCTCCCACTCGGATCCGAAGCGAGGATCAGACCCAGAGCCGGCTCCCACTCGGATCCGAAGCGGGGATCGGACCCAGAGCCGGCTCCCACTGATCCGGGCGGGATCGGACCCAGAGCCGGCTCCCACTCGGATCCGAAGCGGGGATCAGACCCAGGGCAGAGACCATCGGATCCGGCGACCCGCTCCCGACCGGGATGGAGGAAAGCACACCACCTCGGATCTGAAGCTCGTTCCTCGGCTCCGAGAAGTCGGATCAGACAAGCTAGAGGGACCAGTCAGAGCTGAAGTGCCCAGCACTGTCGGCTCCAACCCACCCCCAGATCCAACGCGGCTTGGCTCCAAATTCGGAAAACGGGTCGGAGAAGGAGCAATTGGAGCAAAAAATGGGGTCGAGCTCCCCCCCAAAGCACTCCCATCTGCAGCTGGGCCTGGATGAACCCCCTCATCATCCGGTCCATGTCTGCATCTGACATACTAAAAGTGGACCTCGAAGAGGCCACTGAGGCAGGCCTGGAGCGCCGCCTCGATGACCTCGACGGAGACCAGGTAAACGCCTCCTCTGGTCCCG
Organism: Protopterus annectens; assembly: GCF_019279795.1. Classification (NCBI taxonomy): domain Eukaryota; kingdom Metazoa; phylum Chordata; order Ceratodontiformes; family Protopteridae; genus Protopterus; species Protopterus annectens. The sequence goes on along the minus strand of NC_056726.1, from coordinate 766,154,385 downwards.
GTGAGAAGCAAGGGGACCGGAGCGGAGGAGGAGGTGACCCAGAAGCCCTGGAGGGAGAAACCAGTATGGAGGGCGGGGCCGAGGAGGAGTCCTCGGCCCGCCGCTTATGGTGCTTCTCTCTCCGCTTGGCTTTTCTGGCCTCCCTATCCTCCGGAGCCAAAGCAGGAGGTTGAGTCCCGACCGGAAGGGAGGCAGGAGTGGCCACCACCGAAGGTTGGGTAGTGGCCACAGAAGTACCGGAGGTCGGAGCCGGATCTGGGGGCAAAAGGCCCACCAGAATCCTTCGACCTCCGGTCCTTAAATGCCCTGGGGTTGACCGCGGCGCAGATCGCATCCAAAGGAGAGGTGTTCAACACAAAGGCATCTAATGCACAGAGTGTGGCCATCCGCCAGTGAAAGCTTGTGGCCACACTCGGTGCACTTTGAAAACGTGGCTTTAGGGGCCTCCGACATAATAAAATAAAGGGAACACACTCATTAGGCCCCTACACACACCACACACACACACTACGACCAGCGAGAGCAAGGAGGAGAAACCACAAATTAAATTTAAAAGGGCTAAAGGGAATGCCTAAACAATCGCTCACACTCACACAAAGAGAAAGGGAGAAAAATTGAAAAATTTTTTCCTCACAAAGATGGACTAGACCAGGAGCTCAGGAACCTAGCTTGTAGCTTGAAGCGCGGCAAACTAGATCTGAGGTCAGTCAGGGTTGGCAGGGGATTATGGGTAAAGGGAGGAGCTAGGAGCTCGGATCTATGCTGTGGTAGAAGTTGCCGGCTCGGATCCGTATCCCAAAGGTTGCTGACAAATGAAGTGCCTACTTCAGATGCCTTGTTATGTATATACCAAAGGGGGCACTGCACTCAATGACAGGTCTGATGAATGCCGAATACAGTGGAACAATGACTTCCCTGGACTTAGATACCATACCTTTATTTATAAGTTATGCAACATAGAATGATTTTCTCACCCCTGTAGACACGTGATGATCAAAAGCTAGATTACTGTGTGTGTGTGTCCCTAAGTCCCCGACTACTGTGTCAACTCTAAGGGGTGTGTTGTCAATAAAAGTTACCAGGGAGGAATGACTTCCCAAAGAATACTACTATGCATTTCTTGGCATTGAGTTTTAGTCCATGGCTCTGACACCAGTTATTTTTGTCTATGTCAGCCACTCCTGCAGAACATTTGTGAAATGTGCGAGACTAGATGGACAGTTAGGCTGCAAGCCAATAGGGGTTATGGACTTAATGACAACGTGTCACTGAAACCCTTTTTGAAAGAACGACCACTGAAGCATTAGGACCATTAAATAATGGTAGAGAATTCTTTCATATACATTACTGAGCGAAGGGTTAGTACTGAGTTGTAACAAGGACTTTTCGCCATCTCCAAGTCATTTGGTTGACTAATAATGAAAAGATTTCTAGTTATATAAAAGTGCCTCAGTATAAGCACTGCCATCTATAGACTTCTCAACAAATGTAAATTTAAAAGATGATGTTCTATATATATTTGCTATATATTTTTTATATTTCTGTTGTGTTTTAATATGGAGAGTTTGGCTTATGAAAGGTTGAATTAGATGGTAATAATACATCCTTATATAATGTATAGACTACACTACTCTATTGGTGTAGTTAATTCATGTAGGCAGAGTTAGGAATGATGTAATGAATGTAGACCTTTTTATATGCTGTGGTTTTAGAATTTGTCTGATGAAGTGCCAGGAGACACGAAAGTGCTTACTTTTGATGATTAAAGCAAATGCATTTTTATCTCAGTTAAAGAAAGCAGTGTCTGTTGCTCCTTTGCTCAGTGTGAGATTCAATGACAGCTCCCAATTGTTGTAGTTTCTTTTCAAAGGATGCTTTCAAATTTTAGGACTGAACTGAATTATTCACCATTTTAAGGTTGTAAATTTCCATACTTGGAACAGACAAATCTACTTCAACACTAATGTGTGTGCGCACTCACAGAACGGTTATGGGACAGGAACATATAATTTCTGTTTAGAAACTTGCTTTCATGCAAGCACAGCATCATCAGTAAGATGCGAGAAAAAGTACAGTTTTGTACCTACCATAAATGTAGATGTCCGATAGGTATGCATCTGCAGTCCTAACGTATGGGTTGTCCTGCCTCAGGCAGCCCTTCGGTCGGCCGGATTCCAAAGTCTGGGTCTGGCCTCGGCTGATGTCGCACTTCACCCGACGTCATAGCTGCTGTGGTATAAAGGCATCAGCCGACGCCATTTTCCTCAGTGTTTCTTGCCCCAGATGCCAGGTGTCCTCTAGGAAGGCTAAATTTGGATAAATGCAAATAATTCCAAACAGTAGAGAGCAAAAAATATATATACATATATACAAAACAAATACACCATAATAAATTCCCCCAGCTAGCTAAAAGAGGGATAGGTACCCTAGGAATACCACAGAGGGGAAGGAGGGTGGGTAATCCTGACTGCAGATGCATACCTATCGGACATCTACATTTATGGTAGGTAAAAACTGTACTATGTCCTTCAAGGATGCATCTGCAGTCCTAACATATGGGTAGAATACCATAGCCAAAATGGGGGAGGAGGCACTAAGATAAAGATGGTGTAGTCAAGATCCCTTGCAACACAGCAGTTGCAAAACCTGCTCGGGATCTGGAGTATAAAGGAAGGTTATAATGCTTGGCAAATGTATGCACGGAGCTCCAAGTAGCAGCTTCTAAAATGTCTTTGGTAGCCACTCCCCGTAGGAAAGCTGTAGTGGTGGCTGTAGCTCTTGTGGAATGAGTTGTGATATTTTCAGGAGTTGTCTTTCCATGAAAAGAATAGCAAAATCAAATGCAATTTCCTATCCATTTTGAGATTGTCTGTTTTGAAATTGCTTTTCCTTGCATTCCTGTTGCATATGCTACCAGAAGTTTGTCAGTTTTTCTGTTGGTCTTAGTTCTGTCCAGATAGTAGCGTAATTGTCTGTGCACATCCAAGTTATGTAGCAGTCTTTCCCCCCTGTTCTGTGGGTTGGGGAAGAATGTAGGTAAATGAATAGCTTGGTTCAATGATACTCTGGAGACCACTTTTGGCATAAAGGTAGGGTTGGTTCTCAGAGACACTCTATCCTGATGGAAGATAAGGAAGGGCTGTACTGCCATTAATGCCTGTAATTCAGATACCCTTCTTGCTGAAGTGATTGCTAGCAGGAAAGCAGTTTTCCAAGACAAGAACTGTAAATCTGCTGTTGCTGCTGGTTCAAAAGGGGGAAGTGTTAACTTTTCCAGCACAAAGTTGACATCCCATGTAGGTAAAGGTGGTTTCCTTGGAGGCTTTACATTTTTGATTCCTCTCAAGAACTGCCTGAGTAGAGGATGAGAGAAGACAGGAGGATCCATGTTGTATTCTGCTGAAACTGATGATGCATGAATCTTAATGGAGGAGTAGGACAGGCCATTGTGGAACAGTTCTGCTAAGTATTCCAGGATGTGTGCTATGTTTCCCAATGAGACATTTTCTCCCTTTGCTGCACTCCAAATGAGGTATCTTTTCCATTTGGCTGAATAAGTTTTCCTTGTGGAGGGTCTGCGAGCCTCCAGGATAATGTCCTTAACCCTCTGAGATAAATCTGGGTTATTTTGTTTTATGCAATATTCCAAGCAGCTAGCTGCAGTGTTTTCAAGTTTGGATGTAGGATCTAGTAGTAGTTCTGTGTTAGAAGTAAGGGACATAGAGGTAGAGGCCATGTGTGTGTCCGAGACATGCTTCTCAGTAGCAGGTACCAATGTTGCCTCGGCCAGTCTGGAGCTATCAGGATTACCCCTTGGCTGATCCTCTTTGATCTTCAGTAGGACTTTGTACATCAAAGGATAAGGTGTGAATGCATATGCTGTCAGGTTTTTCCAGCTGAAGGAAAGGGAGTCAACCCTCCAAGCAAGTGGGTGGTATGCTCTTGTGCAGAATTTCTTCAATTGGTGGTTGTGTGGGGAGGCGAACAGTTCTATCTCTGGTAGTCCCCATTTCTTTGTTATGGTTTTGAAGATATCTGGATGCAGCATCCATTCGTGAGCATCCGTGGTAGTTCTGCTTAAGTTGTCTGCTAGTGAATTTTCTTTTCCTGGTACAAATCTGGCCTGAAGTTGAATGTTGAGATTCAGGGCCACATTCCACAGGTCCATTGCCATCCGGCATAGAGGATATGAGTGGGTACCTTCCTGTTTGTTGATGTACCACATGACTGTGGTATTGTCCGTCCTTATCAGCAGGTGACCTTGTTGAAGGAATGGTCGGAATGCCTGGATTGCATGTTTCACTGCCAGCATCTCCTTTAGATTTATGTGTAGATTCAGCTGGTCTTGGGTCCATAGGCCTTGTATGCACTTGTCCACCATGTGTGCCCCCCCAGCCTAGGTCTGAGGCGTCCGTGGTGATGTTCTGGCTTGGATGACGTTTGTGGAAAGGCAGTCCTCTGTTCAACTGACAGGCCTGAGCCCACCACAGGAATTCTTGCTTCAGGCATGGAATTATTGGAATCTGGGCTTCTAGACTGTGCTTGTGTTGAGACCATACATTCCTTAGGTACCACTGCAACTTTCTCATATGCAGCCTGGCATGCGGAATCAATATTATGCAGGATGCCATGTAACCCAGGGCTTGCAGGACTTTCCTTGCAGTAAGCTGAGTTTGTGTTGTTAATGTCATGAAATAGACTGGTAGTTGCTTTTGTTTTTCTTCTGTGAGAAAAGCCATCTGAGTTGATGTATCCAGTTCTTCACCCAAGAAGGTTATGCTTTGGGATGGTACTAGTCTTGATTTTTGCATGTTGATTGTGTATCCCAAGGCTTGCAACAGTTGTATGACCTTTTCCAAATCTTTTGTTAATTTTGCCTTGTTGTCCACTTGTATTAGGCAGTCGTCCAGGTATGGGTAAATTTGAATTCCCTGAAGCCTGCAATGAGCAATTACTGATGCCAGGCATTTCGTGAATACTCTGGGCGCAGTAGATAAGCCAAAGGGCAATGCTGAGAATTGATAATGCTCTGATCCTGCAAGAAATCTGAGGTGTCTTCTGCAATCTGGTCGTATAGGGACGTGCAGGTATGCCTCCTTGAGATCTAGAGTCACCAGCCAAGACTCCTTGCCCAGCATGGGAAGAAGTTGCTGGAGGGTCAGCATTTTGAATTTTGGAACAATGAGGTATGTGTTCAGAGCGGACAAATCGAGAATAGGTCTCCATTGATTTTCTTTTCTTGGTACAAGGAAAAGCCTGGAGTAAAATCCTTGGCCTTGTTCCATAGGCGGTACCTTTTCTATAGCTCTCATCCTTAGTAAGTTGTTTATTTGTCTTAGAGCGTCTGTTTTTTTGGCTTGGTGGTAGGTTTGGCATTCCTCTCTTTTTTGGTAGAGTGTGGAAGTGAAACCTGTAGCCTTTGTCTATTGTTTGTAAAGTCCATTTGTCTCCTGTAATGTAATGCCAATTGTCGGAAAATAAGGCTAGTTTTCCGCCCAAGGGTGCTTCCAGTTGTTCCCTGGTAGGCGGAATCAGAGCCAAGTCATTGTGTCTGTCTGTGGAAGTGGTTGTAGTTGAATCTGTGGCAGTACTTCTCTGGTTGGTAGGTTGCCACTGACGTCCCCTGTAGGCACCCCTGGATTGACCTCTGCCTCTTGCGCGTCTATTTCTGCCTCTCTGTGCTCTGGAGGTGTCTGGAAAGGACCAATTCTTCAAAGGCCAATTTCTGCTAAACCTCGGAGGTTGGACCTGTGAGAAATCCTTGACTGTTTGGACAGATTTTGCTTTTTCTTCCACCTTCTTCAGAACCTCCTGTGCAGAGGAGCCAAACAAACTTTGTTTCTCCATAGGAGCATCTAGGAGTTTTGACTTAACATGGTCTGGTAAGGATTGTTCTTTTAACCAGGCATGCCTTCGAATCACTGTTCCAGTCATAGCTGATCTAAAGGAAGCCACCAGTGCATCATAGCCACATTTTAAGAAATGGTTACTGACCTGCTGAGAGTTATGTACCAAATCCTGAAGGGACTTGCGGTCTATAGGTTCAGGAGAGGACAGTTTTTTATTTAGCTGGTCTAACAAAAATTCCTGGTACTGAATCATGTGAAATTGACAGTTTAAGGCCCTGGCCGAAAGAGTAGCAGAAGTATAAACCTTTTCACCCCACTCTCTATAATGCTCTAGATTCCCTTTCAGAGGGAAGAGGGTTTTTGGCAGAGGCAGCTGCCACACATTTAGGGCCCTGTGAAATGGTTTCAGGATCTGCAACAGGAGCCTTATACAAATGGTAGTGTGGGTCCGGGACTCTAATATCTGTCAGGCTTGGCAGGGGCCGGAGGAAGAGAATGAGGGGCAGTACAGGCATTATATGTATCATCAACACCTGTTAGTACTGGAGGAATGGCTAAAGGCCTATGCTGTGGTAAGTGTAAAAAAGTCCTTAGCCTTTTCCTTGAATCTGAAAAATCCTGGCGCTGCTATTGAAAGTGTTCCCTCATAGCATGTAAGGTTTCCCCAAAAGAAAATTCTTCAGGAGGAGAAGCAGAAGGAATTGAGTCTTCTGCATCAGAATCCTCATAAGGAGAATATGGGCCTTCCTGAGGGTCTGAAATATCTGAGTCATCCGAGGAATAGTCTGTAGAAACAGGTTCCGGGGGTTCAGTCCTAGGCCTCTTATCTGGAGGGGGTTGAGAGTCCCTGTCTGGGTGAGGTTGGGATCCCCTGATCAAAGAAATGAGATCCTCAGCCAGGCTGAGCATTTGGGAACTAGAGGTAGGCCTGTGAGGGAGTTTTAGCAGGTAAGGCCTTAGAAGATTTAGCTGCTTTAGCCCTGGAAAAAGCCTTGATAGACATAGATGCAGGGGGTCTAGCAGCCCCACGTGCAGGGGTAGATATGTCTAAAGGAATAGTATCTGACAAATCCTGGCTGCCTGCTTCTGTAGGGGTAATCTCAGTAGCAAATTCAGCCATGCTCTGTGAGGCCTCGGCTATCGGAGGCATGCTTTCAGTAGAAGGAAGAACCGAGGACTCTGTTTCAGCCGAAACCGAGACACTCGTGGTTGGCCTAACCGTGGTTTCAGCCGAAACCGCGGACCGCGAGTGTCGGTCCTTTTCCTTACGCTTTTTAGCTAATTGTGTAGTTGGAGACTCAGACGGCATTTTGTATGCAAAAGCGGGACCAAAAAACTCCTCTGCAAACTCCGACGCCAGGCGTCCGTCGGTTGAAGGAAGCACAGGCTAAACAAGCTGATACGTCGTGGTCCGGGCCTAAACAAGGAAGGCAGTAAGAGTGGAAATCCTTATGAGGTATTTGTTTCCCACAAGTTAAACAATTATTTACTTTGTCTGACATCGGCTGAGGCAAGAAAGAGTCCCCAACGGGGTACTTAACTTTTTAGAAGTCTTCGGTAGTAGAAATCTCTGGATCTGACCGACCGGCACTTGCGAACAGCTTCTGCTTGGCACCGGCAAGAAAGACTGAGGAAAATGGCGTCGGCTGATGCCTTTATACCACAGCAGCTATGACGTCGGGTGAAGTGCGACATCAGCCGAGGCCAGACCCAGACTTTGGAATCCGGCCGACCGAAGGGCTGCCTGAGGCAGGACAACCCATATGTTAGGACTGCAGATGCATCCTTGAAGGACATCTACACATGTTTTTTCATAAAGCAAATAGGAAAAAGTACAGTTTTGTACCTACCATAAATGTAGATGTCCGAACAGGAATGCATCTGCAGTCATAACAAATGGGTTGTCCTGTCGTCAGGCAGCCCTTCGGTCGGCCGGATTCCAAAGTCTGTGTCTGGCCTTGGCTGGTGTCGCACTTCACCCGACATCATAGCTGCAGTTCTTCGGGTATAAAGGCATCAGCTGACGCCATTTTCCTCAGTGTTTCTTGCCCCAGATGCCAGTTGCCCTCTTGGATAGCTAAATTTTGGATAAATGCCAATGTTTCCAAATAGTAGAAGGCAAACAAAAAAATAAGCATGTATGTACATATATACAAACAAATACACCATAAGAGATCCCCCCAGCTAGCTATTAGATGGGTAAATACCCGTAGGAATACCACAGAGGGGAAGGAGGGTGGGTAATCCTGACTGCAGATGCATTCCTGTTCGGACATCTACATTTATGGTAGGTACAAAACTGTACTATGTCCTTCAAGGATGCATCTGCAGTCATAACAAATGGGTAGAATACCATAGCCAAACTAGGGGAGGAGGTAGAGGAAATTATGGTGTAGTTAGGATCCCTTGCAAAACAGCAGTGGCAAACCCTGCTCGGGATCTAGAGTATAAAGGTAAGTTATAATGCTTGGCAAATGTATACACGGAGGTCCAAGTAGCAGCCTCTATAATGTCCTTGGTAGCCACTCCTCATAAGAAAGCTGTGGTAGTGGCTGTAGCCCTTGTAGAATGAGGCCTTATGTTCTGTGGAGTTTGCTTTCCATGGTAGGAGTAACAGAATCTAATGCAATTTCCTATCCACTTGGAGATTGTCTGTTTTGAAATTGCTTTTCCTTCCCTTCCTGTTGCATGTGCTACCAGAAGCTGGTCAGTTTTTCTATTGCCCTTGGTTCTGTCCAGGTAGTAGCGCAACTGTCTATGTACATCCAAAGTATGCAGCAGTCTTTCCCCCTTGTTTTGTGGGTTGGGGAAGAAGGTAGGTAGGTGGATTGCCTGATTTAAAGATACTCTGGATACCACCTTAGGCATAAATGTAGGATTTGTTCTCATGGACACTCTATCTTGATGGAAGATTAGGAAGGGTTGTACTGCCATTAAAGCCTGTAGCTCAGAAACCCTTCTTGCTGAGGTAATTGCCAGCAGAAAAGCAGTTTTCCAGGATAGGTGTTGTAGATCTGCTGTTGCTGCTGGTTCGAAAGGGGGGAGTGTCAATTTTTCTAGCACAAAGTTCAAGTCCCATGCTGGTAATGGTGGTTTCCTAGGAGGTTTTACATTTTTAATTCCTCTCAGAAACTGCCCGAGTAGAGGATGCGAGAAGACAGGGGGATCGACGCTGTATTCTGCAGAAATAGCTGATGCATGTATCTTGATGGAGGAATAGGACAGGCCTGTATGGAAAAGCTCTGCCAAATACTCCAGGATGTTGGCAATGTTTACCTTTGACACATCTTTTCCCCTTTCAGTACTCCAAATGAGAAACCTTTTCCATTTTCCTGCATAGTTCCTTCTTGTTGAAGGTCTGCGGGCCTCAAGGATAATGTCTTTAACCCTTTGGGATAAATCTGGGTTAGTTGCTCTTATGCAATGTTCCAAGCAGTCAGCTGCAGAGTTTTCAGGTTTGGATGCAGGGTGTTGTAGTCGTTCTGAGTTAACAGCAAAGGAGTCAGGGGCAGTGTCCACATTTTCCCCCCAAGACATGCTTCTCAGTAATGGGTACCAATGTTGTCTTGGCCAGTCTGGAGCTATCAGAATGATCCTTGGACGTTCCTCTTTGATTTTCAATAGCACCTTGTGCATCAAAGGAAGAGGTGGGAATGCATATGCTGTCAGGCCTTTCCAACTGAAGGATAGAGAGTCCACCTTCCAAGCAAGTGGGTGGTAAGTCCTTGTGCAGAATTTCTTGAGCTGGTGATTGAGTGGGGATGCGAACAGGTCTATGTGGCAGTCCCCATTTCTTTGTGATGACCTTGAAGATGTCCGGGTGTAGCATCCATTCGTGAGCATCCGAGGTAGTTCTGCTTAATATGTCTGCTAGGATGTTTTCTTTTCCCGGTACAAAAATTGCTTGTAACTGAATGTTGTAGCTCAGAGCCATATTCCATAGGTCCAATGCCATCCGGCATAGAGGGTATGAATGAGTGCCTCCCTGTTTGTTGATGTACCACATGACTGTGGTGTTGTCTGTCCTTATCAACTGCCCTTCTTGGAGGAATGGTCTGAAATTCTGGATTGCTAGTTTTACTGCCAGCATTTCTTTTTGATTTATGTGCAGGTGCAGCTGTTCTGGAGTCCATAAGCCTTGTATGCACTTGTCCAGCATGTGGGCTCCCCAACCGAGGTCTGAGGCGTCCGTTGTGATGGTTTGGCTTGGTTGAATGCTGTGGAAGGGCAAACCTGGGTTTGACTGGCATGCCTGAGCCCACCATAGGAACTCTTGTTTCAGGCATGGGATTAGTGGTATTTCCGTTTCTAAGCTGTGCCTGTGTTGAGACCATAAATTCTTCAGGTACCACTGTAGCTTTCATATGTAGTCTGGCATGAGGGACCAGGATTATGCAGGATGCCATGAAGCCCAAAGCCTGCAGTACTTTCCTTGCTGTTAGTTTGTTCTGCTCTGTTAATGCCAAGAAGTAGAGAGGAAGTTGTTCTTGTTTTTCTGCAGTTAGGAATGCCATCTGTTTTACTGTGTCCAATTCTGCACCTAAGAAGGTTATTCTTTGGGATGGTATCAGTCTTCACTTTTTTATATTGACTGTATATCCCAGGTTTTGTAGTAAGCAAATGACTCTTTGTAAGTCCTCTGTTAGCTTGTTTTTGTTGTCCGCTTGTATCAGGCAGTCGTCCAGGTATGGGTATATTTGGATTCCCTGAAGCCTGCAGTGAGCGATTACTGATGCCTGGCATTTCGTGAACACTCTGGGCGCAGTAGATAAGCCAAAGGGCAATGCTGAGAATTGATAATACTCTGATCCTGCAAGAAATCTGAGGTATATTCTGCAATTTGGTCGTATGGGGACGTGCAGGTATGCCTCCTTGAGATCTAGAGTCACCAGCCAATACTCCTTGCCCAGCATGGGAAGAAGTTGCTGTAGGGTCAGCATTTTGAATTTTGGAACAATGATGAATGTGTTTAAAGCGGACAGGTCGAGAATAGGCCTCCAATTTTTCTCTTTCCTTGGTACCAGGAATAGTCTGGAGTAAAATCCCTTTCCTTGTTCCATAGGATGGTACCCTTTCCACAGCTCTCATCTTTGCTAATTGAGCTATTTGTTTTAGAGCTTCTGTCTTTTGATTTGGTGGCAGGTTTGGCATTCCTCTTTCTCCTGGTAAAGTATGGAAATGGAACCTGTAGCCTTGGTCTATAGTTTGCAAAATCCGCTTGTCTCTTGTGATATAGTGCCAGTTTTTTGAAAATAAGGCTAACTTTCCGCCTAAGGGTGCTGCTATTTGTTCCCTGGTAGGCGGTGCCAGAGCCAAGTCACTGTGATTGTCCTGTTGCAGTGGTAGTAGTTGTGTCTGTGCCTCGTTGATTGTTACCTTGCCACTGGCGTCCCCTGTAGGCACCTCCTCAGGATTGAATTCTGCCTCTTGAACGCCTATTCCTGCCTCTCTGAGTTTTAGAGGAGTCTGGAAAGGACCAATTTTTGGAAGGCCAATTCCTGCTAAATCTTCCATTTTCTTCAGTACCTGTTGAGCAGGAGAACCAAATAAACTGACCTTATCCATAGGAGCATCTAATAGTTTTGCTTTAACATGATCCGGCAAGACCTGTTCTTTCAACCATGCATGCCTTCTTATAACTGTGCCAGTCATGGCTGATCTAAAGGAAGCCTCCAGTGCATCATAGCCACATTTTAAAGAATGGTTACTAACCTGCTGAATGTTATGCACCATTTCTAGAACATATTTCTTATCTAAAGAATCATCAGAGGACAGTTTCTTAGTTAACTGATCAAGCATATACTCCTGGTATTGGATCATATGAAACTGACAGTTCAATGCCCTAGCTGAGAGAGTAGCAGAGGTGTATACTTTTTTACCCCATCTCTCTAAGGACCCGGATTCCCTTTCAGAAGGGAGAGGATGTTCTTCGTCTTCCCTTGCTGCAGTCCTGACTATTGGGTATAGTCCGCGTCCCAGTCGGCCCGAATACCAGAGTATAAGGCTGACGTCGGTCATGGCGCCTTAGACTGACGTCAGTACGTCAGGGTACTAATGCGCATGACCGACGTCATTTCCTCAGTCTTTTTGCCGCATGGTCGATGCAGAAGCAATTTTGCGAGTGCAGGTTGGCGTTCTGAGATTTTCCGAAACCGGAGTTTCAGACCGAGTACAGAGTTGGCTAAGTAACCCGTTAGAACATTTTGGTTTTTCTTGCCTCAGTATATTACGGATGTCAGAAAAAGTGAATAACTGTATTTCTTGTGGGAAGCAGATACGCATAGGATTATCATACATTGTGTATACCTTGTTTAGGGCCTGAGCACGTTGTTGGTTGCCGCTCTTGTGCTAGATTTAATGGCGCACTATTAAGAGGCTTGATTGTGCTAGGTTAGTGTTTGGGAAGCGTTGCAATTATACTATGCCGTCGGATGCTCCGACGCCTGCTTCATCTAAGAAGCGCAAGGACAAAACAGTGAAGTCTAGGGGTGAGGAACCGGCAGTTCCTGACGCCGTCCTTTAGAAGGCTCAGGGGCCAGAGGTTTTGCCAGGAGTCTCTGTGGAGTCTCAGGCAGATACTTTACTGTTACAGGATGTGCCCTCTCAGGAAGTAGGCCAGGCTGAGGGGGCTTCTCAGGTAACTGTTCTTCCCTTCCCAAGGTAGTTAGGGCTCCTTCTGTTTCTAAAGCTTCTTTTAGAGGAAGACCAAGTTCAGCTTCTGTAGGGCTTCTCCTAGCATTTCGGCTCTGTGCCTAAGAAACATATGCTTAAAATGGCTGAAGATTTGATTACTCTGATTAGAGGTTCTATGCCCCCACCTGATAAGAGGCCTAGGGTGGAACAGGAGTTTGATAGTTTTGAACAGTGTTCACAGGCTTCAGAGTCTTCTGTGGAAGACTTGCAAGAGTTTCCTGCTTATTCTGATTCTGATGTGGATGATTCCACTCCTTCAGCTTCTCCTCCTGAGGATTTTCATTTCAGAGACTCTTCACTCCATGAGGGAGCACTTTAAATGGGAAGGCCAAGATTACTCTGACTCCAGAAAAGGCTTAGGGAATTCTTGTTTTGCCTCAGCATAGGCCTTAGCTATTCCTCCTGTGTTGAATGTGGTGGAGGATGTTTTGCAGAGGCTTCTCTGAACCCTGATTCCTTGCCTCCTGCTCCTGTTAAGCCTGATAGGTATTATAGGGTGCCAAGCTCATAAGTATTTGTTTAAGAGTCCCAGGCGGACCCAGAAACTGTTTCTCAGGGGCCTAAAGGTGTTAAAGCTTCTGTTGTTAAAAATCCTGTACCCTCTGATAAAGAGGCAAGGGCTTTGGATAGGTGGGTAAAGTATATACTTCTTCCACTCTAGCCATGAGGGCGTTGAATTGTCAATTTCATATGCTGAAATATCAGAATTATCTCCTTTCACAATTGAAATCTAAGGTGGATGCTTTGGCGGAAGGTATTGAGTGTAAAGAATTGCTGGATTTGGTTCATGTGTCTGAACAAGTGGGTAAGCATTCTTTGCAGTGTGGTTTTGATGCTGTTCAGGCCTCCTCGAGGGTGGCTGCTACTAGTTCTGTTCTTCGCAGACATGCATGGTTGAAGGATCAGAATTTAGCTGAGCATGTTAAGACCAGGATTTTGGATGCTCCTTTACAGTCTGATGTGTTGTTTGGACCGCCTGTGGAAGCAGTTTTAAAGAAAATGGAGGATAAAGCTAAGTCTATGCAGACTGTTAAAGATTTTTTGCAGGTGCAGCCTCCAAAGTTTAGTAGAAATTGGCCTGCTAAGGGTGGACATATCCTGCTTATGGTTCCCAGTCTAGGGTAGATCTAGGCGTGGTAGGGGCAGGACTCAAGGTTCATTTAGGCCTAGATCAGACAGTTCACCTGCTCAGACTTCTGGTGAGGGCAGGGGTCAGTCCTTTCGTAAGCAGAACCAATGACCTGCCTTTTCAGCTGCCAGTGGACTCTCGTCTGGCAGCTCCTTTGGGAGGAAGATTGTCTCTTTCAAAGAAAATTGGGATTTAATCACTCTTGACGGATGGGTGCTGGATATCATTCATCACGGGTACAGATTTTATTTCCACACAATGCCCCTTTCAAAGGCATGCCAGATGTTCCTCCACAAAGAAAAGAGGCTCTCAAGCAAGTTTCTCAGTTACTCCAGATAGGGGCTATTCAGCCAGTCCCTGTGTCAGAAAGGCTTGGATTTTATTCTCGCCTGTTCCTAGTACCAAAGAAGGAACACGTGGAGACCAATTTTGATTTATCTATCCTCAACACTTATCTGGACATTCCCAAGTTCAAGATGTTGACGTTACAGCAACTGTTACCTCTGCTGGGCAAGGATCACTGGATGGTAACTTTGGATCTCAAGGAAGCTTACCTACATGTGCCCATAAGGCTAAGTTGCAGAAAGTATCTGCGGTTTCGAACTGGAGATTTTCATTATCAGTTCTCTGCATTGCCCTTTGCCTTATCTACTGCCCAGAGTATTCACAAAGGTTCTGGCTCCAGTGATAGCTTACTTCAGGCTTCACGGCACTCAAATTTATCCTTACTTGGGCGCCTGCCTGATTCTGGCTCAAGAAAAAGAACACCTTCTACAGCATCTGGAATATGTCATAGCAGTGCTAGGGTGCCTAGGGTATTCTGTGAGCGAAATAAAGTCCAGTCTAGTACCCTCTCAAGACATGTGCTTTCTGGGTGTGAGACTGAATACAGCAGCCGATGGCCTTTTAACCCCGGACAAACAAAAGAGTCTGTCACTTTACTTCCATCAACTATCTCATCAGTCCGCTGACTGCAAGGACAGTCCTTCAAGCATTAGGGTTCATGGCATCTTGTATTCTGGTGCTTCCTACCAAACTGCATATGAGGAAGCTGCAATGGTATCTCAAAATGTATGGACACAGCACTGCCAAGATTTGGACACTGTCATTCAAATAATACCTTGCCTTCAAAAGGAATTCTTGTGGTGGGCTCAGGAATGTCACCTAAACAAGGGACTCTCTGTGACCCGGCCAGAGGCGAGTCAGATTTTAACGACAGATGCCTCGACACTGCTTGGGAGCTCATCTAAATGGAAAGTGGATACAAGACAAGTGGCCTGCCAGACTACAGCATCTACATATCAACATGAAGGAGATGTTAGCAGTCAGTTTGCATTGATGGCGTTCAAGGAGTTACTTCTTCCAGGGCAGGTGTTGATTCTGACAGACAACACAACTGTCATGTGGTACATCAACAAGCAGGGAACACATTCTTATCCTCTATGCAGGCAAGCAATGATTTTATGGGAGACTCGTTAAGCCTGCAACTGACTCTTCAGGCAAGGTTTCTGCCAGGAGCACAGAACTCCCTAGCAGATGTATTAAGCAGACAAATCATGGATCCCCACAGTGGAAACTGGATCTTCATGTATTTCAGAAATTGACAGTGTCATGGGAACTCCAGACATAGATCTGTTCGCTTCCACTAAACCACCAGCTGCCAAAGTATTGCACAAAGGGGTTTCATCACACAGCTTGGAAAGTGGATGCTCTGTCTTTCAGTTGGAAAAACCTTCATGTCTATGCTTTTCCACCTCTACCTCTTCCAAAGGTATTACTAAAGGTCAGACAGGACAGGCCAAGGATGATTTTGATAGCTCCAGATTGGCCTCGGCAACACTGGTACCCACTTCTAAGGAGTCTTGTAAAGAAGCCTCCATGGCCTTTACCTCTGATTCCTCATCTGTTATCTCAGAAGGACGGTCATCTGCTCAATGTCAAGCTTCAATCTCCATCTCACAGCTTGGCATATTCTGGGTTGAAACATGGAAGGTCTCAGCTTCCTCAACAAGTTTTAAATGTGATTATGGAAGCTAGAAGGCCTAGTACTAGGAGAGTGTACGCAGAAAAATGGAAGAGATTTTTATTTTCGAGTACAGCAAAGAATTTGGACATTTCAGAGCCTAATTTGAGTGGCTCTTCAATATCTTACTGAGTTATTGGACAAAGGTTTGTCTTTCTCTTCCATAAAGATTCATGCTGCAGCAATTTCAGCTCACTATGATTGTGACCCACCTTTGTTTCGCATCCTTTGTTCAAGCAGTTTCTTAGAGGGGCAAGAATATAAGACCCCACGTAGAGCTCCTACTCCTGCTTGGGATCTCAATTTTGTGTTGGAAAACTTACTCTACAACCTTTTGAGCCTGCAGCTACTGCTGAATTGAAATATTTGTCATGGAAGACTGCTTTTCTGTTGGCTACTTCTGCAAGAAGGGTGTCTGAGTTGCAGGCCCTTATGGCAGTAGCCTTTGATTTTCCATAAGGACAGGGTATCATTACGCACTAATCCTTCCTTTATGCCTAAGGTGGTTTCTAGTGTGGCTTTAAACCAAACTATTCATTTGCCTGCTTTTTGCAGATCCTCAAAATAAAGGGGAAAAGATTTTGCACACTTTAGATGTACACAGGCAATTGCGTTATTATTTGAGCAGGACTAAAGATTTTAGGCAGTCTCAACAGTTACTTGTTTCTTTTGTTTTAAGTTCACAGGGCAAACCTGTGTCAAAACAAACTATTTCTAGGTGGATTGGCTTTTGCATTGCATTTTGTTATTCCCATCATGGCAAAGAGGTTCCAGCTGGGATTAGGCCTCATTCCACTAGGGCTACTGCCAGCTCAACAGCATTTCTAAGGGGTGGCAACTAAGGATATTCTGGAAGCAGCTACTTGGAGTTCAGTGCATACTTTCTCTAGGCATTATCACCTGCCTATATACTCTAAGTCTAGAGCTGGTTTTGCCACAGCTGTTTTACAAGGCATGTTGTCAGCTCCTGCTACTTTATAATTTGCCAGCCTCCTTACCTCTGCTTTGGGATTCTACCCAATAGTCAGGACTGCAGCAAGGGAAGAGAACATAGTACAGTTTTGTACCTACCATAAATGTAGATGTTCGAGGATTCCCTTGCTGCAGTCCAATTTACCCTCCTTCCCTCTGTGTTTCAGGGTGGTTGTGTAGGTGCCTTTACATGCTTATATTTTTTGTATATATATTACTGTATATATTGTGCATGTTTATTGGTGCAGGTTGTTTTTGGAACTTGTCTTTTTGGGTCTTCTGACATCTGGGGCAAGAAAAGACTGAGGAAATGACGTCGGTCATGCGATTACCTGACGCACTGACTGGCGTCAGTCTAGGCGCCATGACCGACGCCAGCCTCTCTGGTATTCGACGACTGGGACGCGGACTATACCCAATAGTCAGGACTGCAGCAAGGGAATCCTCGAACATCTACATTTATGGTAGGTACAAAACTGTACTGTTTTTAACTGAGGTCAAAGCTACTGCCTTAGACCCCTGTGAGATAGTCTCGGGATCTGCAAAAGGAGCCTTGTATAAATGGTGATGAGTGTCCGGGACCCTGTAGAACCTATCGGGCTTAGCAGGGGCTGGAGGTAAAGTATCAGGGGCAGTGCTAGCATCATTAAATGCATCATCTACAACAGGAAGAACTGGAGGTATAGCTAAAGGCCTATGTTGTGGTAAATGTAAAAAGGTCCTAAGCCTTTTCCTTGAATCTGAGAAATCTTGTCCCTGCCATTGGAATTGCTCTCTCATGGCATGTAAGGTTTCCCCAAAGGAAAATTCCTCTGGTGGAGAGGCAGAAGGAATCGATTCCTCAGCATCGGAGTCTTCATAAGTAGAAAAAGGAGCCTCTGGATGGTCTATATTGTCTGTATCATCTGAGGACACTGGCTCAGGGGGCTCTGCTCTAGGTCTCTTTTCTGGAGGAGGTTGAGAGGCCCTGTCTGGGTGAGATTGGGATCCCCTAATTAAAGAGATGAGATCCTCTGCCAGAGTGAGCATTTGGGAACTGGAACTGGGCCTGTGAGAGGGGGGCTTAACAGGCACAGACTTAGAAGTTTTCGCTGCTTTAGCCCTGGCAAAGGCCTTTATGGACATGGCTGCAGGCGGCCTAGCAGCACCACGTGCAGGGGTTGAAACATCCAAAGGGATGGTGTCCGATAATTCTTGTGAAACCACAGTAGCAGGTAGAACTTCAGAGGCCGATTCAACTAGGTTAGAAGGCCTCGGTAGTAGTCATGGATTCTGCTGATAGAACAGTTTGCTCGGTTTCGCCGAAACAGAGACTCGCGTTTGCTTAACCGGTTTCGCCGAAACCGCGGACCGCGAAAGTGTCGGTCCTTTCTTCGTTTCTTAACTTGTGAAGTCGGAGGATCCGACTGCATTATGTACGCAAAATCTGAGCTGAAAACTGTTCAGCAAACTCCGACCCGGCGTCTATCCGTCCGGGTTGAAAGAAGCACAGGCTAAACAAGCTGCTACATCGTGGTCTGGGCCTAAACAAGGTAAGCAGTAAGAGTGGAAATCTTTGAGGTATTTGTTTCCCACAAGTTAAACAGTTATTTACTTTTTCTGACATCGGCTGAGGCAAGAAAGAGTCCCAACGGGTACTTAGCTTTTAGAAGACTTCAAGTAGTATTCGGTAGTAGTAATCTCTGGATCTGACCGACCGCACTTGCGAACAGCTTCTGCTTCGGGCGCCACGCGGCAAGAAAGACTGAGGAAAATGGCGTCGGCTGATGCCTTTATACCCGAAGAACTGCAGCTATGGCGTCGGGTGAAGTGCGACACCAGCCGAGGCCAGACCCAGACTTTGGAATCCGGCCGATCGAAGGGCTGCCTGACGACAGGACAACCCATTTGTTATGACTGCAGATGCATCCTTGAAGGACATCTGCCAGTAACATTTAGCTACGGAATAATAAAAGAAAAGTGTTCTCTATAGTTGGGCAGTCTGTGGAGGTACATTGCAATGAAAAAATGTGTCCCCTTCCTGTTTTTTTATTTCTTTGCATGCTTGTCACACTTAACTTTAATAGTTGTCACCCACAGTTTCAGGGGGGGGAAAAAAAAACGGTTAAAGGTCATATGGTCAAGTTATCTCTACTTCACATGAAAAATTCAGTGATGAGTTACATCACCTAATGTGTGTGTTTTTGGATAGGGATTACCCAAATGGTTTTCTTAATCTTATTAAAAATGAAGTGTTGCAACAAAGACCTGGCTGTTTTTCACCTATCTCAAAGGGACCAAGGTAGTCATCTTATACAGTGCAATGCAGTGGCGGCTGGTGACTTCAAATCAAAGGGGGGCTGCAGGAGACACCTGAATGGGTGGGATCAAGGGGAAGGGGAGGAGCTATGCTCAAAAAGTACAGTTTTGTACCTACCATAAATGTAGATGTCCGATAGGTATGCATCTGCAGTCATCACATATGGGTTGCCCTGCCTTAGGCAGCCCTTCGGTCGGCCGGATTCCAAAGTCTGGGTCCGACGTCGGCTGATGTTGCATTTCTCTCTGACGTCAGAGCGGCTGGAGTACATAAGCATCAGCAGACGCCATTTTCTTCAGTGTTTCTTGCCCCAGATGCCAGGTGCCCTCCAGGGAAGGCTGTAATCAAATTGGAAGACAAAAACAGATTCCAAACAAATAAATGAGCAATAAAACAAATACACCATAACGGATATCACCAGCTAAGAGTAACTGGGATAGGAGTGGACCTTAGGCATAGAGGGGTATGGAGGGAGGGAAAATCCGACTGCAGTTGCATGTCTATCGGACATCTACATTTATGGTAGGTACAAAACTGTACTATGTCCTTCAAGAATGCAACTGCAGTCATAACATGTGGGTAGAATACCATAGCTTAGCTGGGGGAGGAGGTATGCACTAGGAAAGAGATGGTGTGGCAATCAAACCCTGCAGGACTGCCGAAGCAAAGCCTGCTCTGGATCTGGAATATAGAGGGAGATTGTAGTGTTTGGAGAATGTATGCACGGAGCTCCATGTAGCAGCTTCTAGAATGTCCTTGGTAGGCACCTCTTAAAATGCTGTAGAGGTGGCTGTAGCTCTGGTGGAATGTGGTCTGACATTGGCTGGAACAGTCTTTCCATGAAAGGAATAACAGAATCTGATGCAATGTCCAATCCATTTAGAAATAGTCTGTTTTGAAATTGCTTTTCCTTGGGCTGCAGGGGCGTAAGCTACAAAGTTGTTCAGACTTCCTACTGGCCTTGGTTCTGTCCAGGTAGTATAAGTTGTCTGTGAATGTCCAAGGTATGCAAAAGTCTTTCCCCTTATTCTCAGGATTGGGGAAGAAAGCAGGCAGATGAATGGCTTGATTTAGAGAAACCCTAGATACCACCTTTGGCATAAAAGTAGGGTTGGTCCTTAATGAAACCCTGTCTCTGTGGAAAATAATAAAGGGTGGTATTGCCATTAGGGCCTGTAGCTCAAACCCTTCTTGCTGAGGTAATTGCCAACAGGAAAGCTGTCTTCCATGAGAGAAATTGCAAGTCAACTGAAGCTGCTGGCTCAAAAGGAGGTAGAGTCAGTTTTTCTAAGACAAAATTGAGGTCCCAGGCTGGCACTGGGGCCTTTCTTGGTGGCTTAATGTTCTTGATTCCCCTGAGGAATTGTCTTAGTAAGGGGTGAGAGAAAACAGGAGGATCAGTGTTGTATCTAGCTGAAATAGCAGATGCATGTATCTTTACGGAAGAATATGAGAGGCCGTTCTTTAACATATCTGCCAAATATTCCAAGATAAGTGGGATGTTCAGCAATGATGCATCATGTCCCTTGCTGGTATTCCAATTCCTGAATCTCTTCCACTTTGCTAAGTAAACCTTTCTGCTGGATGGTCTTCGAGCCTCTGTTAGTATCCGCTGAACTTCCTTGGAGAGAGATAAGCTGAAGTTATTTATGGGATCTCCCAGGCTGTTATCTGCAGTGTCTGAAGGTTTGGATGCAGTGTTTCGAAATTGTGTTGAGTCAAAAGTAGAGGCCACTGAGGGAGGGCCCACCTCCTGGTGTGACATATGCTCCGTAGTAGAGGGTACCAGTGTTGTCTTGGCCAATCCGGAGCTGTTATGATTCCCTTGGGCTTCTCTGCTTTGATCTTTAGTAATACTGAGGTCATCAGTGGCAGAGGTGGGAATGCATAGATTGCTAGGGAGTTCCAGTTGAATGAGAGGGCATCTATTTTCCAAGCTTTTGGATGGTATGTCCTTGTGCAAAATTTTGGTAGAAGATGGTTGAGGTGAGAGGCAAATAGGTCCATTTCTGGCTTGCCCCATGTCGAAGTGAGTTGTCTGAAGGCCTTCGGATGTAACCTCCACTCGTGTGGATCTGTGAAATTCCTGCTTAGGCTGTCCGCTAACACATTGTCTTTTCCTGGAACAAACTGGGATTGTAACTGGATGTTTAGGCTCAGTGATTTCTCCCAAAGCTGCATTGTCAGTCTGCAAAGGGGGTAAAAGTGGGTGCCCCCCTGCTTGTTTATGTACCACATCACAGTGGTGTTGTCTGTCCGTATCATTAATTGGCCTTGCTGGAGTTGGTGTTGAAAAGCCTCGATGGCATGCATTACTGCCAGCATTTCCTTTTGGTTTATATGCAGATGTGTTTCCTTTGGAGACCATTGTCCTTGTATACACCTGCCTTCCATGTGCCCCCATCCAAGGTCTGAGGCGTCTGTAGTCATGGTCTGTGTTATCTGTGGTTTTTTGAATGACATACCTGTGTTTTCCTGGCTCACCAAGGCCCACCATAGGAATTCCTTTTGTAGGCATGGAATGAGTGGTATGATTGTCTCCAAGTTGTTGCTATGTTGAGACCAAATGCTTTTTAGGTACCACTGAAGCTCTCTCATGTGTAGTTTTGCTAATGGAACCAGTAGAATGCAGGATGCCATGTAACCCAGGGCCTGTAGAAATCTCCTTGCAGTCATCTGGGTGAGTTTTGCTAAACCTTTGAAGTAATGAGTTAACTTCTCTTGCTTGTCTTCTGTCAGGTAAGCCATCTGAGAGGCTGTGTCTAGTTTGGCTCCTAAGAAGATTATTTGCTGGGATGGCTGCAGATGCTAAGTCTTGACTTTGGAAGTTGACTGTGTATCCCAGAGCTTGAAGTAATCGTATGACATAATCCAGGTTTTTTGTCAACATCAATTTGTCGTCCGCTTGTATGAGGCAGTCGTCCAGGTACGGGTAAAATTGTATACCCTGGAGCCTGCAATGAGCAATTACTGAACCCAGGCATTTTGTAAATACTCTGGGCGCAGTAGATAAGCCAAATGGCAATGCTGAGAATTGATAATGCTCTGGCCCTGCAAGAAATCTGAGGTATCTTCTGCAGCTGTGTCTGATAGGGACATGCAGGTATGCCTCCTTGAGGTCCAGAGTAATCAGCCACGACTCCTTTCCAGCATGGGAAGGAGTTGCTGTAGAGTCAGCATTTTGAACTTTGGTACTATGAGAAAGGTGTTTAATGCGGACAAGTCCAGTATTGGTCTCCATTGAGATTCTTTTCTAGAAACAAGGAACAGTCTTGAGTAAAATCCCTGTTCTTGTTCTTGTTGTGGAACTCTTTCTATTGCTTTCATTCGAGTCAGCAGAGTGATTTGCTTGATAGCCTCTGCCCTTTGATTTTGTGGTAGGTTTGGCATGCCTTGTTTTCTTGGTAAGGTATGAAAATGAAACCTGTACCCTCGGTCTATAATGTTCAAAATTCATTTGTCCTTTGTCAGTCTGTGCCAGTTTTCTGCAAACAGAGATAATTTCCCGCCCAAGGGAGCTTCTAGTTGTTCCCTGGTAGGCGGTGGTAGAGGAAAGTCATTGAGTTTGTGGTTGTTGGGCAGGTGAAAAGTACAGTTTTGTACCTACCATAAATGTAGATGTCCGAACAGGATAGCATCTGCAGTCATAACAAATGGGTTGTCCTGTCGTCAGGCAGCCCTTCGGTCGGCCGGATTCCAAAGTCTGGGTCCGCTTCGCTGATGTCGCACTCCACCCGACGTCATCTCTGCTGGTCTTCGGGTATAAAGGCATCAGCCGACACCATTTTCCTCAGTGTTTCTTGCCCCAGATGCCAGTTGCCCACTTGGAAAGCTAAATTTTGGATAAATGCCAGTGTTTCCAAAATAGTAGAAGGCAAACACAAAAAATAAGCATGTATGTACATATATACAAACAAATACACCATAAGAGACTCCCCCAGCTAGCTATTAGATGGGTAAATACCTAGGAGTACCACAGAGGGAAGGAGGGTGGTAATCTGACTGCAGATGCTATCCTGTTCGGACATCTACATTTATGGTAGGTACAAAACTGTACTATGTCCTTCAAGGATGCATCTGCAGTCATAACAAATGGGTAGAATACCATAGCCAAACTAGGGGAGGAGGAAGAAGAATTATGGTGTAGTTAGGATCCCTTGCAATACAGCAGTAGCAAACTCTGCTCGGGATCTAGAGTATAGAGGTAAATTATAATGCTTGGCAAATGTATGCACGGAGGTCCAAGTAGCCGCCTCAATAATGTCCTTGGTTGCCACTCCTCGTAAGAAAGCTGTGGTAGTGGCTGTAGCCCTTGTAGAATGAGGTCTTATGTTCTGTGGAATTGGTTTTCCATGGTAGGAGTAACAGAATCTTATGCAATTTCCTATCCATTTGGAGATTGCTTTTCCTTCCCTTCCTGTTGCATAGGCTACTAAAAGCTGGTCAGTTTTTCTGTTACCTTTGGTTCTGTCCAGGTAGTAGCGTAACTGTCTATGTACATCCAAGGTATGCAGCAGTCTTTCCCCCCTGTTCTGTGGATTGGGAAAGAAGGTAGGTAGGTGGATTGCCTGGTTTAAAGACACTCTGGATACCACCTTAGGCATAAATGTAGGATTAGTTCTCATGGACACTCTATCTTGATGGAAGATTAGGAAGGGTTGTACTGCCATTAAGGCCTGTAGTTCAAACCCTCCTTGCTGAAGTAATTGCCAGTAGGAAAGCAGTTTTCCATGATAGGTGTTGAAGATCTGCTGTTGCTGCTGGTTCAAATTGAGGGAGTGTCAATTTTTCTAGCACAATGTTCAAGTCCCATGCTGGTAATGGTGGTTTCCTAGGAGGTTTTACATTCTTGATCCCTCTGAGGAACTGCCTGAGAAGAGGATGCGAAAAAGACAGGTGGATCAAGCTGTATTCTGCTGAAATAGCTGATGCATGTATCTTGATGGAGGAATAGGACAGGCCTGTATGTAGAAGCTCTGCCAAGTACTCCAGGATGTTAGCAATATCTATGTTCGACACATCTTTTCCTCTTTCAGTACTCCAAATGACAAACCTTTTCCATTTTCCTGCATAGTTCCTTCTTGTTGAAGGCGTGGCTTCAAGGATAATGTCTTTAACCCTTTGGGATAAGTCTGGGTTAGTTGCTGTTATGTGATGTTCCAGGCAGTCAGTTGCAAGGTTTTAGGTTTGGGTGCATGATGTTGTAGTTGTTCTGAGTTAACATCAAAGGCATCAGGGGTATTGACCACATTCTCCCCTGAGACATGCTCCTCAGCAATGGATACCAGTGTTGTCTTGGCCAATTCGGAGCTATCAGAATTATCCTTGGACGTTCCTCTTTGATTTTCAGTAGTACCTTGTGCATCAAAGGAAGAGGTGGAAATGCATATGCTGTCAGGCCTTTCCAACTGAAGGATAGAGAGTCCACCTTCCATGCAAGTTGGTGGTATGTCCTTGTGCAGAATTTTTTGAGCTGGTGATTGAGTGGGGATGCGAAAAGGTCTACTTGTGGCATTCCCCATTTCTTTGTGATGGTCTTGAAGATGTCCGGGTGTAGCATCCATTTGTGAGCATCCGTGGTGGTTCTGCTTAACATGTCTGCTAGGGTGTTTTCTTTTCCTGGCACAAATATTGCCTGTAACTGGATGTTGTAGCTCAGAGCCATATTCCAAAGGTCCAGAGTCATCCTGCATAGGGGGTATGAATGAGTGCCTCCCTGTTTGTTGATGTACCACATGACTGTGGTGTTGTCTGTCCTTATCATTAAATGGCCCACTTTGAGGAATGGTCTGAATTTCTGGATTGCTAGTTTTACTGCCAGCATTTCTTTTTGGTTTATGTGCAGGTGCAGCTGGTCTGGAGTCCACAATCCTTGTATGCATTTGTCCAACATGTGCGCCCCCCAGCCTAGGTCTGAGGTGTCCGTTGTGATGGTTTGGCTTGCTTGAAAGTTGTGGAAGGGCAAGCCTGGGTTTGACTGGCATGCTTGAGCCCACCATAGGAACTCTTGTTTCAGGCATGGGATTAGTGGAATTTCGGTTTCTAAGCTGTGCTTGTGTTGAGACCATAAATTCTTTAGGTACCACTGTAGCTTTCTCATATGCAGTCTGGCATGGGGGACCAGGATTATGCATGATGCCATGAAGCCCAAGGCCTGCAGTACTTTTCTTGCTGTTAGTTTGTTCTGCTTTGTTAATGCCAAGAAGTAAAGAGGGAGGAGTTCTTGTTTTTCTGCAGTTAGGAATGCCATTTGTTTTACTGTGTCCAATTCCGCACCCAAGAATGTTCTTGTCTGGGATGGTATCAGTCTTGACTTTTTTAAATTGAGTGTGTATCCCAGGGCTTGTAGTAAGCAAATGACTCTTTGTAAATCTGTTGTCAGCTTGCTTTTGTTGTCCGCTTGTAACAGGCAGTCGTCCAGGTATGGATAAATTTGGATTCCCTGTAGCCTGCAATGAGCGATTACTGATGCCAGGCATTTTGTGAATACTCTGGGCACAGTAGATAAGCCAAAGGGCAATGCTGAGATTTGATAATGCTCTGATCCTGCAAGAAATCTGAGGTATCTTCTGCAATTTGGTCGTATGGGGACGTGCAGGTATGCCTCCTTGAGATCTAGAGTTACCAGCCAACACTCCTTGCCCAGCATGGGAAGAAGTTGCTGTAGGGTCAGCATTTTGAATTTTGGGACAATGATGTATGTGTTTAAGACGGACAGGTCGAGAATAGGTCTCCAACTTTTCTGTTTTCTTGGTACTAGGAAGAGTCTGGAGTAGAATCCTTTGCCCTGTTCTGTTATTGGTACTCTTTCCACAGCTCTCATCTT
Source organism: Protopterus annectens (assembly GCF_019279795.1). NCBI lineage: Eukaryota > Metazoa > Chordata > Ceratodontiformes > Protopteridae > Protopterus > Protopterus annectens. Next base: position 766,128,594 of record NC_056726.1, on the reverse strand, counting down.
TGTTAATTGAGCTATCTGCTTTAGAGCTTCTGTTTTTTGATTTGGAGGTAGGTTTGGCATTCCTCTTTTTACTGGTAAGGTGTGGAAGTGGAACCTGTAGCCTTGGTCTATGGTTTGCAAAATCCACTTGTCTTTTGTGATATAGTGCCAATTTTTCGAAAATAAGGTTAACTTTCCGCCTAAAGGTGCTGCTATTTGCTCCCTGGTAGGCGGTGTCAGAGCCAAGTCACTGAGATCGTCCTGTTGCAGTGGCAGTGGTTGTGTCTGTGCCTCGCTGGTTATTGCCTTGCCACTGGCGTCCTCTGTAGGCACCTCCTCTGGATTGATTTCTGCCTGTAGAGCGTCTATTCCTGCCTCTGAGATTTTGAGGAGTCTGGAAAGGACCAATTTTTGGCAGGCCAGTTCCTGCTAAACCTTGGGGGCTGAACCTGTAAGAAATCCTTAACTGTTTGTACAGATTTTGCCTTCTCTTCCATTTTCTTCATTACTTGCTGAGCAGGGTACCAAATAGACTGGCCTTATCCATAGGAGCATCTAACAGCTTTGCTTTAACATGATCCGCAAGACCTGTTCTTTCAACCATGCATGCCTTCTTATCACTGTGCCAGTCATGGCTGATCTAAATGAAGCCTCCAGTGCATCATAGCCACATTTTAAGGAATGGTTACTAACCTGCTGAATGTTATTCACCATTTCTAAAACATATTTCTTATCTAAGGAGTCATCAGAGGACAGCTTCTTAGTTAACTGATCAAGCATAAACTCTTGGTATTGGATCATATGAAACTGACAGTTTAAAGCTGTAGCTGAGAGAGTAGCAGAGGTGTAAACTTTTTTTCCCATCTCTAAGGACCTGGATTCCCTTTCAGAAGGAGAGGGTTTTGCTGAGGTCGAGGCTACTGCCTTAGGCCCCTGGGATATAGTCTCAGGATCTGCAAGTGGGGTCTTGAATAGGTGGTGATGAGTGTCTGGCACCCTGTAAAATCTATCTGGTTTGGCAGGGGCTGGAGGTAAAGTATCAGGAGCAGTGCAAACATCATTAAATGCATCATCCACAACAGGCAGAACTGGAGGTATAGCTAAGGGCCTATGTTGTGGTAAGTGCAGAAAGGTCCTAAGCCTTTTTCTTGAATCTGAGAAATCTTGTCCCTGCCATTGGAATTGTTCTCTCATGGCATGTAAGGTTTCCCCAAAGGAAAATTCCTCTGGTGGAGAGGCAGATGGAATGGATTCTTCAGCATCGGAATCTTCATAAGGAGAAAAAGGAGCCTCTGGCTGATCTGTAATGTCGGAGTCATCCGAAGAATCATCAGAGGACACTGGCTCGGGAGGCTCTGCTCTAGGTCTCTTTTCTGGAGGCTGAGATGCCCTGTCTGGGTGAGATTGGGATCACCTAATTAAGGATATTAAATCCTCTGCCAGAGTAAGCATTTGTGAACTAGAAGTGGGCCTGTGTGAGGGGGGTTTAACAGGCACTGATTTAACAGTTTTGGCTGCTTTAGCCCTGGCAAAGGCCTTAATAGACATGGCTGCAGGAGGCCTAGCAGCACCACGTGCTGGGGTAGAGACATCCAAAGGGATGGTGTCTGATAATTCACTAGGAACCACAGTAGTAGGCAAAACTTCAGAGGCCGATTCAACTAAGGTAGCAGGAGCCTCGGTAGTAGTCGTGGATTCGGCTGAATAATGACCCGTTTTCTCTGTTTCGGCCGAAACCGAGACACTCGCGGCTTGCTTAACCGTGGTTTCGGCCTTAACCGCGGACCGCGAGGGTCGGTCTTTTTCTTTGCGTTTTTTTAACAATTTGGGTAGTCTGAGGATCCGACGGCATAATGTACGCTAAATCTGAGCCGAAAAACTGTTCGGCAAACTCCGACGCCGAAGCGTTCGTCGGTTGAAGGAAGCACAGGCTAAACAGGCTGCTACGTCGTGGTCTGGGCCTAAACAAGGTAGGCAGTAAGAGTGGAAATCTTTATGAGGTATTTGTTTCCCACAAGTTAAACAGTTATTTACTTTTTCTGACATCGGCTGAGGCAAGAAAGAGTCCCCAACGGGGTTCTTAGCTTTAGAAGTCTTCAAGTAGTATTCGGTAGTAGTAATCTCTGGATCTGACCGACCGGCACTTGAACAGCTTCTGCTTCGCGCCACGCTGCAAGAAAGACTGAGGAAAATGGCCGGCTGATGCCTTTATACCAAGACCAGCAGAGATGACGTCGGGTGAAGTGTGACATCAGCGGCCGACCCAGACTTTGGAATCCGGCCGACCGAAGGGCTGCCTGACGACAGGACAACCCATTTGTTATGACTGCAGATGCATCCTTGAAGGACATCTCCTGCGTCACTTCTTTGGTTTCCTGGCTGCCATTGTCGTCCCCTGTAAGGGCCTCTGTATTGGCCTCTTCCTCGGCCACGTCTGTTCTTACCCCTTTGAAACTTTTCTGGATTAGGAAAGGACCAGTTTTTTGAAGGCCAATTCCTACTGAATCTGGGGGGTTGAACCTGGAGAAAATCTTTCACAGTCTGAACTGATTTTGCTTTTTCTTCGATGGTCTTTAACACATCCTTAGCATTTGCACCAAAAAGCTTGTTCTTTTCCAAAGGTGCATCCAGAAGTTTTGCTTTTACATGATCTGGTAGACGTTGATCTTTTAACCAAGCATGTCTACGAATCACTGCCCCTGTCACAGCTGCCCTACATGAAGCTTCCAGTGCATCATATCCACACTGCAGGAAGTGATTGCTTACTTGCTGAGTGTTATGTACAGCTTCCTGCAAAGTCTTCCTGTCTAAAGGATCAGGAGAAGCTAATGTTTTTTGGAAATCTTCTAAGAGATAATCCTGATATTGTAACATACGAAAAAGGCAATTTAAAGCTCTCATAGATAAGGTAGTGGATGTGTAAACCTTTTTGCCCCATCTCTAATGACCTTGCTTCCCTGTTGGAGGGCAAAGGATTTTTTGAGGTGGAGGCTGAAACTCCTTTAGGCCCCTGTGAAATAGTTTCCAAATCAGCAGTATGGGCCCTGAATAAATGGGAATGAGTTTCTGGGACCCTGTAATACCTGTCTGGCTTGGCTGGAGCAGGAGGAAGAGAATCAGGGGTAGCACTAGAGTCAGAATACAAAACATCCAGAACATCAAGTACAGGAGGAATAGCTAAGGGCCTGTGCTGAGGCTTCTTAAGGAAAGTCCTAAGGCGATGTTCTTCATCTCACATTGCTGCAGTCCTTACACTTGGGGTAGTCCGCTGTCCTCGGTCGGCCCGAATATCAAAAGAGGGCCCCGCGTCGTCAAAAGCATTTGACTGACATCAGTCAAAGTTGGTACAGCACCCGTTGGGGAATATTTTAGTTTTTCTTGCCTCAGTGGTTTACCGGATGTCAGAAAAAGTGAATAATTGTATTTCTTGTGGGAAACAGATACCGCATAGAGACTATCATACTTTGTGTATTCCTTGTTTAGGGCCTGAGCACAACGTTGTTGGGTGTCGCCTTATGCTAGATTTAATAAGCACTATAAAGAGATTAGATTGTGCCAGGTTAGTCTTTGGGAAGCGGTGCAATTATAAAATGCCGCCGGATGCTCCGGCTTCTTCAAGAAGCGCAAAGACAAAGCAGTGAAGCCTAGGTTAGAAGAACCCGTCTGCGACCGGTTCTTTAGAGGTGTCGGTGGAGCCGGTGGTTCCACCGGAGGTTGTTTTGGGTTCCCAGGGAGAGACCTTGTTATTGCAGGATGTGGCCTCTCAGGAGGCAGGTCAGGGTGAAGGGGCTTCTCAGGTTACTATACTCCCTCCTGCCTAGGGTGGTTAGGCCCTCTCCTTCTGTTTCCAAGGCTTCTCCTAGAGGCAGGCCAGGTTTAGCTTCAGTTGGTGTCACCCCTAGTTCTTCTGGAACTGTGCCCAAGAAGCATATGCTTAAAATGGCAGAAGATTTGATTACTCTGATTAGGGGTTCTTTGCCCCCTCCTGATAAGAGACCTAGGGTGGAGCCTGAGCTAGGGAGTTTTGAGCAGGCTGGATGTTTCAGAGTCTTCGGCTGAAGACTTGCAGGAGTACTCTCCTTATTCTGATTCTGATGTGGATGATTCTACTCCTTCTGCTTCTCCTCCTGAGGATTTTTCTTTTCAGAAACTCTTCATTCCATGAGGGAGCATTTTAAGTGGGAAGGTCAGGACTTCTCTGATTCCAGAAAAAGGCTTAGGAATTTTTGTTTTACCCCAGCATAGGCCTTTGGCTATACCTCCTGTTTTGGATGTAGTGGAAGATGTTTTTACAGAGGCTTCTCTTAATCCTGATTCTTTGCCTCCTGCTCCTGTTAAACCGGATAGGTATTACAGGGTGCCTGAAGTTCATAAGTATCTTTTAAGAGTCCTAGGGCAGACCCAGAAACTGTTAGCCAGGGGCCTAAAGGTGTTAAGGCTTCTGTTGTCAAGAATCCGGTTCCTGCAGATAAAGAAGCCAGGGCCTTGGATAGATGGGGAAAGAAAGTTTATACTTCTTCCACTCTAGCTATGAGGGCTTTGAATTGCCAGTTTCACATGTTAAAATACCAAAACTATCTCCTTTCACAGTTGAAGTCTAAGGTTGATGCTCTGGCGGAAGGTATTGATTGTAAAGAGTTACAAGATTTAGTACATGTTTCTGAACAGGTGGGTAAGCATTCTTTGCAATGTGGTTTTGATGCTGTTCAGGCCTCGTCTAGGGTGGCTGCCACTGGGTCAGTTCTTCGCAGGCACGCCTGGCTGAGGGATCAAAATTTATCTGACCATGTTAAAACTAGGATTTTAGATGCTCCTTTACAATCTGATGTGTTGTTTGGTTCTCCTGTTGAGGCAGTCTTAAAGAAAATGGAAGACAAGGCTAAGTCTATGCAGACAGGTTACAGGTTTTATTTCCATACCTTGCCTCCTTTCAGAGGCATGCTTAGACGTTCCTCCTCAACAAAGAATAGAGTCTCACAAGCAAATTTCTCTGTTACTTCAACTAGGGGCCATACAGCCGGTCCCTATGCCAGAAGTGGGCCTAGGATTTTATTCTCGCCTGTTCCTAGTACCAAAGAAGGGGAACACGTGGAGACCAATTTTGGATTTATCTATCCTCAACACTTATCTGGACATTCCCAAGTTCAAAATGTTGACGTTACAACAGCTTTTACCTCTGCTGGGCAAAGATCACTGGATGGTAACTTTGGATCTCAAGGAGGCTTACCTTCATGTTCCTATCAGACTAAGTTGCAGGAAGTATCTGCTTTCGAGCTGGGACTTCTCACTATCAGTTCTCTGCATTGCCCTTTGGCTTATCTACTGCACCCAGAGTGTTCACGAAAGTTCTGGCTCCAGTGATAGCTTTCTTCAGGCTAAAAGGAATACAGATCTATCCTTATTTGCGACTGCCTGATTCTGGCTCAAGGAAGGGAAGAGCTTCTTCATCATTTGGAATATGTGATAGCAGTGCTAAGATGCCTGGGGTATTCCGTGAACGAAATAAAGTCCAGTCTAGTACCCTCTCAGGACATGTGCTTTCTGGGTGTAAGACTGAATACAGCATCCCAGATGGCCTTTTAACCCCGGACAAACAAAAGAGTCTTTCCCTTTACTTCCATCAACTATCTCATCAGTCCGGGCTGACTGCAAGGACAGTCCTTCAAGCCTTAGGGTTCATGGCATCTTGTATTCTGGTGCTTCCCAATGCCAAACTGCATATGAGGAAGCTGCAATGGTATCTCAAAATGTATGGACACAGCACTGCCAGGATCTGGACACTGTCATTCAAATAATACCTTGCATTCAAAAGGAATTTTTGTGGTGGGCTCAGGAATGTCACCTAAACAAGGGACTCTCTGTGACCCGCCAGAGGCGAGTCAGATTTTAACGACAGATGCCTCAGACAAAGCTTGGGGAGCTCATCTGAATGGAAAGTGGATACAAGACAAGTGGCCTGCCAGACTACAACATCTACATATCAACATGAAGGAGATGTTAGCAGTCCAGTTTGCATTAATAGCTTTCAAGGATTTACTTCTTCCAGGGCAGGTGTTGATTCTAACAGACAACACAACTGTCATGTGGTACATCAACAAGCAAGGGGGAACACATTCTTATCCTCTATGCAGGCAAGCAATGATTTTGTGGGAGACTGCTCTCAGTTTACAGCTCAATCTTCAGGCAAGGTTTCTGCCAGGAGCACAGAACTCCTTAGCAGATGTGTTGAGCAGACGAATTATGGATCCCCACTAGTGGAAATTGGATCCTCATGTATTTCAGAAATTGACAGTGTCATGGGGAACTCCAGACATAGATCTGTTCGCTTCTCCACTAAACCATCAGCTGCCAAAGTTTTGCACAAAAGGTTTCATCCCACAGCTTGGAAAGTGGATGCTCTTTCTTTCAATTGGAGCAGTCTTCATGTGTATGCCTTTCCACCTCTGCCTCTCCTCCCAAAGGTACTTCTAAAGGTCAGACAGGACAAGCCAAGGATGATTTTAATAGCTCCAGATTGGCCTCGACAGCACTGATACCCATTACTGAGAAGTCTGTGAAGCCTCCATGGCCTTTGCCTTGATTCCACACCTGTTGTCACAGGAGGACAGCCATTTGCTCAATGTCAAACTTCACTCTCTTCACCTAACAGCCTGGCATATTCTGTTTTGAACCATAGAGGGTCTCAACTTCCACAACAAGTTTTGAATGTGATTTTGGAAGCTAGAAGGCCTAGTACAAGGAAAGTGTACGCAGATAAATGGAAGAGATTTTTATTTTGGAGTGCAGCAAAGGATTTTGATGTTTCTGAGCCTAATTTAAGTGTGGCTCTTCAATATCTTACTGAGTTACTGGACAAAGGTTTGTCCTTCTCTTCTATTAAGGTTCATGCTGCAGCAATTTCAGCTCACTATGAATGTGACCCTCCATTGTTTTCTCATCCTTTGTTCAAGCAATTTCTTAGAGGGCAAAGAATATAAGACCCCAATGAGAGCTCCTACTCCTGCTTGGGATCTCAATTTTGTGTTGGAGAAACTCACTCTACAACCTTTTGAGCCTCATGGCTACTTCTGAGTTGAAATATTTATCATGGAAGACTGCCTTTTGTTGGCCATTACCTCTGCAAGAAGGGTTTCTGAATTACAGGCCCTTATGGCGGTTGAGCCTTTCTTGATTTTCCATAAGGATAGGGTATCTTTGCGTACTAATCCTTCCTTTATGCCTAAGGTGGTTTCTAGTGTGGCTTTAAACCAAACTATTCATTTGCCTACTTTTATGCAAATCCCCAAAATAAAGGGGAAAAGATTTTGCACACTTTAGATGTACACAGGCAGTTGCGATATTATTTGGACAGAACTAAAGGGTTCAGGCAGTCTCAGCAGTTGTTTGTTTCTTTTGCTTTGAGTTCTCAGGGCAAGCCTGTGTCAAAACAAACTATTTCTAAGTGGATTGGGTTTTGCATTCCTTTCTGTTATTCCCATCATGGCAAGGAGATTCCAGCTGGGATTAGGCCTCATTCCACTAGGGCTACTGCCACTTCGACAGCCTTTTGAGGGAGTGGCAACCAAGGATATTTTGGAGGCAGCTACTTGGAGTTCAGTGCATACTTTCTCTAGGCATTATCACCTGCCACTTTACTCTAAATCCAGGGCTGGTTTTGCCACTGCTGTTTTGTAGGGCATTTTGGCAGCTCCTGCTTCCTTGTAGTTTGGCCATCCTCCCTTACCTCTGCTTTGGGATTCTACCCAAGTGTAAGGACTGCAGCAATGTGAGATGAAGAACATAGTACAGTTTTGTACCTACCATAAATGTAGATGTTCGAAGATCCACATTGCTGCAGTCCAATTTACCCTCCCTCCTTCCCCTCTGTAGTTAGAGGTGGTTGTGTGGGTTGGGTTGTAAATATTGTGTATATTGTATATATTGTACATATAATTAGTGCAAGGGTGGTTGGTTGTTTGCTGTCTTTTGGTTTTGACCTTTATTTTTAGGGTCTTCTGACATCTGGGGCAAGAAAAGACTGAGGATATGACGTCGGTCATGCGCATTTGTACCCTGACGTCCTGATGCAAGTCAAATGTGCCTTGACCGACGTCAGCCTTATACTTTGATATTCGGGCCGACCGAGGACAGCGGACTACCCCAAGTGTAAGGACTGCAGCAATGTGGATCTTCGAACATCTACATTTATGGTAGGTACAAAACTGTACTTTTCCTAGAATCAGAATATTCCTGACCCTGCCACTTGAAATGTTCCCTCATGGTGTGCAGAACTTCCCGAAAAGAAATATCCTCAGGAGGGGAGGCCGAAGGGATGGAATCTTCTGCATCAGAGTCCTCATAAGTCTGGAAGAGCTCTTCCTGGCTATCAGAGTGGACAGAGCCCTCAGAGTCTTCATCTGAAGGAGTAGGGTCAGAGGGTTCAACCCGGGCCTTTTATCAGGAGGAGGCTGGGATGCTCTCTCAGGATGGGCCTGTGAACCTCTAATCATGGAAATTAAATCAGCAGCCATGGACATAATTTGCGTCTCCGGAGTCAGCTGAGGTAAGGATTTAGAAGTAATATGCTTTGTTTTGCTGGCTGCCTTAGCCCTAGTGTAGGCCTTAATAGACATGGCCATAGGAGGCCTGGCAGCTCCACGTGCAGGAGTGACCTTGTCTACAGCAATGGTCTCGGGCATTTCCTCAGTTTCGGTATCCGGAGGAAAGTCTATAACTGGCGTCGGAGTAATGTCTGGAATCGGAGTCGTCGGTAATGCGGTGTCTTCGGTTCGGAGCGGTGGAGAGACCATCTCAGAGGGAACCGGAGCACTCGTGCTAGGTTTTGGCGTGGAGTCGGTGGTAGATGCGGGCCGAGGATGTCGGTCCCGGTCTTTTCGCTTTTTGGGAGTTTGCGATGTCGGAAGATCCGACGTCATGGTGTAGGCAAATTTATCGCCGAAAAAATCTTCAGCGAACTCCACCCGGCGCCTGAGAGTGCGCTTGTTGAAGCGAGCACAGGCTACACAGGCCGAGACGTCGTGGTCTGGGCCCAGGCAAGGGAGGCAGTAAGAGTGGAAATCCTTATGAGGTATTTGTTTACCACAAAAAAGACAATTGTTAACTTTTTCAGTAATTTCTGACATCGGCTGAGGCAAGAAAAGGTCCCCAACGGCGGGGTACTTAGCTTTTTTGATGACTTCGGTATCGTAGAATACAGGAGCTGACCGACCGGCACTTGTGAACTGCTTCTGCTCCGGGCACCGTGCGGCAAGAAAGACTGAAGAAAATGGCGTCGGCTGATGCTTATGTACTCCAGCCGCTCTGACGTCAGAGAGAAATGCGACATCAGCCGGCGGACCCAGACTTTGGAATCCGGCCGACCGAGGGCTGCCTGAGGCAGGACAACCCACATGTTATGACTGCAGTTGCATTCTTGAAGGACATCAAATACACCATAATAGATAACCCCAGCTAGCTATGAGAGGGAAAAGTACCCAATAAATACCAAAGAGGGGAAGGAGGGAGGGTAAACCTGACTGCAGATGCATACCTATCGGACATCTACATTTATGGTAGGTACAAAACTGTACTATGTCCTTCAAGGATGCATCTGCAGTCATCACATATGGGTAGAATACCATAGCCAATCTGGGGGTGGAGGATCTATGTAAAGGATGGTGTAGCTAAAATGCCCTGCAGGACTGCCGTAGCAAAGCCTGCTCTGGATCTGGAATATAAAGGTAAATTGTAATGCTTGGAAAATGTATGCACGGAGCTCCATGTAGCAGCTTCTAAAATGTCCTTGGTAGCCACCCCTCTTAAGAAGGCTGTGGAGGTGGCTGTGGCTCTGGTGGAATGAGGTCTAATGTTAGCTGGCACAGTTTTTCCATGAAAGGAATAACAAAAACGAATGCAATTCCCTATCTATTTTGAAATTGTCTGTTTGGAAATTGCTTTTCCTTATGTCCCAGCAGCATATGCTACCAACAGCTGGTCAGTTTTTCTGTGGCTTTTAGTTCTGTCCAAGTAGTAGCTCAACTGTCTGTGTATGTCCAGGGTGTGCAGAAGTTTCTCCCCCTTGTTTTGTGAATTTGGAAAGAAGGTAGGCAGGTGAATAGCTTGGTTTAATGAGACCCTGGATACCACCTTTGGCATAAATGAAGGATTGGTTCTCAATGAAACTCTGTCCTGATGAAAAATAAGAAATGGCTGTACTGCCATGAGGGCCTGTAACTCAGATACTCTTCTTGCTGAGGTTATGACCAGAAGGAAGGCGGTCTTCCAAGACAGGAACTGTAGTTCTGCAGATGCTGCTGGTTCAAAGGGAGGCAGAGTTAGCTTTTCCAACACGGGTTAAGGTCCCAAGTAGGCACTGGAGGTTTCCTTGGAGGATTGATGTTTTTAATTCCTCTTAGAAACTGTCTTAGGAGAGGATGAGAAAAGACAGATGGATCAGTATTGTACTCTGCTGAAATTGCTGAAGCATGAATTTTAATGGAAGAGTAAGACAGGCCATTGTGGAGCATTTCTGCCAAGTATTCCAGGATATGTGCCATGTTCATCACTGTCGCATCTAAGCCCTTTGTGGTGCTCCAAGTGTGAAATCTTTTCCATTTTGCTGAATATGCCTTTCTTGTGGAAGGCCGGCGAGCTTCCATGATGATATCCTTCACTCTCTTGGGATAGCTTTTCCTGAGGAGGAGTCAAGGTATTTTCCAGGCTGTTAGTTGCAAGGTTTTCAGGTAGGAATGCAGAGTTTTGTAATTGTGCTGTGTCAGGAGAAGTGGCCATTGAGGAGGAGGCCATGGTTTCGTGCGTGACATGCTCTTTAACAGTGGGTACCAGTGCTGTCTTGGCCAGTCCGGAGCTATCAGAATCACTTTTGGCTGCTCTGTGCTGATCTTCAGTAAGACCTTGGTCATTAATGGAAGAGGTGGAAATGCATACACTGTTAGAGTTCTCCAGCTGAAAGATAGGGCGTCCACCTTCCATGCTTGTGGGTGGTATGTCCTTGAGCAGAATTTCTTCAGCTGATGATTGTGTGGGGAGGCAAAAAGATCTATGTCTGGCCTTCCCCATGATTGTGTTATCTGTAGGAAGATGTCTGGGTGCAGCATCCATTCGTGTGCATCCATGATATTTCTGCTTAAGCTGTCCGCCAGTATATTGACTTTTCCTGGCACAAACTGGGATTGCAGCTCTATATTGAGTTTCAAGGAAAGTTCCCATAGATTCATCGCCAGTCTGCAAAGAGGGTAGGAATGGGTGCCTCCTTCTTGCTTATGTACCACATAACTGTGGTGTTGTCTGTCCTAGCAGGTGGCCTTGATGCAGAAAAAGTTTGAAGACCTCGACTGCATGTATCACTGCCAGCATTTCCTTTTGGTTTATGTGCATGCGTAGCTCCTTTTGTGACCATAGTCCTTGAATACATCTGCCCTCCATGTGTGCTCCCCAACCGTGGTCTGAAGCGTCTGCTGTAATGGTTTGGCTGGCTAATGGCTTGCTGAAGGGCAGACCCCTGTTTGACTGGCTTGCTTGAGCCCACCACAGAAATTCCTTTTGGAGGCATGGAATGAGTGGGATCAAAGTTTCTAAGCTGTGACTGTGCTGAGTCCATAAACTCCTTAGGTACCATTGTAGTTTCCTCATATGCAGCCTTGCTTGTGGAATCAGAAGAATGCAAGATGCCATGTAACCCAGGGCCTGCAGGATTTTCCTTGCAGTCAGCTGAGTTTTTCTTGTCAGATTTTGTCTTATCAGATTCTTGAAGTAATCCGGTAGTTGTCTGTTTTTCTTCTGTGAGAAAAGCCATTTGGGTGGTTGTGTCTAGATCCGCACCCAGAAAAGTTATTCTTTGGGATAGAACAAGTCTTGATTTGTGAATGTTGACTGTATATCCCAAGGCCTGCAGTAGGTGAATGGCATAATTCAAGTCCTTTACCAAAGTTTGTTGGCTGTCCGCTTGTATAAGACAGTCGTCCAGATATGGGTATATTTGAATCCCCTGAAGTCTGCAGTGTGCAATTACTGATGCCAGGCATTTCGGGAATACTCTGGGCACAGTAGACAAGCCAAAGGGCAATGCTGAGAATTGATAATGCTCTGAACCTGCAAGAAATCTGAGGTGTCTTCTGCAACTTTGTCTGATTATGGACATGCAGGTATGCCTCCTTTAGGTCTAGAGTCACCAGCCAAGACCCCTTGCCCAGCATGGGAAGGAGTTGCTGTAGAGTCAGCATTTTGAATTTTGGCACAATGAGATAAGTATTCAGTGCGGACAAGTCGAGAATAGGCCTCCATTGATTTTCTTTTCTTGAAACAAGAAATAGTCTGGAATAAAATCCTTGGCCTTGTTCTGAAAGAGGAACCTTTTCTATAGCTTTCATTTGCATTGAGTTGGAGATTTGTTTCAGAGCCTCTGCCCTTTGATTTGGTGGCAAGTCTGGCATGCCTTTTCTTTTTGGCAATGTGTGAAAATGGAACCTGTATCCTTTGTCTATTATTTGCAGTGCCCATTTGTCTCTTGTAATACTGTGCCAATTTTCTGAGAATCAAGAAAGCTTTCCGCCCAAAGGTGCTTCTAATTGAGCCCTGGTTGGCGGAGCCAAAGCAAAGTCATTCAGTCTGCCCTTGTGCAGCAGTTGAAGGCCCTGCACTACCTCTCTGGTTGGGAGGCTGCCATTGATGTCCTCTGTAGGAGCCTCTAGCTTGCCCTCTACCGCTGGCACGCCTGTTCTTGCCTCTCTGAAATCTTTCTGTGTCCTGAAAGGACCAATTCTTGGTTGGCCAATTTCTGCTGAATCTTGGTGGTTGGACTTGTAGAAAATCTTTGACTGTTTGTACAGATTTCGCCTTTTCCTCAAATTTCTTTAAGACCTCCTGAGCAGTGGAGCCAAATAACTTTTGCTTTTCCAGTGCAGCATCCAGAAGCTTAGCTTTAACATGGTCTGGCAGAGATTGTTCCTTCAGCCAGGCATGCCTACGTATGACTGCACCTGTCATAGCTGACCTACATGAAGCTTCCAATGCATCATAACCACACTGCAAGAAATGGTTGCTAACCTACTGGGAGTTATGTTACCAGATCCTGAAGTGATTTGTGATCTAGGGGTTCAGGTAAAGACAGTTTCTTATGCAACTCATCTAACAAATACGCTTAGTACTGTATCACATGAAATTGACAATTTAATGCCCTCATAGAAAGAGTAGCAGAAGTATACACTTTTTTACCCCATCTCTCTAAAGCGCTGGACTCCCTTTCAGAGGGGAGTGGATTTTTAGTAGTGGCAGCTGCAACCCCTTTAGGGCCCTGGGAAATAGTTTCTGGATCAGCAGAGTGGGCCTTGAAAAGAAAATGATGCGAGTCCGGGACCCTGTAGTACCTATCGGGTTTGACAGGGGCCGGAGGAAGTGTGTCAGGGGTTATGCTAGACTCTGAGTACACATCATCAATGACATTCAAGACAGGAGGAATAGCCAAAGGTCTATGCTGAGGTAAATGCAGAAAGATTCTTAATCTTTTCCTGGAATCAGAGAATTCCTGGCCCGGCCATTTGAAATGCTCTCTCATAGTGTGAAGGGTCTCCCCGAAGGATAGTTCCTCAGGAGGGGAGACCGAGGGGATAGATTCCTCTGCATCAGAATCCTCGTAGGCCGAAAAAGCCTCCTCTTGGTAGTCCGAGAGAGTAGAGCTACCAGAGGTCTCCTCTGAGGAGTGGGGATCAGAGGGCTCAACCCTGGGCCTTCTGTCTAGAGGACGTTGAGAGCCCCTGTCTGGATGGGGTTGAGAGCCCCTAATTAAGGAAATAAGGTCCTCTGCTAAGGTTAGAATCTGTGAACTAGTAGTGGGTCCCTGAGGAATAACCCTGGGAGGCATAGTTTTAGTGAGTTTAGCAGCTTTAGCCCTGGTGAATGCCTTAATGGACATGGATGTAGGAGGCCTGGCTGCACCACGTGCTGGAGTAGTTTTGTCTAGAGGAATGTTGTCGGAAGTTTCCAAGACACCAGTTTCAGAAGGAAATTCAATAACCGACTCAGCAGGGGCCTCCGGGGCTGAGGTTGTTGGTTGAGCGGTTTCGGGGGTCGGAAGTACCAAGGACTCTGTTTCAGCCGAAACAGAGACACTCGCGGTAGGCCTGGCCGTGGTTTCAGCCGAAACCGCGGCCTGCGTGTGTCGGTCCTTGTCCTTCCGTTTCTTTGTCAAATGTGAAGTCGGAGTCTCCGACGGCATATTATATGAGAAACTGGCCACAAAAAATTCCTCTGCAAACTCCGCCCGACGTCTAAGTGCGTCGGTTGAAGGAAGCACAGGCTGAACAGGCAGAGATGTCGTGGTCTGGGCCTAGGCAGGGGAGGCAGTAAGAGTGGAAATCCTTATGAGGTATTTGTTTCCCACAAGTTAAGCAATTATTAACTATCTGACATCGGCTGAGGCAAGAGAGAGTCCCCAACGGGGTACTTAGCTTTTGAAGTCTTCGGTAGCTGAATTACAGGAGCTGGCCGACCGGCACTTGCGAACTGCTTCTGCTTCGGGCACCACGCGGCAAGAAAGACTGAGAAAGATGGTGTCTGCTGACGCTTTTATACCCCAGGCGCTCTGACGTCGGGGAGAGGGCGACATCAGCCGACGCCGGACCCAGACTTTGGAATCCGGCCGACCGAAGGGCTACCTGAGGCCGGACAACCCATATGTGATGACTGCAGATGCATCTTTGAAGGACATCCACAAAAACTAACTTTAATTAAATACGCTGCCCTGGGTGGGAAACCATCATTGTGAGAGTCCAATCAAGACAAAAATAAGTGTAGAAGAATAAAAATATTTCAATGCATTGGCTGCATGACAGCTTACTTAATATCTAGATGGAGACAAAAGGTTGTGAGGCATGAAAAAATAAATTATTTTTTAAATACATTACTGGAATGCCAGTCAAACTCAAGTACAAGCAAAACCAGAAACACTCAACTCAAACCACTTCTTGCACTGCAGTTCAAATTATAATTTATATTCAGCTTTATGAAAGTGCCAAGTAACATGCTGAAAGTAGAAATCTCTGTGATGCCCCCACTTGTAAAAATGTTTCTTATCCAAAAAAGACCTGCTGCCTGACCACTATCTACTTGTTTCATGGGGAAAACATGCAAGTAAAAAATGAAAAGCAAACAAGAAACAAGCTCAAGATACATTGCTTAAAGGATTACTGTACAGGTTATGGACCACACATGATTGGCATTCTGTTTAGTTTACGGGTAAAGTCTGTAGAGATGACTGGAAGTCTCCAACAAGTGTAATGAGCTTTTTAAAATAATGGAATCCTGTCCTTTAATACCCAAGGCTTATACATTATCTAGTCAAGTATTCTCTGCATGGCAACAACAGAAAGGTTTTCAATGTTGGCAATTCTTTAACAGTATGCTTATTAAAGCTTACTTGCATCTTACGATCTCAGACAAGCTTACATTATGGTCATTAAAGCATTGCTACTTAAACACAGAGCAACAGGCACTTTGAGTAATAAGCATAAATCAACAGTACAAAAATATGACAGAAACCAGACCTTTCTGCAAAACCAAGGACAGATGAAAAGCCACTGTAGTACTTGTGTCTACCTTGGATGGGGGGGGGGGCACTGCACATTTACACTGCATAACTACTCCTTGCCTTGCTTGGACACATCCAGAGTCAGTACATGGTGGGGTGCAACAAGTATGTCACAATTTGAAATGTCTCTGGCTGACTGATGGCCCTGACACGTGTCATACCTCTCAACCTCAGAGCAAGAAGTCTGGACAAAGCCATACACAGAAGTGGGACAAATGCCCACAAATAAGGAATTTTTTAATATTGCTCTAATAAACTTAGAAAGATAATAGAATAGGTCTTGCATTAGTATGAATTTTCTGAAGGGTATAAAATCTGAAACTCAAATGTCTGTCATTACTTTCTAACTTCAGTCTTTAATTATTTGTCACTAATTTGCCAAAAAAACACAATTTTATGAAAAATGGACCAAAAAATGTGATGTAAAAATATAAAATAGCAACACAATACAGCTGGGAACCTGTCAAAGAAGGGACACTTTAATATTAGTACTGCTAACTTGAGCAGCTGACAAAATAAAATAATCTACATGCATTTCAGAAATAAAAGTAATCTGATTATTACAGTTATTTCTTAATTATAAACCCTCCATGTTTTCTTCCAAAATTGCTATTTTGCGAAGGGATCATTAGGGGAAGAGCAACATTTTGAGCCAAAATCAGGGACAGTTCAGAGGTTTGGCTATGCCTAATTCTATAAAGCAATTTATTTGCATGTACCTCTCAACCTGTTAATGCAATAAATCTGGACAAGGCCAGATATATTGGGGGAACATATAAACAGTACTAAAAATTGCTCTTGTATAAACTGGGACATAAATCTGGACAAGGCCAAATATATTGGGGGGGACATATAAACAGTACTAAAAAATGCTCTTCTACAAACTGGGACAGTCGATAGAACAGGTCTTACTTTAGCATGCATTTTTCTGAAGGTTATGAAGTCTGAAACTAGGTGTGTCATTATTTAGTGACTTAATTCCTAAATGATTTGCCAGAAAACCACAAATTTTTAAGAGGAACAAATCAAAAATAAGAAGCAAAACATCTATTCATTCTTTGAAAATCTGGACAGTTGGGAGGTATGGTTCAGCTGGGGCTATCTAAGTTTGTCGCCCTTCCCCCTCACAAAACCCTGGTCGAATGGAGCCTCCCTGCAGCCATTCCAATGATCCATTAATTTGCTATTTCACTCCATTTACCATAAACACTAATGTGCATACTGATTTACTTCTATGATGATTTGAACTTCATTTGAAAGTTGTATTTTTGCATTTTACAGCACAAACACTAAGACATAACAAACTTGGCATTAAACCTTCTCTGCCCTTGAAACTCACATTCACTGAAACAACATTAAAATCCACATTCAAAGAAAATACATTTTACTCGTGGCAGATAAAAATTAATTCTGGGCTGTTTTCAAATCATAGCCCCTTTGCATATGAAACATACATGTGCTCTTTGATACACCTTCCTATTGCTTTGAACATTTTTCCAGTAAACAATGAAACAAAGCTGTCCAATTCAGAACATTTCCATCATAAAAGTCTACTCAAACTTCTACAGTCCACTATTATCAGTAAATATGCACAATTCTACAGTCCACCATTATCAGTAAATATGCACAATCTCTGAAGTAGTAAAACAGTCATCTAAATAATTCCACGTTAAATAAATCTGTAATGAAGAGGTTGGTGCTAGCAATCACCTTTATATTTCATGGTTTCATCGAACAATAAAGTGCCTGATGCCCCTGTGGAATAAATTGCCTAAATTACATTAAAAATAAGCTAGTAATATTGCAATAGGAAATGGATGGCAAACTGATAACAGGCTCATAATTAGTATCTTAACTTTCAGCATTCACCCCTTATGGGAGTAGAACCAACAACCTTCTGCATCAAAAGCAAGCACACAGCCTGTTGTGCTATTAGCACTAAACTTCTCTTCCTGCAGCTCTCAGCTCCTTGTAAAATCTGCTCAATACTCAACTGCATCTCAACCGCAGCACAAGAAGTCTGGAAAAGCCAAATTTATTGGGGTGGGTCAAAAGGGCAAAAACCAGGGACACATTAAACATTGCTTGTATGATCTTGGAAAGTTGCTAGAATAAAATGCTGTGTTACCACGGTACCACCATACATTTTACTGCCAAAGTCCCTGTGCAAAAAAGAGTCAGAACATACCACTATGCCAAATCACCTGCTTTGTGAAATAAAAATGCTGTGTTACCACCGTACATTTTACAGACAAGGTCCCTGTGCAAAACAGTCAAGAGCAACATACCACTACGCCAAATCAGCTGTTTTGTGAACGAGAGGAAGACTGAAACTTAAATGGCTATCATTTAATTAATTCAGTTCTCACCATAGCTGTCAACCTCTTAGCACAAAACACCTGGACAAACCCAGTAATGAGGGAATACAACCCTCAAACATATTCAGTGAATTCAGTTCTTGCCATAGCTGTCAACCTTATCACAAAAAACCTGGACAAAGCCACTAACAGGGTATTACAGTCCCAAAAATAAGGAAAAGTTTCAAATAGTCATCTTATAAACTTAAAAAATTACTATAATAAAAGGTTGTGTTACTATATATTTATTGCTAGAATAAAAAGTTGTTTTACTATGTATTTTCTGAAGACTATGAAGTCTGAAATTCAAATGCCTGTCAATTTTACTTCTGATGGAACAAAAACAATTTTCAGCAGAGGCCCAGGGAGAAATACTGTAGACACGTCTTTGTAAAATGGCAGGATACCACAGCAAATCCACACAAACACAGAGATAAGATGGAGACTCTACAAAGAAGGCACCACAGCCAAGAATCAAACCACAAATCCTGTAGCTATGAGGCAACAATACTGCCACTGCACCATCAAATATGTAAGAAATTAAACATTCAGAAACCTGAAGTCTGAAATTCAAATGCCTGTCAATTTTATTTAACGTTTGTTAATCAGGACAGTCTGACTTGGAACAAAAAACTATTTTCAGCAGAGGCCCAGGAAGAAATAATGCAGACATGTCTTTGTAACATGGGAGGACACAAAAGCAAACCCACACAAACACAGGGAGAAGATACAGACCCCACAAAGAAGGAACCCCAGCCAAGAATCAAACCTGAGAACCTGCAGCTGTGAGACAACAATGCTACTACTACACCATCAAATATCAAGCATTGCAACATTTACAAACCACAGATATGGGGAAAGTACAGTTTTGTACCTACCATAAATGTAGATGTCCGATAGGTATGCATCTGCAGTCATAACAAATGGGTTGTCCTGCCTCAGGCAGCCCTTCGGTCGGCCGGATTCCAAAGTCTGGGTCTGGCCTCGGCTGATGTCGCACTTCACAGCTGCTGGGGTATAAAGGCATCAGCCGACGCCATTTTCCTCAGTGTTTCTTGCCCCAGATGCCAGGTGCCCTCTAGGAAGGCTAAATTTGGATAAATGCAGATAATTCCAAACAGTAGAAAGCAAAATATATATACATATATACATACAAACAAATACACCATAATAGATTCCCCCAGCTAGCTAAAAGAGGGGTAAGTACCCTAGGAATACCACAGAGGGGAAGGAGGGTGGGTAATCCTGACTGCAGACGCATACCTATCGGACATCTACATTTATGGTAGGTACAAAACTGTACTATGTCCTTGAAGGATGCATCTGCAGTCGTAACAAATGGGTAGAATACCATAGCCAAACTGGGGGAGGAGGCACTAAGACAATGATGGTGTAGTTAAGATCCCTTGTAAAACAGCAGTTGCAAAACCTGCTCGGGATCTGGAGTATAAAGGAAGATTATAATGCTTGGCAAATGTATGCACGGAGCTCCAAGTAGCAGCTTCTAAAATGTCTTTGGTAGCCACTCCTCGTAGGAAAGCTGTAGTGGTGGCTGTAGCTCTTGTGGAGTGAGGCCTGATATTTTCAGGAGTTGTCTTTCCACGAAATGAGTAGCAGAATCGAATGCAATTTCCTATCCATTTTGAGATTGACTGTTTTGAAATTGCTTTTCCTTGCACTCCTGTTGCATATGCTACCAGAAGCTGGTCAGTTTTTCTGCTGGCCTTGGTTCTGTCCAGATACTAGCGCAGTTGTCCGTGTACATCCAAGGTGTGTAGTAGTTTTTCCCCCCTGTTCTGTGGGTTGGGGAAGAATGTAGGTAAATATATGGCTTGGTTCAAGGATACCCTGGATACCACCTTTGGCATAAAAGTAGGATTGGTTCTCAGAGACACTCTATCCTGATGGAAGACAAGGAAAGGCTGCACTGCCACTAATGCTTGTAACTCACTCAGATACCCTTCTTGAAGTGATTGCTAGCAGGAAGGCAGTTTTCCAAGATAAGAACTGTAAGTCTGCTGTTGCTGCTGGTTCAAAAGGGGGAAGTGTTAATTTTTCTAGCACAAAATTGAGATCCCATGCAGGCAAAGGTGGTTTCCTTGGAGGCTTTACATTTTTGATCCCTCTCAAAAATTGTCTGAGGAGAGGATGAGAGAAGACAGGTGGATCCATGTTGTACTCTGCTGAAATTGCTGATGCATGTATCTTAATGGAAGAATAGGACAGGCCATTGTGGTACAATTCTGCTAAGTATTCCAGGATGTGTGCTAGGTTTGCTAGTGTGACATTCTCCCTTTTCTGCACTCCAAATGAGGAATCTTTTCCATTTGGCTGAATATGTTTTTCTTGGAGGGTCTGCGAGCCTCCAGGATAATGTCCTTAACCCTCTGAGATAAATCAAGTTGGTTTTGTTTTATGCAATTTTCCAAGCAGTTAGCTGCAGTGTTTTTAAGTTTGGATGCAGGGTCTTGTAGTTGTTCTGCGTTAGAAGTAAAGGACATAGAGGTAGATGCCATGAATGCGTCCGAGACATGCTTCTCAGTAGCGGGTACCAATGTTGCCTTGGCCAGTCTGGAGCTATCAGAATTACCTTTGGCTGTTCCTCTCTGATCTTCAGTAGAACTTTGTACATCAAAGGAAGAGGTGGGAAGGCATATACTGTCAGGTCCTTCCAGCTGAAAGAAAGGGAGTCCACCCTCCAGGCAAGTGGGTGGTATACTCTTGAGCAGAATTTCTTCAGTTGGTGGTTGTGTGGGGTGGCAAACAGGTCTATCTCTGGTATTCCCCATTTCTTTGTTATGGTTTTGAAAATATCTGGATGCAGCATCCATTCGTGAGCATCCGTGGTAGTCCTGCTTAAGCTGTCTGCTAGTGAATTCTCTTTTCCTGGTACAAATTTGGCCTGCAGTTGGATGTTGAGATTCAGGGCCAAGTTCCACAGGTCCATTGCCGTCCGGCATAGAGGGTATGAATGTGTGCCTCCCTGTTTGTTGATGTACCACATGACTGTGGTATTGTCCGTCCTCATCAGCAGGTGTCCTTGCTGGATGAATGGTCTGAATGCCTCGATTGCATGTTTTACTGCCAGCATCTCCTTTAGGTTTGTGTAGATTCAGCTGGTCTTGTGACCATAGGCCTTGGATACACTTGTCTTCCATGTGTGCCCCCCAGCCTAGGTCTGAGGCGTCCGTGGTGATAGTCTGCCTTGGATGTGGTTTGTGGAAAGGCAATCCTCTGTTTGTCTGACAGGCCTGAGCCCACCACAGGAATTCTTTTTTCAGACATGGAATGATTGGTATCTGGGCTTCTAGACTGTGTCTGTGCTGAGACCATACATTCCTTAGGTACCATTGTAACTTTCTCATATGCAGCCTGGCATGTGGGATCAATATTATGCAGGATGCCATGTAACCCAGGGCCTGCAGGACTTTCCTTGCAGTAAGCTGAGTTTGTCTTGTTAATGCCATGAAATAGACTGGTAGTTGCTTTTGTTTTTCCTCTGAGAAAAGCCATCTGAGTTAGTGTCCAGTTCTGCACCCAAAAATGTTATCCTTTGAGATGGAACTAGTCTTGACTTTTGTATGTTGACTGTGTATCCCAAGGCTTGCAGCAGTTGTATGACATTGGCCAAATCCTTTATTAATTTTGTCTTGTTGTCCGCTTGTATTAGGCAGTCGTCCAGGTATGGGTAGATTTGAATTCCCTGAAGCCTGCAATGAGCAATTACTGATGCCAGGCATTTCGTGAATACTCTGGGAGCAGTAGATAAGCCAAAGGGCAATGCTGAGAATTGATAATGCTCTGATCCTGCAAGAAATCTGAGGTGTCTTCTGCAATCTGGTCGTATAGGGACGTGCAGGTATGCCTCCTTGAGATCAAGAGTCACCAGCCAAGACTCCTTGCCCAACACGGGAAGAAGTTGCTGTAGGGTCAGCATTTTGAATTTTGGAACAATGAGGTACGTGTTCAGTGCGGACAAATCGAGAATAGGCCTCCATTGATTTTCTTTTCTTGGTACAAGGAATAGTCTGGAGTAAAATCCTTGGCCTTGTTCCATAGATGGTACCTTTTCTATTGCTCTCATCCTTAGTAAACTGATTATTTGTTTTAGAGCCTCTGATTTCTGGCTTGGTGGAAGGTTTGGCATTCCTCTCTTTTTTGGTAGAGTGTGGAAATGAAACCTGTAGCCCTTGTCTATTGTTTGTAAAGTCCATTTGTCTCCTGTAATACAATGCCAATTTCTTGAGAATAAGGCTAGCTTTCCGCCCAAGGGTGCTTCCAGTTGTTCCCTGGTAGGCGGAATCAGAGCCAAGTCATTGTGTCTGTCCTGTAGAAGTGGTTGCAGTCGCAGCTGTGGCGGCACTTCTTTGGTTGGTAGGTTGCCACTGTCGACCCCTGTAGGCACCCCTAGATTGACCTCTGCCTCTTGGGCGTCTATTTCTGCCTCTCTGTGCTCTGGAGTTGTCTGGAAAGGACCAATTCTTTGAAGGCCAATTTCTGCTAAACCTCGGAGGTTGGACCTGCAAAAAATCCTTGACTGTTTGGACAGATTTTGCTTTTTCTTCCACTTTCTTTAGAACCTCCTGTGCAGGGGAGCCAAACAAACTTTGCTTCTCCATACGGGCATCCAGGAGTTTAGACTTAACATGGTCTGGTAAGGATTGTTCTTTTAACCAGACATGCCTTCGAATCACTGCTCCAGTCATAGCTGATCTAAATGAAGCCTCCAGTGCATCATAGCCACATTTTAAGAAATGATTACTGACCTGCTGAGAATTATGTGCCAAATCCTGAAGGGATTTGTGGTCTAAAGGTTCAGGAGAGGCCAGCTTTTTATTCAGCTGATCTAACAAAAATTCCTGGTACTGTATCATGTGAAATTGACAGTTTAAAGCCCTGGTAGAAAGAGTAGCAGATGTATAAACCTTTTTACCCCATCTCTCTAAAGCTCTAGATTCTCTTTCAGATGGTAGTGGGTTTTTGGCAGAGGCAGCTGCAACACCTTTAGGGCCCTGAGAAATGGTTTCTGGGTCTGCAGCATGAGCCTTATACAAGTGGTAGTGAGAATCCGGGACCCTGTAGTATCTGTCAGGCTTTGCAGGGGCCGGGGGAAGAGAGTCAGGGGCAGTACTGGCATCATTGTATGCATCATCAACTGATAGTACAGGTGGAATGGCTAAAGGCCTATGCTGTGGTAAGTGTAAAAAAGTCCTTGGCCTTTTCCTAGAATCAGAAAAATCCTGACCCTGCCATTGGAAGTGTTCCCTCATTGAGTGTAGGGTTTCCCCAAAAGAAAATTCTTCTGGAGAAGAGGCAGAAGGAATGGAGTCTTCTGCATCAGAATCCTCAAGGTGAGTACGGGCCTTCCTGATGGTCCGATACATCTGAACCATCCGAGGAGTAGTCAGAGGACAGAGGTTCAGGGGGTTCAGTCCTAAGCCTCTTTTCAGGAGGGGGTTGTGAGGCCCTGTCTGGGTGAGGATGGGTTCCCCTGATGAGAGAAATAAGGTCCTCAGCAAGGCTTAGAATCTGGGAACTTGAGGTAGGCCTGTGAGAGGGAGCTTTTGAAGGTAAGGCCTTGGAAAGTTTGGCTGCTTTAGCCCTGGAAAAGGCCTTGATAGACATAGAAGCAGGGGTCTAGCTGCCCACGTGCAGGAGTAGAGATGTCCAACGGAATAGTGTCAGACAACTCTTGTGTGCCTGCTACTTCAGCAGGAATTTCTGTAGCCGACTCAGCCATGGCCTGTGTGGCCTCTGTTATCGGAGGCATGCATTCGGCCGAAGGGAGAACCGAGGTCTCGGTTTCAGCCGAAACCAAGACACTCGCGGTAGGCCTAACCGTGGTTTCAGCCGAAACCACGGGCCGCGAGTGTCGGTCCTTTTCCTTGCGTTTTTTGGCTAAATGTGTAGTCGGAGTCTCCGGCATTTTATATGCAAAAGCGGATCCAAAAACCTCTTCTGCAAACTCCGACCGACGTCTAAGCGTCCGTCGGTTGAAGGAGGCACAGGCTAAACAAGCTGATACGTTGTGGTCTGGGCCTAAGCAAGGAAGGCAGTAAGAATGGAAATCCTTATGAGGTATTTGTTTCCCACAAGTTAAACAATTATTTATTTTGTCTGACATCGGCTGAGGCAAGAAAGAGTCCCCAACGGGGTACTTAGCTTTTTTAGAAGTCTTCGGTAGCTGAAATCTCTGGATCTGACCGACCGGCACTTGCGAACAGCTTCTGCTTCGGGCACCGCGCAGCAAGAAAGACTGAGGAAAATGGCGTCGGCTGACGCCTTTATACCCCAGAAGCTCTGACGTCGGGGAAAGTGCGACATCAGCTGAGGCCAGACCCAGACTTTGGAATCCGGCCTACCGAAGGGCTGCCTGAGGCAGGACAACCCATTTGTTATGACTGCAGATGCATCCTTGAAGGACATCCAGTAACGTCATGGTCTGGGCCTAGGCAAGGTATGCAGTAAGAGTGAAAATCCTTATGAGGTATTTCCTTTCCACAAGAAATAAAATTATTAACTTTTTCCGACATCGGTCTGAGGCAAGAAAAGTTTCTCCAACGGGGTACTTAGCTTTACTGAAGACTTCGGATCTGAAATTCGACTTTGAAAATCTCAGGAGTCGACCGACCAGCACTTGCGAACTGCTTCTGCTTCAGGCACCGCGCAGCAAGAAAGACTGGGGAAAATGGCGTCGGATGCATTATATATATACCCCTGGCGCACTGAGGTCAGGGAAGAAGCGACAACAACCGACGCCGGACCAAGACTTTGGAATTCCGGCCGACTGCGGGACCGCCTGACGACAGGATAATCCAAGTGTGATGACTGCAGCAGGGTAACATGATGAACATCGGGCCTAGCCCGAAGGAATTAAGGGATACCACACACAAAAACACTTGGAACCTACAAAAAATAACGCAGCAACAACACTATGAACAACTCTATTTGTATAAGAACAATTAGCCAAAAATTTTCACAAGAAAGAGGTTTTTTTAGCACTATTTAGCCACAGCTAAGTCGAGACCACGTCAGAGCTCTACAAGCGGCAAACGAGATCTGGGAATGTGGGGCAATGTATTGTGGGATACCATCTTAGCCCAGCCAATCAGACTTTCGAGCTAGTAAATAGGCAGAGTCGGAGCCGACATTCGGCTCCGAACCCACAGGTGAAGAATGTTGGCGAGATAGGACTACATAACATCCGTTTTTCCCCATTTATCCAGTGCCCTAGAATCTGTCAGAGGGGGTAGGGTTTTTTGCAGTGGAAGCCTCAACTCCTTTGGAACCCTGTGAAATAGTTCGAGTCTGCAGCAGGGTTTTTAAAAAGGAATTTATGAGAGTCAGGAACCCTGTAATATGTCAGGCTTAGCAGCTGGAGGTAAGGAGCTGGAGGGTAAGCAGTAAGGGGTAAGACTAGACTCTGAAAACACATCTACAATGTCTAACAAAGGAGGAATGGCTAGTGGCATGTGTTGAGGTAGTAAAAGGAAATCCCTGAGCCTCTTTTCAGATTCTGAAAAATCTTACTCTCCCAGTGGAAATGCTCCCTCATGGTATGCAATTTTCCCCGAAAAGAATAGTCCCGTGGAGGAGAAGCTGAAGGAATTGATTCTTCAGCATCAGAATCCTCATGGGGGGGGAGAGAATATTCCTGATCAGAAGAGGAATCAGAAGAAAGAGAAATCTGATCTGAAGATTCTTAGTCAGTCTCTTGCCTAGGCCTCTTATCGGGAGGGGCATGGGAACCCCTGATCAAGGTAATAAAGTCTTCAGCCATTTTGAGCATCTGTTTTTTGGGCAGAGAGGCCTGTCCACGTGGCTCTTGAGTTTCTTTGCTTTAGACGGTGCTTTAGTCTTTGCCTTTGAAGCTGAAGTCGGTTTAATGTAAAGATGTTTAGGTCTGAATACACCCTCAGAAGCTGGTGCCTGCTCATCGGCTCCAGACCCATCAGAAGGAATAGTATCCGAGGCTCCAACACCTTGAGTTTCCAGCAGCATGGCAGACTCTACGTGTGAGTCAGTAGCGGCTTACGACTCAAGTAGAGGGTGTCAGGGGCTGCGAAAGCGCCTCACTGAGAACCGGCGACTGGCTTAGAAGCTTTGTCGTCTGTTTTGGGCCTTGGTTGTCTAGCTCTCTCCTTTTCTTTGCGTTTTTTGTGAACTCCGGTAGTCGGATGGCTATCCGAAGACATTTCTGGATAATTAAACCAGCGTCCAAAATAGTTTAAAGCAAAATCATACAGACGCTTAGTGCGTTGGTTAAATCTAGCACAAAACAGACAACCAGAAACGTTTTTATCAGGGCCTAGGCAAGGAATACAGTAAAAATGGAAGTCCTTATGAGGTATTTGCTTTCCACAAGAAATACAGTTATTTACTTTTTTTGACATCGGTCTGGAGCAAGATAAAGTTTCCCCAACGGGGTACTTAGCTTTATTGAAGACTTCAGATCTGAAACTCGAACATGAAAACCTCAGGAGTTGGCTGAACGGCACTTGCGAACTGTTTCTGCTTCAGGCACTGCGTGGCAAGAAAGACTGAAGAAAGTGGCATCTGCTGCTTCTTTTATACCCCTGACGACCTGACGTCAGGGAAGGGGCGACAGCAGCCGACGCAGGACCCAGGACTTTGGAATTCAGGGCGACTGAGGGCAACCTGCCAGCAGGATTACCCAACTGTAATGACTGCAACAGTGAAACATGAAGAACATGTGGCCACAGCTCCAGTAAAATTATCTTTTGGTTTACCTTACAAGGACTTTCCTTTCAAACTATTCCCAAAGGCGATACTCTCTCAAGTGGCTATTTGACTGCAACAAACACTGGCACGTTCACATAGGATTTTGAAAACGAAAAAAGAAGAGGAGACTTTCTAAAGATTTTGTTCTATCCAAATAAAAACCTCAATTGTCTGTGAACATTGAGACAATGCAGCAAATATTCCCCCTTATTAGAAGGCAAAGAAAAAAAAAAACAGGGAAATGAAGTGATTCAAATTTTTCTCAGTAACCATCATAAATCTGTGCACAGAGAAACCCTTTCTTTATGATAAACTAGGTATGGAGGCACTGACAACTTAAATTCACTCAGAAGTAAAAGCTACCAAAAACAAGGTCTTCCAAGATAA
Organism: Protopterus annectens; assembly: GCF_019279795.1. Taxonomy (NCBI): domain Eukaryota; kingdom Metazoa; phylum Chordata; order Ceratodontiformes; family Protopteridae; genus Protopterus; species Protopterus annectens. Next base: position 766,101,546 of record NC_056726.1, on the reverse strand, counting down.
CAGGATAATGGAATCGAGCATAGTAGAAATCTAAGGGAGAAGCAGCCAGCACTTTAAGCATGAAGGAGAAGTCAGAGATGGAAAGGGTCTCTAACTGAAGGATGTCAACAAAAAGTACGGTTGTGTACCTACCATAAATGTAGATGTTAGAGTGTATTCACTATTGCAGTCATTACACTTGGGTTATCCTGCTGGCAGGCTACCCGCAGTCGGCCAGAGTTTCAAAGTCTAGGTCCGGCGTTGGCTGCTATCGCCTCTTCCCTGACGCCAGTGCGCCAGGGGTATAAAAGATGCAACAGATGCCATTTTCTTCACTTTTTCTTGCCCCAGATGTCAGGTGCCCCCAGATAGGAAGGTAGAAAAAAAATATGCCAAAAAGCATGCATGTACTAAAATAAACATTTCCTTCATCAACAAGCAAATACACCACATAGGTTGTATAGAGTTGAAAAGTATAGAAAAATCCCAGCAATGAAAAGGGGGATGGTGGGTGGGTAACCTGGACTGCAACAGAGAATACACTCTAACATCTACATTTATGGTAGGTACACAACTGTACTACGTTCATCATGTTTCACTGTTGCAGTCATTAGACTTGGGTTGAATCCCAAAGCTGAGGTTGGGTTGCTGGGTCTAAATAGGATTAGGTGACGCTACCAGGCCCTGCAGAACTGCAGTGGCAAAGCCTGCTCTGGATTTAGAGTCGAGAGGTAAGTGGTAGTGCTTGGTGAAAGTGTGCACTGAACTCCAGGTTGCAGCTTCTAAAATGTCTTTGGTTGGTACTCCTCTGAGAAAGGCTGCTGAAGTGGCTGCTGCTCAATGTCATTAGGTACTGATTTGCCATGTTGTGCATAACAGAAGCGAATGCAGTGTCCTATCCATTTTGAAATAGTCTGCTTTGAGATGGGCTTTCCTAGTGATCCTGCAGCATAAGCTACAAACAGTTGCTCAGTTTTTCTGAAAGCTTTTGTTTTGTCCAAGTAGAATCGTAGCTGTCTGTGTATGTCCAAAGCATGCAGAAGTCTCTCCCCTTTATTCTGGGGATTTGGATAGAAAGTTGGCAAATGAATGGTTTGGTTAAGAGCCACATTGGAAACCACCTTTGGCATGAATGTTGGGTTTGTCCTTAGAGAAACCCTGTCCTGGCGAAAAATGATGAAAGGTTCCACTGCCATTAATGCCTGTAACTTAGACTCTTCTTGCTGAAGTTATTGCTAGGAGCAGTGCAGTCTTCCATAAGAATTTTATATCAGCTGTGCTGGCTGGTTCAAATGGAGGCAGTGTGAGCTTTTCTAAAACAAAATTGAGATCCCAAGTAGGTATTGGTGCTCTCCTTGGGGGTCTTATGTTTTTTGCCCCTCTGAGGTACTGTCTTTGTAGTGGATGTGAAAAAATAGGAGGTTCTGTATTATAATGAGCTGAAATGGCAGAGGCATGGATCTTAATAGATGAGGATAGGCCTTTGTCCAGCATCTCAGTTGGGTATTGCAAAATCTGAGGTATATTTGGAACAAGTGGTTCGAGCCCTTGTGCCTGGTTCCAAGCACAGAATCTCTTCCATTTTTCTGCACAAGATTTCCTAGTGCTGGGCCTCGCGGCTTCTAAAATAACATCCATAGCAGCTTTAGAGAGAGGTGTGGTCTGAGTGGCTGTATTATCTGCCATGCAGCCAGATTTATGGTTCTGAGTTGACTGTGCAGAATCTGATTGTTTTGTTGAGTCAGAAGATGAGGAATTTGAGATAAAGGCCAGGCTAGGCCTTGAGACAAGCTCTTTAGGAGTGGGTACCAGTGCTGGCGTGGCCAGTCTGGGGCAATCAGGAGCATTCTTGGCTTCTCTTGTCTGCCTTTTAGGAGCACTTTGGGAAGAGGAGGCAGTGGAGGGAAGGCATAAACTGTCAGGGTTTTCCAGCTGAATGATAGAGCATCCACTTTCCATGCTTGTGAGTGATAAGTTCTTGTGCAGAATTTCTGCAGTTGGCAGATGTGAGGGGAGGCAAAAAGCTTTATGTCTGGGCGTCCCCATTTCCTTGTTATCATGCTGAAGACCTGTGAATTTAGTTTCCATTCGTGAGGATCCATGAGATTTCTGTTTAGTTCGTCTGCCAGTGCATTTTTCGTTCCTGGCAAGAATTGTGCCTGCAGATGTACTTGATAGGTCAGTGCTGTGTTACACAAAGTCATGGCTTGCCTGCAGAGGGGGTAGGAATGTGTGCCCACTTGCTTGTTTATGTACCACATAACTGTGGTATTGTCAGTCTTTAGTAACAGTTGTCCTGGCTGTAGTAGGTACTTGAAAGCTGTCAGGGCATTCTGTACAGCTAGCATCTCTTTTTGATTGATGCGAAGATGCATTTGTTCCTTGGGCCATGTGCCCTGAATACATTTTCCTGCCATATGTGCCCCCCAGGCATAATCCGATGCATCCATTGTTATTGTCTGCCTGGCTGTGTGTAAGGTGAAAGGCTGCCCCTTTGTTGTGGTGACAGGCCCGGGACCACCATTGAAACTCCTGTTGTAGGCGGGGAATTAAAGTTATTATTGTTTCCAGGCTGTGGCAATGCGGAGTCCAAACACTTTTTAGATACCATTGTAGTTTCCACATATGCAGTCTTGCATTTGGAATTAGTAGAATGCAGGACGCCATGAAGCCCCAGGGCCTGCAGAATTTTTCTTGCAGGGAGCAGGGTCTTTGTTGCCATCATTTGAAACTGAGTCAGTTGTCTTTGCTTGTCTGGCGTGAGATAAGCCATCTGGGCAGTTGTATTTAAGCTTGCACCCAGGAATATTATCTCTTGAGAAGGCACTAGGTACTTTGAAGTGATGCATCTCTCAGAAATTTAACTGGAGTTGTACTGTAGCATCGGCTTGGCCCCGCCAGCCCCCGGCGGTTTGAGTCGGTCTGGCGTGCTGCTGCTAGGCCAGCCGCCGTCGCCTCGTCTTGGGAATGCCACGGTGCCAATGCAGCCCACTCCGTCGCTGCCGTGAACTGCCCACTTTGCTGATTGCGGTGAGGTCCAGATCCATTTAATGTCACTACCGGAATAAGATTCGAAGACTTCCTAAAGAAGACCTAGACCCGTTGGGGACTCTTCCTTACTCCAGCCCAGTGAAAGACAATAACTGTTTGCTTTTAGTAATGCCTCTCTGATGATTCCACTCTTACTCCAGCTGCTGTTTGCCCAGAAGAATTCAGTAGCCTGTTAGGCCTGTGTGCTTCATTCAACCGATTTTCCAGGTTGCGTCGGTGATGAGAAGAATTCCAGACAGTTTTGGCTCCAGATTTTGCATACAATGCTCACAACGGGATTTCCGACTACCCAAATTATTAAAAGACTGAAAGAACAGGAGCCACATTTGGGGTCGCTACTCCCTGCCTCAGATGGTTAAGCTTGTGAGCCCCCTCTGCGGTTTGACTGCAACCAGAAAACTGATCAATTCCAGCGAATCACCAATAAGGCCTGAGGGTTCCACACCCCAAAACTGAATCATCACTCAGAAATTTCCACTACAACGACCCAAAACTAGTGACTCTATCAGACACCATCAAGCCAGACCACGCCCAAAAGACGTGGTGCTGCCTGGGCCTCCTGCAGCCATGTCTATTAAGACCTTTAAAAAAGTAAAGCCATTAGCTACTACCTCACCCTGTTAAACCCCAACCAAAGTTGGGACAGTAGCACTCATACCATGCAGTGGGGGATGAATATCTATTAGAAAATCCCTCTATGCCCCCAGAGGTAACCCTAGAGCAGAGCCGCGGGTAAATAACACACAACACTGGCGGGATTATTCGGATGTTACAGACCAATGAGAACCCTTTCTCCCAGATATGAGTGATCAGACAGGTGAAGTGAATGGGTACAGTGAGCTTCTCCCGATGAAGAACTGAAGAGATTGCATGAGAAAAGGCCAATGGTTGCAACAAGTGTCTAGGAATTCCGAAAAAGGTTGGAACACCACTTTGGTACACGACCCCATAGCTCACCACAAAAAATGTGTTGGTGCGGTGTTTAATGATGTCTGCACTGCACCTGATTACCTTACATCCCTCCTGCCGGCCGGTCAGAAGAGGAGGTGCTGGGCACTCCATCACATGCACCCTAGGAAAGGATGGGCCCCAAGCTAACAGAGGGGGACAGACACAGCTCGACCACGGCCAAAAACCTATCATTGAAGGGGAAGCCAGGTCTACACAGCCACTGGGACAGAGTTTACACCTTAGCCTACCTCAGCACTGAAATTTAGAGCTATCTTCTTAACATCAACAATACAGGGATTTTGTAAAAGAAACCTTGTGGCCCTCCTCTGAACTATATAACAATAAATGCATTCCTTTTATAGGTACCATAACCCAAGCCGAATCATGCTCCTTCCGCTAAATCAAAGCTCGATGCACTGATTGCCAATTAACAAAGAAGCAAGCTGTGGAAAGTGGTAGAGAGGAGGAGAGAACAGGTCTTACGGGATCTATCCAGAAGACTAGAGTTATTAACAAAGGGAAAAAAGTGTTTTCCTATTTTCAAGAAGTCCACCTTAGGAGAAAAGAATCATTGTCCCAAACCCACAAAAGAAATCTATCATTGACAAACTTCCCAAAATGGTTAAAAAGGTTGGTTTGAGACTGGCCTTACTAAAAAGTGGTCCTTTCTGACTCCACAAGATCCCAAGGGGCAGGAATAGGCGTCCCCATTTCAGAAATCCTGTAAGCTAGAGGGGTGCCTACTTTTGCTGACAGTGGCATGGTAGCTCAGAGGCAGAACATTTAAACTGCCACTATCACAGCACAATCACAGTGACTTGATCCCTAGCAAGCACCAGGGGAACAAGGGGCAGCACCATTAGGCAACTAATTTACAGAAGCAAGCTGATAAAGACAAGTGGTAAGGCAAACCATGAATAGAGCTTCAAGGGGATACACAGTCTACCAGTCAAAGGATATGCAATCCTGCCACCAAATCAAAAACGAGGCTCTACAGCAGAATCAGTAAATTCTCACAATAGGAAACTGTGGAAAGAAAAACAAAATAACAGAACAAACTTGGCACTAACAAAACAGACTATTCCTGGGCTTCCAAGAGAAAGGGAAAAAAAAAGGAGACCTATTCTAGGACTGTCCACATGACAGCATTGGGGACTGCATTACTGTACACCTGCATGTGGTACCACAAAGGAGATTGGCTGAGCCAACTCTAGATCTCAGAAGCAGAGGCACCCTGCAACGTCCTGCCCAGAAATTCCACTAAAGAATGCCTAAAACAGGATGCCATCCGACACTATTAAATTCTAGCATTGCCCCAGGGCTTATCTACTTTCAACAGTCAACTATCAATGCACAAGCATCATCACATCAGACTACCAAACTACAGGGGGGGGCTGACATATGCCTGGGCTGATTGCACTACAGGGGGACAACAACCAGTGGCTTAATACTGGCAATCCAAAGGGTCATTTACTTTTGGAAAAGGATACCCCAATTGAGTAGGACCATTTGAGAAGGCCCATGAGACAAAAGGACATTCAATGGCAGGAATTCAGACTGGTAAAACCAAATGGCATTCCTAACTACAGAAGAACAAAAAAGAACTCCCTCTTTCCTTCTTGGCACTAACAATTTACAACATCCAGTTACAGGCAATATTGTACCGGCAAAGTAGAACCACCTCAGCATCGCCATAAATGCCCACTCGGATGCTCCATCTTCTACAGGTGGTACCCATCTTCAAGATGTGGATGCAACACTGGCTCCCTTCACCTCAAAATTCCACTAATCCCTTCCCCTCAAGCTCTAGGGAGTTCCTATCATGGAAAGTGGATTCATTCTTCTCCTTCCTTTAAAAATCAAACCAAGCCTTCAGCTGCATTCCCAATTCAGCCCCTCAAATTTCAGGATGGGAACATACTGGACAAATGCAGGTTGATAACTTGGGGACTAAACTTCCACTACCCATCAACCACAAAGAAATGCTGGTAGAAATCTGTCTCGGGACCATTTCTCAAGAAGGCCAGGCTGGGTGATACTCAATACCCAGCATGCCTTTGATGTTAACTCAGAACAACTACAGCAGGTACTCATTCTGCACTAAACATACAGAATGAGCATGGACCTTTGAATGCGGCTTTCGGCTACAGAGACTCAGATTTACAAGCAGCTGGCAGGGGAAAGGAGGAATACTCCTGCCAGAGATGGAACCAGGAACTGAAAAGATGCTCCACGAATGGATGCTGTGTCAATGGACATCTTCGAGATTATGTATTAAAAAAGAAATAGAGTACATACAGGAGCGAGAGCTTTGCCTGTCATGGCTGTCCTATTCCTCCATGGGACATTCCACAGCTTGCGTGAGAGATGGATTCGGCTCTCCTTCAGCTGGACTTTTCAATCCTCTACTCAGGCAGTTCCTCAGAGGGAAGGAGTGTGCCTAAATCAGGGATTTTGGAATTGTGCCATTGGGTTTGGGTCGGTTTGTTGCCGAAACCCTAGCAAGACGACTTTTGAACCAGCAGCAGCAGGCTTTGTGCTGAAAAGTTACGGCGCTGCGCACGAAGCAGCAGCGGTTACCACAGCATAGCAGTCCTAATGCTTTCCTCAGGCCCAACCACCAGCAGACAACACGAACTTCCAGGCCTAAATAGCAGAGGCCAAATGCCTCGCTGCCTAATGAAGTGTCCTAGGTGGTATCCCAATGCTACACCTACCTTTCCATGAACTCTACCACCTACCTTCTCCCGTAGAACGTCCTGCCTGGAGAAATGACAGCTACGGGGAACTACCTACACATTGTACCACGCTTAAGCCCTGACAGAACAAAAGTAACAGAGAAAAACTGACCAGCTTTTTAGTAGCCTATGCGAGGAAGGGAAAAGCAATTTCTAAACAGACAGACAATCCCTCCGAAAATTCCAGAAGTTGCATATTTACTTCTTCCATGGAAAACCGGAAAACCAGGCAACAGCCAACATCTCAGCCCTCTCAAATGACAAGGGCTACAGCAGCTACCACAGCCTTCCAAGCAAGGGAGTGGCAACCAAAAGGACGTATTGAAATACATGGATCTCGGACGCATTCCAGATCAGCTCTATAATCTACCTCTGTATTCCAGATCCCGCTAGGGTACTGTTGCATGTACGCACCATTCCCTAATCCACACCATATCCTATTCTTCCCTCTAGTCTTAGTTGGCTGTAAGGATGCCAGCATGAATGACTGCAGATGCATCACAGAAGGACATGGCTGTTGTACCCTACCATAGAGTAGCCGTGTGAAACTGGATTACCTCCTGCCCCCTCCTTCCCTGGTTCCTCCCTCCTGGTATAGCGAAATTCCTAGCTGGTGTGGCCCTCCTATTGGTGTATGGGTTTTTATATATGTACATATGTTTGTATATTTGTGTTTGTGCCCATTTTCTTGTTTTTTTTTCTATTTTTAAAATTTAGCCTCCATTTTACCCAAAATTTAGCCAAGGAGACTGGCATCTGGGGCAAAAAACACGTGAGAAAATGGCATTATACTGATGCTTTATACCGAAGACCAGCAAGTGAAGTGCGACATGAAGTCGACATCAGCGACTTTGGAACTGCCCGGAAAAGGCTGCCTGAGAACACTGGACAAACCTTGTTAGTTGTTATGACTGCAGATGCTATCCAGTTCGGACATCTACATTTATGGTAGGTACAAAACTGTACTTTTTGATTTCTTTTCGTTTACTGTGTACCCTAGGCAAATTAGTAATCTTTTTACAAACGCCAGATGTTTTAGAAGAATGTCCTTGCTTTCTGCTTGAAAAAGGCAGTCGTCCAAGTAGGGATATATTTGAATTCCTCTGTCTGCAAAATGCAATTACTGGTGCCATGTATTTTGTGAAGACCATGGGCGCAGTAGAAGCCAAAGGGCAGTGCAGAGAATTGGTAATGCATTGAGCCAGCTATGAATCTGAGGTATCTTCTGCAAGATTGTCTGATTGGGACATGCAGGTATGCCTCCTTGAGGTCCAAAGTAAATAGCCAAGCCTTCTTGCCCAGCATGGGTAGAAGTTGCTGCAGTCTTAACATTTTGAATTTTGGAACATCCAGGAAAGTATTTAGGATTGACAAGTCCAGTATTGGTCTCCAGGGCTTTGTCCAATCTGGGTACTAGGAAAAGTAGAGTAAAATCCTTGTCCCTGTTCTTGCTGTGGTACTCTTTGAATAGCACCCATGTCCATAAGAGCGGCAATTTGTTTTTGTGCCTCTACCCATTGGTTTTGTGGCAGGTCTGGCATACCTTTTGATTTTGGAAGGGTGTGAAAGTGGAACCTGTAACCCTGAGAAACAATATTCAGTACCCATTTGTCCTGGGTGATTATGTGCCAATTTTGTGAGAAAAGTGCTAGCTTTCCCCCTAAGGGTGCTGCCAAAAGGTAAGTGCTTGGCATTTGTAGAGGGGAAGTCATTGGGACCGTTTCCTATAAGGTTGTGATTTGTCTTCTCCTCCTTTGGGGGCTGAAGCACCCCATTGTTTAGGTCTGTAGGAGCCTTGGGGCTGAGATCTGCCTCTTGGGCGTCTGTATCTGCCTCTGTGGCCTGTGACACCGGAAAGGACCAATTTTTTGAAGGCCAGTTTCTGCTAAACTTAGGTGGTTGAACCTGTAAGAAATCCTTTACTGTCTGCATTGATTTTGCTTTATCCTCCATTTTCTTTAACACCTCTTCCGCCTTAACACCAAACAAAGTATCATGCTGTAGTGGAGCATCCAATAATTTCACTTTAACATGTTCAGGTAAACTTTGTTCTTTTAACCAAGCATGCCTTTGAACGACAGAGCCTGTAACGGTGGCTCTACAAGAAGCCTCTAATGAATCAAAACCACATTGCAGAATATGCTGTCCCACTTGTTCAGCTGCATGCAATAAATCCTGCATTTCCTTACTGTCAGGACTTTGAGTTTGTAAGCATTTTCTGTTTTAACAAAGACATGAGGTACTGCTGATATTTCAGCATGTGAAACTGGCAGTTTAAAGCCCTTACAGCTAAAGTAGCAGAAGAGTAAACTTTTCCCCCCATCTATCCAGAGCTCTTGAATCCCTATCAGAATGGACAGGGTTTTTAGCAGTGGAAGCCTTAACCCCTTTGGGACCCTGAGAAATTGTTTCTGGGTCCGCAAAGTACAGTTTTGTACCTACCATAAATGTAGATGTCCGATAGATATGCAACTGCAGTCCTTACATATGGGTTGTCCTGCCTCAGGCAGCCCTCGGTCGGCCGGATTCCAAAGACTGGGTCCAGTGTCGGCTGATGTCACCTCCTCCCCGACGTCAGAGCGGCTGGGGTATAAAAGCATCAGCCGACACTATCTTCCGCAGTGTTTCTTGCCCCAGATGCCAGGTGCCCTCCAAGGAAGGCTAAATTTAGAAACTGGATTAAAAATTCCAGACATACACAACAGTAATAAACAGATACACCATAACAGATATCCCCAGCTAATTATAAAAGGAGGGAAGTGGACCCAAAATACAGAGGGGTAGGAGGGAGGGAAAACCTGACTGCAGTTGCATATCTAATCGGACATCTACATTTATGGTAGGTACAAAACTGTACTATGTCCTTCAAGAATGCAACTGCAGTCCTTACATATGGGTTGAATACCATAGCCAAGCTGGGGTGGTAGGCTCTAAGATAAGGATGGTGTAGCTAAAATGCCCTGCAGGACTGCTGAAGCAAAGCCTGCTCGGGATCTGGAACATAAAGGCAGGTTGTAGTGTTTGGAAAATGTATGCACGGAGCTCCATGTAGCAGCTTCTAGAATGTCCTTTGTAGCCACCCCTCTTAGGAAGGCTGTGGAGGTGGCTGTAGCTCTGGTGGAGTGTGGCCTGATATTGGCTGGCACACCCTTTCCATGAAAAGAACAAAATCTGATGCAATGTCCAATCCATTTTGAAATTGTTTGGAAATTGCCTTTCCTTGCACTGCAGGAGAGTATGCTACAAAAAGTTGGTCTGACTTTCCGTTGGCCTTTGTTCTGTCCAAGTAGTAGCGTAGTTGTCTGTGTATGTCCAAAGTGTGCAGCAGCTTTTCCCCTTTATTTTGAGGATTGGGGAAGAAAGTAGGCAGGTGAACTGCTTGATTTAGAGACACCCTGGATATCACTTTTGGCATAAAAGAAGGATTGGTTCTTAAAGAAACCCTGTCCTGATGAAAAATGAGAAAAGGAGAAAATGCCATGAGGGCCTGTATCTCCGAAACTCTTCTTGCTGAGGTAATTGCCAACAGGAAAACTGTTTTCCAGGAAAGAAATTGTAATTCTGAAGATGCTACTGGTTCAAAAGGAGGAAGAGTTAATTTTTCCAACACAAAGTTGAGGTCCCATGCAGGCACTGGTGGTTTTCTGGGAGGTTTGATATTCTTTATCCCTCTTAGAAATTGTCTTGGCAAAGGATGTGAACACACAGGTGGATCAGTGTTGTATTTTGCTGAAATTGCTGAAGCGTGTATTTTTATGGAAGAATAGGAAAGCCCATTATGCAGCATTTCTGCCAAGTATTCCAGTATCTGTGGGATGCTCATTACTGATGCATCCTGTCCCTTGCTGGCATTCCAGATGTTGAATCTCTTCCATTTGGCTGAATAAGTCTTTCTGGTGGAAGGTCTGCGTGCTTCCAGTAATATCTGTTGAACTTCCTTGGAGAGAGAGATATGGGAAGAAATCATGGAACCCTCCAACTGTCAGCTGCAGAGTTTGCAGGTTGGGGTGAACCGTCCTGTAATTGTGCTGAGTCAAGAGTAAAGGCCATTGAGGCAGGGGCCACGGCTTGGTGCAAGTTATGCTCCTTAGTAATGGATACCAGTGCTGTCTTGGCCAACCTGGAGCTATTAAGATGCCATTGGGTTGCTCTGCTTTGATCTTCAGTAACACCTTGGTCATTAATGGTAGAGGTGGGAATGCATAGATTGTTAGAGAGTTCCAGCTGAATGAGAGAGCATCTATTCTCCAAGCTTGTGGATGGTGTGTCCTCGAGCAGAACTTTTTCAGATGATGATTGTGGTGGGATGCAAAGAGAGCTATGTCCGGTCTCCCCCATGCAAGAGTTATTTGTGCAAAAATGTCTGGATGCAACATCCATTCGTGCGGGTCCAGGATGTTTCTGCTTAGACTGTCCGCCAGAACATTGTCCTTGCCAGGAACAAACTGGGATTGCAGCTGTATGTTCAGTTTCAGGGATTTTTCCCAAAGAGTCATTGTTAGTCTGCAAAGGGGGTAAGAATGAGTACCTCCCTGTTTGTTTATGTACCACATAACAGTGGTGTAGTCTGTCTATTAGCAGATGACCTTGTTGAAGATATTTTCCAAAGGTCTCGATAGCATGAATTACTGCTAACATCTCTTTTTGATTGATGTGAAGATGCACTTCCTGGGGAGTCCATTTTCCTTGAATGAATCTGCCCTCCATGTGCGCCCCCCATCCATGGTCTGAGGCGTCTGTTGTAATGGTTTGGCTTGTTTGAGGTTTTTTGAAAGGCATACCTTTGTTTAACTGGCTTGCTTGGGCCCACCACAGAAATTCCCTTTGTAGACATGGGATGAGAGGAATAATTGCTTCCAAGTTGTGGCTGTGTTGAGACCATAAACTTTTTAGGTACCATTGTAAATTTCTCATGTGTAGTCTTGCCAGTGGAACCAGTAGAATGCAAGATGCCATGAAACCCAGGGCCTGCAGGATTTTCCATGCAGTCATCTGGGTGAGCTTTGCTAGACTTTTGAAATAAGGTGGTAATTGTTATTGGTTCTCTTCTGCGAGGTAAGCCATTTGTGATTCTGTGTCTAGTTTGGCTCCTAGAAAAATTATTTGCTGGGATGGCAGTAGTCTTGATTTTTGTAAGTTGACTGTGTATCCCAAAGCCTGTAGTTGACTGTGTATCCCAAAGCCTGTAGTAAGTGAATGACATAATTCAAGTTTTTTGTCAAGGCTTGCTTGCTGTCCGCTTGTATAAGGCAGTCGTCCAGGTAAGGGTATATTTGTATCCCCTGGAGTCTGCAGTGTGCAATTACTGATGCCAGGCATTTCGTGAATACTCTGGGCGCAGTAGATAAGCCAAAAGGCAATGCTGAGAATTGATAATGCTCTGACCCTGCAAGAAATCTGAGGTATCTTCTGCAACTGTGTCTGATTGGGACATGCAGGTATGCCTCCTTGAGGTCCAGAGTAACCAGCCAAGACCTCTTGCCCAGCATGGGAAGGAGTTGCTGGAGCGTCAGCATTTTGAATTTTGGTACAATGATAAACGTGTTTAGAACAGACAAGTCCAGTATAGGTCTCAATTGTTTTTCTTTTCTTGGAACAAGGAACAGTCTTGAGTAAAATCCCTGGCTTTGTTCCTGAAGAGGTACCTTTTCTATTGCTTTGATTTTTATCAGTTTTGAAGCTTGTACCAATGCCTCTGCCCTTTGATTTTGTGGCAGGTTGGGCATGCCTTGTCTTGTTGGTAAAGTATGGAAGTGGAACCTGTAGCCTTGGTCTATTATGTCCAGAATCCATTTGTCCTTCGTTAAAATGTGCCAATTTTTTGAAAATAAGGATAATTTTCCACCTAAAGGTGCTTCTCTGAGCCTTGGTCGGTGGTGTGCAAGTCAAGTCATTGTGATTGTCCCTGTGGAGCAGGGGAAGTCCCTGCGCCACCTCTCTGATTAGTTGGTTGCCATTGGCGCCCCCTGTAGGAGCATCTGTATTGCCCTCTTCCTCGGGCACGCCTGTTTTTTCCCCTTTGAAACTTGTCAGTGTCCAGAAAGGACCACTTCATAGAAGGCCAATTCCTGCTGAACCTGGAGGAAATCCTTGACTGTTTGCACTGATTTAGCCTTTTCTTCAATTGATTTCAACACATCCTGAGCATTAGCACCAAATAGCTTGTGTTTTTCCAGAGGTGCATCTAAAAGCTTTACTTTAACATGATCTGGCAATGCCTGTTCTTTCAACCATGCATGTCTACGTATGACGGCCCCTGTCATAGCTGCCCTACATGAAGCTTCCAATGGATCATAACCACACTGAAGAAAATGATTGCTAACCTGCTGTGTGTTATGGACCAAATCCTGCAAGGCCTTTCTATCTAAAGGCTCAGGAGAGGCTAACCTTTTCTGCAAATCATCCATCAAGAAATCCTGATATTGAAACATATGAAAAAGGCAATTAAGGGCCCTCATGGCAAGTGTGGTTGAGGTATAAACTTTTTTGCCCCACCTCTCCAGGGACCTAGCTTCCCTGTCTGAGGGCAAAGGATATTTGGCCGTGGATGTGCCTCCCCTTTGGGCCCCTGGGAAATTGTTTCTAGATCAACAGAATGGGCCTTAAAGAAATGTTTGTGAGTTTCAGGAACCCTGTAGTATCTGTCCGGCTTGACAGGAGCAGGGGGGAGAGAATCAGGAGAAGCACTCGAATCTGAGTACACATCATCCAGTACATCTAACACTGGAGGGATAGCTAAAGGCCTGTGTTGGGGAAGCTTAAGGAAGGTACGAAGCCACTTCCTGGAGTCAGAGAATTCCTGGCCTTGCCACTGAAAATGCTCTCTCATGGAGTGGAGAATTTCCCCAAAAGAAATATCCTCAGGAGGAGAGGCAGAAGGAATAGATTCCTCCGCATCAGAATCCTCGTAGGCCTGGAAGGACTCTTCCTGGATATCTGAGTGATCAGAGTCACCAGAGAGTTCATCTGAAGAAAGAGTGTCTGTATGCACAACCCTGGGCCTTTTGTCAAAAGGTGGCTGAGAACCTCTGTCAGGATGGGCCTGGGAGCCTCTGATTAAGGAAATTAAATCTGCAGCACAAGTCATGATTTGTTTATCAGTAGTGGGCTGAGGCAAAGCTTTAGGAGGGTGAGACTTAGCCTGGCTGGAAGCCTTAGCACGTGTGTAGGCCTTGATAGACAGACATAGGGGACCTAGCTGCCCCACGTGCTGGAGTAACCTTGTCCACCTGTATGGTCTCAGGCAAATCTTGGGCTTCAGTTTCTGGAGGAAAATCAACAACCGGCACCGGCGCAGGCTCCGGAGCCAGAGTGATCGGTAAAGCGGTGGCGTCGGTCCGGAGCGGTGGAACAACCGCCTGAGAAGAGACCGATGCACTCGTGGTAGTTTTTGGCGTGGTGTCAGTGGAAGTCGCGGGCCGAGAATGTCGGTCCCGGTCTTTCCGTTTTTTGGAAATATGTGGTGTCGGTTGTTCGGACGGCATGGTATAAGAGAATTTATTGCCAAAAAAGTCTTCAGCAAACTCTGTCCGGCACCTGAGTGTGCGCTTATTGAAGCGAGCACAGGCAGAGACGTCATGGTCTGGGCCAAGGCAGGGGAGGCAGTAAGAATGGAAGTCCTTACGAGGTATTTGTTTACCACAAGACAAACAGTTATTAACTTTTTCAGTTTTTTCTGACATCGGCTGAGGCAAGAAAAGGTTCCCCAACGGGGTACTTAGCTTTTTGATGACTTCAGATACGTAAAACACAGGAGCTGACCGAACGGCACTTGCGAGCTGCTTCGGGCACCTCGCGGCAAGAAAGACTGGGGACGATGGTGTTGGCTGATGCTTTTATACCCCAGCAGCTCTGACGTCGTGGAGGAGGTGACATTAGCCGACGCCTGACCCAGACTTTGGAATCCGGCCGACTGACGGCTGCCTGAGGCAGGACAACCCATATGTAAGGACTGCAGTTGCATTCTTGAAGGACATCAGGGTTTTTGTAAAGAAATTTATGAGAGTCAGGGTCCCTTGTAGTACCTGTCTGGCTTGACTGGTGCAGGGGGTAAAGAATCAGGAGACAGACTGGATTCAGAGAAATCATCAACAATATCAAGCACAGGGGGGATACCCAGGGGCCAGTGCGGAGGCAATAAAGGAAGTCTCTGAGCCTTTTCTTGGATTCTGAGTAATCCTGGCTCTCCCAATGGAAATGCTCCCTCATGGTGTGCAGGGTTTCCCCAAAAGAATAATCCTCAGGCGGAGAGGCTGAAGGTATAGATTCTTCTGCATCAGAGTCCTCATAGCGAGGGAAAGAATATCCCTGATTTGAAGAGGAATCCGAGGAAATAGAAACCTGGTCAGAGGAATCAGTGTCTTGCCTAGGCCTTTTATCTGGAGGGGGGATGGGAACCCCTGATCAAAGTAATTAGGTCTTCGGCCATTTTAAGCATCTGTTTCGTTGGCATGGATGACTGTCCAAGAGAATGCTGTACTTGTTTCCTTGTCTTTAATGGTGTTTATGACTTTGCCTTGGCTGATGCAGTGGACTTGATAGTAAGCTGTGAAGGTCTGAAAACACCCTCAGAAGCCGATGCCTGCTCAGCGGCTCTGGACCCATCTGAGGGAATAGTTTCCGCAGGCCCAATACCTTGAGTTTCCAGAGGCCTAGGTGTCTCCATGTGGGAGTCGGATACGGCCTGTGGCTCTGAGGTAGCGGGTGTGTCAGGGGCAGCGGAAGTGCCTCACTGAGAAACAGCGACTGGCCTAGAAGAGGCTTAGTCGTCGGTTTTGGACCTCGGATGCGTGTCCTGTTCTTTGACTTTGCGTTTTTTATGAATTCCGGTCAGTTGTTCCGATGGCATTATGTAGTTAAACCTTCGGCCAAAGTAATGTAAAGCAAAATCAAACAGACACTTAATAGTGCGTTTGTTGAATCTAGCACAAAACCAACAACTAGTAACGTCGTGGTCAGGGCCTAGGCAAGGAATACAGTAAGAGTGAAAGTCCTTATGAGGTATTTGCTTCTCACAAGAAATACAATTGTTAACTTTTACTGACAAAGGTCTGGAGCAAGAAAAAGTTTCCCCAATGGGGTTACTTAGCTTTACTGAAGACTTCGGTTCTTAAACTCGATTTCGAAAATCTCAGGAGTCGGCTGACCAGCACTTGTGAAAGTACAGTTTTGTACCTACCATAAATGTAGATGTCCGATAGGTATGCATCTGCAGTCATCACATATGGGTTGTCCTGCCTCAGGCAGCCCTTCAGTCGGCCGGATTCCAAAGTCTGGGTCCGGCGTCGGCTGAGGTCGCCCTCTCCCCGTCAGAGCGCCTGGGATATAAAAGCGTCAGCCGACGCCATCTTCCTCAAGTTTTCTTGCCCCAGATGCCAGGTGCCCTCTAAGGAAGGCTAAATTTGGAGAAATGCAATAAATTCCAAACATGCACAGAAATATATAAATACATATATATATACATATATATATATATATATATATATATATATATATATATATATATATATATATATATATAAACAAATACACCATAATAGATAAGCTAGCTATGAGAGGGATAAGTACCCAAGAGATACCACAGAGGGGAAAGAGGGAGGGTAAACCTGACTGCAGATGCATACCTAACGGACATCTACATTTATGGTAGGTACAAAACTGTACTATGTCCTTCAAGGATGCATCTGCAGTCATCACATATGTGTAGAATACCATAGCCAATCTGGGGGTGGAGGATCTATGTAAAGGATGGTGTAGCTAAAATGCCCTGAAGGACTGCCGTAGCAAAGCCTGCTCTGGATCTGGAATATAAAGTTAAGTTGTAACGCTTGGAAAATGTATGCACGGAGCTCCATGTAGCAGCTTCTAAAATGTCGTTGGTAGCCACCCCTCTTAAGAAGGCTGTGGAGGTGGCTGGGGCTCTGGTGGAATGAGGTCTAATGTTAGCTGGCACAGTTTTTCCATGAAAGGAGTAGCAAAAACAAATGCAATTCCCTATCCATTTTGAAATTGTCTGTTTTGAAACTGCTTTTCCTTGTGCACCAGCAGCATATGCTACAAACAGCTGGTCAGTTTTTCTGTAACTTTTAATTCTGTCCAAGTAGTAGCGCAACTGTCTATGTATGTCCAGGGTGTGCAGAAGCTTTTCCCCTTTGTTTTGTGGATTTAGAAAGAAGGTAGGCAGGTGAATAGCTTGGTTTAATGAGACCCTGGATACCACCTTTGGCATAAATGAAGGATTGGTTCTCAATGAGACTCTGTCTTGATGAAAAATAAGAAATGGCTGTACTGCCATGAGGGCCTGTAACTCAGATACTCTTCTTGCTGAGGTTATGGCCAGAAGGAAGGCAGTCTTCCAAGACAGGAACTGTAGTTCTGCAGATGCTGCTGGTTCAAAGGGAGGCAGTGTTAGTTTTTCCAACACAAAGTTAAGGTCCCAAGTAGGCACTGGTAGTTTCCTTGGAGGATTGATGTTTTTAATTCCTCTTAGAAACTGTCTTAGGAAAGGATGGGAGAAGACAGGTGGATCAGTATTGTACTCTGCTGAAATTGCTGAAGCATGAATTTTAATGGAAGAGTAAGACAGGCCATTGTGGAGCATTTCTGCCAAGTATTCCACGATATGTGCCATGTTCATCACTTTCGCATCTAGGCCCTTTGTGGTGCTCCAAGTGTGAAATCTTTTCCATTTTGCTGAATATGCCTTTCTTGTGGAAGGCGTGCGAGCTTCCATGATGATATCCTTCACTCTCTTGGATAGCTTATCCTGGGGAGGAATCAAGGTATTTTCCAGGCTGTCAGTTGCAATGTTTTCAGGTTGGAATGCAGAGTTCTGTAATTGTGCTGTATCAGGAGAAGTGGCCATTGTGGAAGAGGCCATGGTTTCGTGCGAGACATGGTCTTTAGCAGTGGGTACCAGTGCTGTCTTGGCCAGTCCGGAGCTATCAGAATCACTCTTGGCTGCTCTGCCCTGATCTTCAGTAAGACTTTGGTCATTAATGGAAGAGGTGGGAATGCATACACTGTTAGAGTTCTCCAGCTGAAAGAGTGGGCGTCCACTTTCCATGCTTGTGGGTGGTATGTCCTTGAGCAGAATTTCTTCAGCTGATGATTGTGTGGGGAGGCAGAGAGATCTATGTCCGGCCTCCCCCATGATTGTGTTATCTGAAGGAAGATGTCTGGGTGCAGCATCCATTCATGTGCATCCATGATGTTTCTGCTTAAGCTGTCTGCCAGTATATTGTCCTTTCCTGGCACAAACTGGGATTGCAGCTCTATATTGAGTTTCAAGGAAAGTTCCCATAGATTCATTGCCAGTCTGCAAAGAGGGTAGGAATGGGTGCCTCCTTGCTTGTTTATAGGTTCATAGGTTCATACTAGGCTATCTGCCCAAGGGCATTTATAAGCCTAGCCCATAGTTATGTGGCTTTCGCCACCCCTTTAGTTTGAAGAAAACTATGCCTATTATTTTGCTGTGCCTCTGTCAAGCAGTGACACTGAAGTAATCCCTGGGGTATATCTGCGATCTCCCATCCATTGGTCAAGATTCATCTTGAACAAGGCCAGCGAAGTGCTCTGCCTCACATGTACCCGGATTTTGTTCCACAGCATAGGGAGTCTCTGGGTGATGAATCCGTCCCTCCAGCACGTTCTATTAATAACCGTGTCAAGGTTTAAGTCTCCCGCCCTTGTGGTTCTGAGGGATCTAGATTTTTTGAGGTGAAGCATATTCATCAAATCTGGGTTTGACATGGCCTTATATGTCAGGCACAGGTCACCTCTGAGCAAGCGGTATGCGACTGAATAGAGCTGGAGTTCTTTCAGTCTGGCAGCATAAGACATATTTTTGAGACCCTTTACCCTTTTGGTGAGGAACTTTTGGGGCCTTTCCAGCTGCTGCAGGTGTCGGGTCAGATACATTCGAATGGGGCATTGTACTCAATCATAGGTCTAATGAGTGATGAGTACAGGAGACGATGACCTCCCTAGATCTAGATGTGAATCCCTTCATGATCAGGTGGGCAATGTAGAAGGTTTTCCTAACTACTTTGGCAACATGAGTGTCAAACGAAAGGTTACTGTCAACCTGGGTCCCCAGATCCCTGATGACTTCTGTGCTCAGTGGATTGCCACCTATATGGTAGCTAGGGGTAACCTTGTTTTTCCCGAAGGGTATGACTATGCATTTCTTGGCGTTTAACTTTAGGCCATGGCTCTGGCACCAGTTATCCGTTTCTGTGAGGCCCTTCTGAAGGATATCTGTGTCAGATGTGTTTTCGACTATGGCGCCCAGTTTGCAGTCATCTGCAAACTTTGTCAGCCATAACCCTCCTGTGTTTGCTTGTACTTCAGAAAAGTAGATGCTGAACAAGAGTAGTCCCAGGACTGAGCCCTGTGGGACACCACTTGTGACAGGCTTTGAGTCTGACATGGCGCCAGCAACTCTGACCCTGTGGGTTCTGTCACTTAGCCAGTTTGCAACCCATCTTGTGATGTATGGGTTTACATTTAAGCCGATGAGTTTTTCGATGATACCCGAGTGGGGTATTGTGTCGAAGGCCTTTGCCAGGTCGAGGTAGGCTGTATGGACTGCCTTGCCCTCATCAATGGCCTTGGTGACTGTTTCGAAAAAGTCAACCAAGTTTAAGAGGCATGATCTGCCTTTGACAAAGCCAAACTGGGATGGATCCAAAGTCTGCAAGTTCCCTATGTCTTTATTTATGAGTTCCATTATGATTCTCTCCATGGCTTTGCAGATAAGGCTTGTCAAGCTAATGGGACGGTAATTTCCAGGGTTGGTGGAGGCACCGCCCTTATGAAGTGGGACCACAGTCGCCGTGCGCCACTCCTTGGGTACGTATCCTGAGGTGAGGCTAAGATTAAACAGCTGTCCTAACTGCGGGTTTAATTCCTCATTGAGTTCGTGGAGCACACAGCCGGGGACACCATCCGTCCCATGGATGCTGTGTTTTTGCCTTGGAGAGAGCAGTTCTCACCTGGGCGTTGGAGATGTTTGGGGGCTACAATCCTCTGGTATAGATATCTCTCCTTTTGGGGAGTTTGCACTGAACCTGTCAGCCAGTATGTTGGCAATGTGTGTAGGTTCAGTAATCTTCACATCATTTTGAACTAATTCTGAGCATATCTGGGAGTTTCCTCCTAGGTTTCTAACATAGCTAAAGAAGGCCTTATGATTGTCTTTTGAGTCCTTGGCGATTTTTCTCTCAAAATTTGCCTTGGATGATTTTATGAGAGCTCTTAGTTTTTTACTTATAATGATCAAAGGTGTCTTACCTTTCAAGGATTTTGCTCTATCTTGTAGTACCTTCCTCCTTTTGTTGTAGAGCTTGTTTATGGCTGGGGTCCACCAGACTGGACACTTGCCTTTGGTACAAAGAGTCTTTGTTTTGTTTGGGATTGCCTGATCCATGCAGTCCTGTAGGTGCTGGTAAAAGGCATTTGTAAGTGATTCAGCGGTTTGAGTAATGTTTACCACTGGCTCAGGGGCCTTAAAGGAGACCACACTAGTTTTTAGAAGTGTGAAGTCGGCTTTTGAGAAGTTTTTCACTGTGGTCATTTTATTTCAGGTGGGGGGGATGAGGACCTCCAGCGAGATTAGTTTATGATCTGATCTCACCAGTGAGGGGTATACTTCCGGTGTTGAACATTGTGATCCCATGTTCGTGATGATGAGATCAAGTATGTTTTCTCCTCTTGTGGGGATGGTGACTAGTTGTTCCATGGCATTTGAGTTTATGAACTCCAGGAACCTTTGGGCTGGAGTGTTTGGGCTTGAATAGTGTTCCCAGTCTATATTAGGGTAGTTGAAATCACCTAGTATGATGGTATTTGGAGATACATTTATCCCCTCCAGTGTTTTCAGGAAGGCCAGGTGAGGTTCCTGAGTTTGAGAAGGTGGCCTGTAACATCCTACAAATTGCAGAGCAGTCTTGCCTATGGTTAATTGCACCTGGATGGTCTCCGATGCATCGTGCGTTGCCACCAACCTTGAAGTGTGTGTCCTTTATGAATATGGACACCCCCCCCTCCTTTCTTGGTGTTGTCCGGATTTTGGGGCCGGAACGCATGATATGAGGTGAAACCTGATCGTGTTCTCCATACTGAGAAGGGCCTCGAGTGCGTGCATCTTGAGAATGAGACTTCTAGCATTGAGCAGCATTATCCTTAGTTTTTTTCCTTTTTTGTGTTCTAGGGTGGTAGGTTTAGAATTTGAGCTTTGCCTAAAAAAGGCACTATGGGGGTGGCAAGAGCCTTTGCCAATATCCGGAAGCCCAGGGGTGACAGGTGCAAGCCGTCCCTTGCGAAGCAGCGTGGCTTGTCCAGCATGTCATCCCAGGCAGACAAACATTGGATCCCCTTTGAATGACACCAAAATTTAAGCCAATTATTAAAGCTGATCATCTTATCACTGTATTGTGGCATCATTCTAGGTGAAGGTAGGATACTGCTCAAGGTCAGGGTCATACCTGCCTGGGCTACATAATCAGAGAGCTCCTCAATGTCTCTTTTCATGTAGTCCAAGGAGGTACGTCTCAGGTCGTTGACACCAGCATGGACAATGACTGAGTCGTACTTGTACTTGCTCTTGAGAGACCTGAGTGCTTGCGTTATGTGGTGGATTCTAGCGCCCGACAGGCAGATTACTGTGACCTTCTCCTTACTCAGTCTGGTGAGCGGGACGTCAGTGTGCCTGACTATGGAGCCACCAATGACGAGTGTGTCTGGCATTGTGTTTGGCCTTAAGGGCTGTGACTGTTTGACACACTGACTGTGTGGTATATGTGATGCATGTGTTGGGTCCTGAGGTGGTAGTTGTTTGGGTGTCTGCTTTGGAGGCCTCTGCTGTTTTGGTAGATTTTTGGTCAGAGCCTCTGAGTATGTCTGTATGATTATGTGTATGATTTGAAGTTGTGATGGTACGATGTGTGACTGGGTATGTAGTGTGTGTGGTTACCTTCTCCTCCTGTCTGGTCTTGCCAGTCCTATGTTGAGAGAGCTCAGCCTCCAGTTTGGCCGTATAGTTGCATCTCTCGCATGTATTTGTGTTTTGTGGGAGAAGGAGAGGATTGTCTGTGTACGAGGCAATTGTAACATTGCCTCAATATTCCCAGGTTCACCAGTTGAGCAGGAGAGGACACTAGCAACTGATCCCTCGACATGCTAGAAGTAATAGATAAAAAACTTACAAAAGACTCCGGGGGATGTGAGTGCTAGGCTGGTGGGGTACTATCTATAATAATAGTGCTTTAACAAGGTGTAAGTACTGTAGGAGCAAGTGCTAGGCTTTACAGATAGAGAATAGTCTACTTGGGAATCAAGTAGAGATGAAGTTTTTAGTTATAGGATACGCTGGTTAGATCGGCAGTACAGTTCGAGGAAGGTAGATTTAAGGTAAAATTTGAAGAGTGGAATTTAGGTAGCCCGAATAGTTTAACCTTGATTAACCGCCGCTGCTCTTGTGTGCAACAGTGGCAACTCCGCGCTAAAGCACGCTTTACAGCAGGGGGCTGGAAAAAAACAGGAAATTACCCAAAATGGCCAACGAATTACTAGTTGCTGTCTCTAACCACTCCCTTGAGGACAAACAAGCAGCTCAGTACTCCCCACTCCCACTGGTGAGTAAAGAAACTACCTCTGGCCACAGAGAAAATGGAGGGACACAGGAACCAAATACAAAGCCCAGGGATCAGCAAAATCTAATCACTGGAACAACTAGCTAGGAAAGTTTAGGAAAGGAGAAGTATTTTTTTAAGTTTATGTACCACATAACTGTGGTGTTGTCTGTCCTTATTAGTAAGTGGCCTTGATGTAGAAAGAGTTTGAAGGCCTGGATTGCATGTATCACTGCTAGCATTTCCTTTTGGTTTATGTGTATGAGTAACTCTTTGTGACCATAGTCCTTGAATGCATCTTCCCTCCATGTGTGCTCCCCATCTGTGGTCTGAAGCGTCCGTTGTAATGGTTTGGCTGGCTATTGGTTTGCTGAAGGGCAGACCCCTGTTTGACTGGCTTGCTTGAGCCCACCACAGAAATTCCCTGTGACTGTGCTGAGTCCATAAACTCCTTAAGTACCATTGCAGTTTCCTCATATGCAGCCTTGCTTGTGGGATCAGAAGAATGCAAGAAGCCATGTAACCCAGGGCCTGCAGGATTTTCCTTGCAGTCAGCTGAGTTTGTCTTGACAGATTTTTGAAGTAATTTGGTAGTTGACCTTGTTTTTCTTCTGTGAGGAAAGCCATTTGGGTGGTTGTGTCTAGATTCGCACCCAGAAAAGTTATTCTTTGGGATGGAACAAGTCTTGACTTGTGAATGTTGACTGTATATCCCAAGGCCTGAAGTAGGTGGATGGCATAATTCAAGTGTTTTACCAAAGTTTGTTGGCTGTCCGCTTGTATAAGGCAGTCGACCAGATATGGGTATATTTGAATCCCCTGAAGTCTGCTATGTGCAATTACTGATGCCAGGCATTTAGTGAATACTCTGGGCGCAGTAGATAAGCCAAAGGGCAATGCTGAGAATTGATAATGCTCTGAACCTGCAAGAAATCTGAGGTGTCTTCTGCAACTTTGTCTGATAGGGACATGCAGGTATGCCTCCTTGAGGTCCAGAGTTACCAGCCAAGACCCCTTGCCCAGCATGGGAAGGAGCTGCTGTAGAGTCAGCATTTTGAATTTTGGCACAATGAGATAAGTATTCAGTGCGGACAAGTCGAGAATAGGCCTCCATTGCTTTTCTTGGAACAAGGAATAGTTTGGAATAAAATCTTTGGCCTTGTTCTGAGAGAGGAACCTTTTCTATAGCTTTCATTTGCATTAAGTTGGAGACTTGTTTCAAAGCCTCTGCCCTTTGATTTGGTGGCAGGTCTAGCATGCCTTTTCTTTTTGGTAATGTGTGGAAATGGAACCTGTATCCTTTGTGCCAGTTTTTTGAGAATAAGGAAAGCTTTCCGCCCAAAGGTGCTTCCAATTGAGCCCTGGTTGGCGGTGTCAAAGTAAAGTCATTGAGTCTGTCCTTGTGCAGCAGTTGTAGGTCCTGCACTACCTCTCTGGTTGGGAGGCTGCCATTGACGTCCTCTGTAGGAGCCTCTAACTTGCCCTCTACCTCTGGCATGCCTGTTCTTGCCTCTCTGAAATCACTCTGTGTCTGGAAAGGACCAATTCTTGGAAGGCCAATTTCTGCTGAATCTTGGTGGTTGGACTTGCAGAAAATCTTTGACCGTTTGTACAGATTTTGCCTTTTCTTCAAATTTCTTTAAGACCTCCTGAGCAGTGGAGCCAAATAACTTTTGCTTTTCCAGTGGAGCATCCAGAAGCTTTGCTTTAACATGGTCAGGCAGAGACTGTTCCCTTCAGCCAAGCATGCCTACGCATAACTGCACCTGTCATAGCTGACCTACATGAAGCTTCCAATGCATCATAACCACACTGCAAGAAATTGTTGCTAACCTGTTGGGAGTTATGTACCAGATCCTGAAGTGATTTGCGATCTAGGGGTTCAGGTGAAGACAGTTTTTTATGCAATTCATCTAACAAATACTCTTGGTACTGTACCATATGAAATTGACAATTTAAAGCCCTCATAGAAAGAGTAGCAGAAGTATACACTTTTTTACCCCATCTCTCTAAAGCCCTGGACTCCCTTTCAGAAGGGAGTGGATTTTTTGTAGTGGCAGCTGCAACCGCTTTAGGGCCCTGGGAAATAGTTTCTGGATCAGCAAAGTGGGCCTTGTAAAGGAAAAGATGTGATTCCGGGACCCTGTAGTACCTAACGGGTTTGGCAGGAGCCGGAGGGAGAGTGTCAGGGGTTGTGCTAGACTCAGAGTACACATCATCAATGACATTCAAAACAGGGGGAATAGCCAAAGGTCTATGCTGAGACAAATGCAAGAAAGTCCTTAATCTCTTCCTGGAATCAGAGTATTCCTGGCCCTGCCATTGGAAATGCTCTCTCATAGTGTGCAGAGTTTCCCCAAAGGACAGCTCTTCAGGAGGGGAGGCCGAAGGGATAGATTCCTCTGCATCAGAATCTTCGTAGGCCGAAAAAGCCTCCTCCTGGTAGTCCAAGAGAGTAGAGCCATCAGAGGCCTCATCTGAGGAGTGTGGATCAGAGGGGCTCAACCCTGGGCCTTTTTTCTGGAGGAGGTTGAGAGCCCCTGTCCAGATGAGGCTGTGAGCCCCTAATTAATGAAATAAGGTCCTCTGCTAGACTAAGGATCTGAG
The DNA here is from genome assembly GCF_019279795.1 of Protopterus annectens. Classification (NCBI taxonomy): domain Eukaryota; kingdom Metazoa; phylum Chordata; order Ceratodontiformes; family Protopteridae; genus Protopterus; species Protopterus annectens. Next base: position 766,076,588 of record NC_056726.1, on the reverse strand, counting down.
AACCTGTAGTGGGTCCCGAAGGGATAACCCTGGGAGGCAAAGATTTTGAGTGCTTAGCAGCTTTAGCCATAGAGAATGCCTTTATGGACATGGATGTAGGAGGCCTGGCTGCACCCGGTGCTGGTGTAGTTTTGTCTAGAGGAATGGTGTCGGAAGGTTCCAGGACACCAGTTTCTAATGGAGATTCAATAACCGATACAGTAGGAGCCTCCGGGGCCGAGGCTGTACTGTTTTGGTGGTCGGATGTTCCAAGGACTCTTTCAGCCGAGACCCTCGCGGTAGGCCTGGCCGAGGTTTCAGTCAAAACCGCGGCCCGCGTGTGTCTGTCCTTGTCCTTCCATTTCTTTGTTAAATGTGAAGTCGGAGTCTCCAACGGCATATTGTAAGCAAATCTAGCCCCAAAAAATTCCTCTGCAAACTCCACCCGACGTCTAAGAGTGCGTGGGTTGAAGGAAGCACAGGCTGAACAGGCCGAGACGTCGTGGTCTGGGCCTAGGCAGGGGAGGCAGTAAGAGTGGAAATCCTTATGAATTATTTGTTTCCCACAAGTTAAACAATTATTAATTTTATCTAACATCGGCTGAGGCAAGAAAGAGTCCCCAACGGGGAACTTAGCTTTTGAAGTCTTCGGTTTAGCTGAATTACAGGAGCTGGCCGACCAGCACTTGCGAACTGCTTCTGCTTCGGGCACCACGCTGCAAGAAAGACTGGGGAAGATGGCGTCGGCTGACGCTTTTATACCCCAGGTGCTCTGACGTTGGGGAAAGGGCGACCTCAGCCGACGCCGGACCCAGACTTTGGAATCTTTGGAATCCGGCCGACCGAATGGCTGCCTGAGGCAGGACAACCCATATGTGATGACTGCAGATGCATCCTTGAAGGACATCTGCTTTTGCTTTGGGCACAGCACGGCAAGAAAGACTGAAGAAAACGGTGTTGACTGCATATTTTATACCCCTGGCGCACTGACGTCAGGGAAAAGGAGACAGCAACAGACACCGGGTCTAGACTTTGGAACTCTGGCCGACTGCGAGTAGCCTGCCAGCAGAATAACCCAACTGTAATGACTGCAACAGTGAAACACGAACATCGGTAACCTTGAGGACAGCCTTGGAAATACCGACAGCAACTAAAGGCATACTGTCTCTACCAATGTGGAAATAAAAAATGGCTGCCAACTGCACCTTAACAGTAGAATAACTCAAACCAGAGTGAACCAAATCCATCAGAAAAGCGAAAACCTCTATAGGGGGCTGAAAAGGGCTTTATCTACTTACAGGAAGGCCAACAAGCAAAGTACAGCTGTGTACACTTACCATAAATGTAGATGTTAGAGTGTATTCACTGTTGCAGTCACTACATTTGGATAATCTGCTGGCAGTTGGCCCTCATTCGGCCTGAATAACAAAGTCTTGGGTCCTGCGTCAGTTGTTTTCTCCTCTTCCATGACGTCAGGTCATCAGGGGTATAAAACATGCAGCCGATGCCATTTTATTCAGTTTTTCTTGCCTCAGACGTCAGGTGCCCCCCAAATGGGGAGCAAAAAAAAAAACATTATATATATATATATATATATATATATATATATATATATATATATATATAAAAACAGAAATATATGTAAATGCACATTTAGCAACATAAACTTTACCTTCATCTAAAAGCAAATACACCACAAAGGCTTTAGAATATAGTGAAGGAAAGAAATTATAGAAGAGGGATGGCGGGTGGGTAACCCGGACTGCAACACTGAATACACTCTAACATCTAATTTAAGGCAAGTGTACACAACTGTACTATGTTCTTAGTGTTTCACTGTTGCAGTCATTACATTTGGGTAGAATCCCAAAGCTATGGATGGGAGGATGGAACTAAATAGCATTAGGAGTGGCTATAAGGCCCTGCAAAACTGCAGTGGCAAAGCCTGCCCGGGATTTGGAGAAGAGAGGCAAATGATAACGTTTTGTGAAGGTATGAACAGAGCTCCAAGTAGCAGCTTCTAGAATGTCTTTGGGTGGAACCTCTGAGAAAAGCTTCTGAGGTAGAGGCAGCCCTGGTGGAATGTGACCCGATCCCCTTGCGCACCGGTTTACCATGGTGCAAGTAGCAGAAATGCATGCAGAGGCTTATCCACTTAGAAATATAGTCTGCTCTGATATTGCCTTCCCCTCTGATCCTGCAGCAAATGCCGCCAGCAGTTGCCAAGACTTTCTTAGAGATGTGGTCCTGTTTAAGTAGAACCTTAGTTGTCTGTGTACGTCCAATGAATGCAGAATCCACTCCCCCCTTGTTCTGCAGATATGGGTAAAATGTTGGCAGGTGAACTGTTTCGTTAAGAGCCACACTGGATACCACCTTAGGCATAAAAGGAGGATTGGGCCTGAGGGACACTCTGTCCAGGTAAAATGTAATAAAAGGCTCCATAGCCATGGACAGCCTGCAGTTCTGAAACCCTTCTTGCTGAAGTGATTGCCAAGAAGAAAGCTGTTTTCCAAGATAACATTTTTATATCTGCAGTAGCTGCTGGTTCAAAAGGAGGCAGGGTGAGTTTTTCCAGCACAAAATTGAGGTCCCATGCAGGAGTTGGTGATGATCTGGGAGGCTTTAAAATTTTGAACACTCTTAAGATACTGTTTAAGCAGAGGATGAGAAAAGAGGGGAGGCTCCATGTTGTAATGAGCCGAGATGGCAGAGGCATGTATTTTTAAAGAAAAAGACAGGCCCTTGTCAAGCATCTCGGTCAAATATTGTAAAAACTAAGGGATATTGGGCTTTGCTGTGTCAGTTCCTTGTGCTTGGTTCCAAGCACAGAATCTCTTCCATTTATCAGCATACGATTTTCTAGTACTAAGCCTTCTGGCTTCCAAAATGACATCCATTACAGATTGACTGAGAGGTGGTGTTTGAATAATTAAATGATCAGCCAAGCTGCAAGGTTCAGAGTTTGGAGCAGAGTGTGCAGAATTTGATTGTTCTGCTGAGACAGTAGATGAGGTATTTGAGGCAAGTACCAAGGAGGGAGTTGAGACACATTCCTTAGAATTGGGTACCAGTGCTGGCGAGGCCAGTCTGGAGCCACTAGGATCATTTTTGTTTTTTCCTGTCTGACCTTTAATAAGATTTTGGAGAGAAGAGGCAGAGAGGGAAAGGCATAGACTGATAGTTTTTTTTCCCCAACTGAATAGGGCATCCACTTTCCATGCTTGTCTGTGAAAAGTCCTTGTGCAGGATTTGTCCAGTTGATAATTTTGGGGAGAGGCAAATAGATATATGTCTGGGCTCCCCCATTTCTGTGTTACCATACTGAAGATTTGTGGATCCAGTTTCCACTCATACGGGTCCATAAGATTTCTGCATAGGCAGTCTGCCAGAGTATTTTGCTTTCCTGGCAGGAACTGAGCTTGAAGATGTATTTGGTAAGTCAAAGCTGTGTTCCACAATGCCATGGCTAGTCTGCAAAGGGGGTAGGAATGTGTACCCCTCTGCTTATGTACCACAAAACCGAGGTGTTGTCCATCTTTATCAGCAGTTGTCCTGGATGAAGTAAGCACTTGAAGGTTGTCAGAGCATTCTGAACAACTAGCATCTCTTTCTGGTCGATATGCAGATGCATTTGTTTTAGGGTCCATTTGCCCTGAATGCATCTCCTCGCTAGTTAGGCCCCACAAGCATAGTCTGATGAGTCTGTAGTTAGGGTTTGGGTGGCAGGGGATAGAGTAAATGACAGTCCCTTGTTTTGGTGACATGTCTGTGCCCACCAAAGAAACTCCTGTTGTAGGCAAGGAATGAGAGGAATCATGGTTTCCCGACTGTGAATGTTGACTCCATAAACTTTTTAGGTACCAGTGAAGTTTCCTCATATGCAGTCTCGCATATGGAATTAGTAGAATGCAGGATGCCATGAACCCAAAAGCCTGCAGAATTTGTCTTGCAGACAACTGGGTTTTTGTTGCCAACTGTTTGAAGTAATATAGTTAGTTGCCTTTGTCTGGCGTAAGGTAAGCCTTTGGGTACCCCTGATCAAGGTAATTAAGTCCTCAGACATTTTCATCTGTTTTTTAGGCATAGGAACCTGAGCACGTGGCTCATGCGTCGGTTTTTTAGACAGATGTTTTTGATCTTGTTTTTAAGGCTGGCGTCTGTTTTATATAAAAATGTTGAGGCCTGAAAACACCCTCAGAAGACGGTGCCTGCTCAGCAGCTCTGGACCCATCCAAGGGAGGGACATCTGCAGGTTCAATACTCTTGAGAATCTCGCAGCATACCGGACTCCGCATGGGTCTTGGTAGAGGTCTGCAACTCAAACGTAGTGGGTATCAGGGGCTGCGAAAGGGCCTCACTGAGTACCGGCGAACCGGCCAACTGGCTTAGAAGAAGTTTTAATCCGTTTTGGACCTAGACTGTCTTTCTGTCTTTTTCTTTGCGTTTTTTTGTGAACTCCGGTAGTCTGATTCCTAAGCGACGACATTTCAGGGTAATTAAATCTTGATCCAAAATATTTAGAAGCAAAAATATACCGCCGCTTAATAGTGCGTTGGTTAAATCTAGCACGAAACAGACAGCAAGGCACATTATGATCTGGGCCTAGGCAAGGAATACAGTAAAAATGAAAATCCTTATGAGGTATTTGCTTCCAACAAGTAATGCAATTAACTTTTACTGACATCAGTAAAAAGCAAGAAAAAGTTTCCCCAAAGGGGTGCTTAGCTTTAGTTGAAGACTTCGGTTCTGAAACTCGAATGTGAAAACTTCATGAGTCGGCCAACCGGCACTTGCGAACTGCTTCCACTTTGGGCACCACGTGGCAAGAAAAAGACTGAATAAAATGGCTCAGCTGCATGTTTTATACCCCTGACGACCTGACGTCATGGAAGAGGAGACCGCAACTGACGCAGGACCCAAGAATTTGTTATTCAGGCCGGAGGGCAACCTGCCAGCAGATTACCCAAATGTAATGACTGCAACAATGAAACACAAAGAACATCACACTTTACACGGACAACGTCTCAAAGGAAGACCAAATATTTATCACTCTACTGGAAAGCTTGTGATTTCTGACCATGGGAATTTGAGGAACCATGCAGTCAACTTCAGGGAGTGAAGGGTCAGCAGGTCCAGGCCCACCGCATGAAATCAGATCCAGAAGGAGATCCAAGACCCAAGAAGGGTACTTCAGAAAAGGTCAAAGGAAGGGTCAACACCTGACAGGATCAAAAGTGGGCAATGAGAATTACAGCATCTCTGCAATGGGCTGCCTTCTTAAGAAATCATCATCAGTGTCGGGGAATAGGCATAAAGGAGACCTGTAGGCCAAGCATACAGAACAGCCCCAGTGGAGGGACTAAGACATAAAAGCTACTGCACTTGATGTAAGAGGATGCAAACAGATCACCACACAGAGGGGCCCCAACACCAAAAAATCTGAGCAGCCACTCAGATTCATACACCACCTGGGCAGAAAAAAAAATGCTCCTGCTCAAATTCTCTGCTAATTTGTCTCCCCAAGTTGGGCACTGCCATATCTTCATTGCCTCCCAACAAAGAGAATATGACTGGGGTCCCCCTTTTAAATATGGGGGTACCAAAATGCATACATGCTGTCAGTTATGAAATGAAATCACATATATGGGAAGAACATCCTGAAACACCTACAATGCCAGGAGGACATCCCTCATCTCCACAAAAATTGATGTGAAGACTGGGCTTGACATCGAACGATGTCCCTTGGACAGTCCTCCCCTCAAAATGCCACCCCCACCATAAAAGAGATGCCCATGGTGACCATGCCCAGAGGAGGGGGAACAAAAGTACAATTGTGTACATTTACCATAAATGTAGATGTTAGAGTATTCACTGCTGCAGTCATTACATTTGGGTTATCCTGCTGGCAGGTTGCCCTCAGTCGGACTGAACTCCAAAGTCTTGGGTCCTGCGCGGGTTACTGTCGCCTCTACCCTGACGTCAGGGGTATAAAAGATGCAGCAGAAGCCATTTTATTCCGTTTTTCTTGCCCCATATGTCAGGTGCCCCCAAAAGGGTAGGCTAAAATTATGTAAATAAAACATACATGCACCAAAATAAGCTTTACCTTCATCTATAAGCAAATACACCACCTAGGTTGTATAGATTAAAGTAAAGACAAGTTACAGCAAAAATAAGGGGGATGGCGGGTGGGTAACCTGGACTGCAACAGTGAATACACTCGAACACCTACATTTATGGTAAGTGTACACAACTGTACTATGTTCATGTTTCACTGTTGCAGTCATTACATTTGGGTTGAGTCCCAAAGGTATGGTTGGGGGGCTGGAGCTAAACAGCGTTAGGAGCGGCTATGAGGCCCTGTAGAACTGCAGTGGCAAAGCCTAACCTGGATTTTGAGTAAAGAGGCAGATTGTAATTTTTGTAAAGGTATGCACTGAACTCCAAGTAGCAGCCTCTAAAATGTCTTTGGTTGGTACTCCCCTGAGAAAGGCTGCAGAAGTGGCTGCAGCTCTGGTTGAATGTGGCCCTAATGCCCTTAGGCACTGGTGAATAGCCCTCATGTCCATGAGAGCTGCGAATTGTTTTTGAGCCTCTGTTCATTGATATTTTGGCAGGACTGGCCAACCATTTGCCCTTGGCAGGGTATGGAAATGAAACTTGTAGCCTTGTGACACTGTCTAGAACTCATTTATCCTGGGTTATAATGTGCTAATTTTGAGAAAACAATGCTAGTTTTCCCCCTAAGGGTGCTGCCAGAAGGCAAGTGCTTGGTGCAGGCAGGGGGAAGTCATTGGGACCGTTTCCTGTATGATTGTGCGTCTTCTCCACCTTCGGAGGTAGAAGCACTCCACTGCTTAGACCTGTAGGATCCTTGCGGCTGTGATCTGCCTCTAGGGCATCTGGATCTGTCCCTTTGAAGTCTGAGACTGGAAAGGAACAGTTCTTTGTAGGCCAGTGTTGGCTAAATCTAGGTGGCTGCACCTGTAAGAAATCCTTGACAGTTTACAAGATTTAGCTTTGTCCTCCATTTTCTTTAACACCTCTTCCGCCTTAACACCAAACAAGGTATCGTGTAGTAATGGAGCATCTAATAATTTTGCTTTAACATGGTCAGGCACAGTTTGTTCCTTTAACCAAGCATGCCTCCTAATGACAGAACCCGTTACAGCGGCCCTGCAGGAGGCCTCCAGAGAATCAAACCCACATTGCAAAGTATGCTTTCCAACTTGTTCAGCTGCATGCAATAAATCCTGCATTTCTTTGTTTTCTGCACATTCAGAGTTTGCCATAATTTTCTGTTTAAGCAGTGCCATGATATCTTGCTGATATTTGAGCATATGCAACTGGCAATTTAAGGCCCTTATAGCCAAAGTAGCAGATATGTACATCTTTTTTCCCCATCTATTCAGTGCCCTAGAATCCCTGTCAGAGGGGGTAGGGGTTTTTGCAGTATGACCCCTTTTGGATCCTGAGAAATAGTTTCTGGGTCTGCAGTAGGGGTTCTGAAAAGGAATTTACGAGAGTCAGGGACCCTGTAGTATCTGTCCGGCTTAACAGGAGCTGGAGGTACAGAGTCAGGGGTCAGACTAGACTGAACACAATCTACAATGTCCAACACAGGAGGAATAGCTAAAGGCCTGTGTTGGGGTAGTAAAAGGAAATCCCTGAGCCTTTTCTTAGATTCTGAAAAATCTTGGCTCTCCCAGTGGAAGTGCGCCCTCATGGTATGCAAGGTTTCCCCCAAAAGAGTAGTCCTCAGGAGGAGAAGCTGAAAGAATTGATTGTTAAGCATCAGAATCCTCATTGGGGGGGGGGAATAGGATATTCCTGATCAGAAGATTCATAGTCTGTCTCTTGCCTAGGCCTCATCAGGAGGGAGATGGGAAAGGACAGTTGTGCGCCTACCATAAAAGTAGATGTTTGAGTGTATTCACTGTTGCAGTCATTACACTTGGGTTCTCCTGCTGGAAGGCTACCCGCAGTCGGCCTGAATTCCAAAGTCCTGGTCCGGCATCGGTTGCTGTCACCTCTTCCCCGAAGTCAGTGCGCCATGGGTATAAAAGATGCAGCAGATGCCATTTTCTTCAGTTTTTCTTGCCCCAGATGTCAGGTGCCCCCAAAAGGGTAGGCTAAAAATTTCTGATCATAAAAAAGGCATGCACATAACCTTCATCTACAAGCAAATACACCACATAGGTTGTATAGAATAGAGAAATACAGGTAAGTCCCAGCAATGAAAGGGGGATGGAGGGACGGTAACCTGGACTGCAACAGTGAAAACACTCGAACATCTACATTTATGGTAGGTACACAACTGTACTATGTTCATCGTGTTTCACTGTTGCAGTCATTACACTTGGGTTGAATCCCAAAGCAGAGGTTGGGTGGCTGGGCCTAGATAGAATTAGGAGAGACTACGAGGACCTGCAGAACTGCAGTGGCAAAGCCTGCTCTGGATTTAGAGTAAAAGGTAAGTGGTAGTGCTTGGTAAAAGTGTGCACTGAAGACCAGGTTGCAGCCTCCAAAATGTCCTTGGTTGCTACTCCTCTGAGGAAGGCTGCTGCTCTGGTAGAATGTGGCCTAATGCCCTTAGGCACTGATTTGCCATGTTGTGAATAGCAGAAACAAATGCAGTGGCCTATCCATTTTGAAATAGTCTGCTTTGAAATAGCTTTTCCTTGCGATCCTGCAGCATATGCCACTAAGAGTTGCTCAGTCTTTCTGAAAGCTTTAGTTTTGTCCAAATAAAAGCGTAGCTGTCTGTGTATGTCCAAAGAATACAGAAGTCTCTCCCCCTTATTCTGCGTGTCTGGATAAAAGGTAGGCAAATGTATGGTTTGGTTAAGAGCCACACTGGACACTACCTTAGGCATAAATGTTGGATTTGTCCTTAGAGAAATCCTGTCTGGATGGAAAATGATAAAAGGTTCCACAGCCATTAGTGCCTGTAACTCTGAGACTCTTCTTGCTGAAGTTATTGCTAGGAGAAGAGCTGTTTTCCATGATAAGTATTTTATCTCAGCTGTATTGGTTGGCTCAAAAGGAGGCAATGTGAGTTTTTCCAAGACAAAGTTGAGGTCCCATGCAGGTACTGGAGCTCTCCTTGAGGGTCTTATGTTTTTGGCCCCTCAAAGATACTGCCTTAGCAGTGGATGAGAAAAAATTGGTGGGTCCGTATTGTAATGAGCTGAAATGGCAGAGGCATGGATCTTAATTGATGAGAAGGACAGACCTTTGTCCAGCATCTCAGTTAGGTATTGTAAAATCTAAGGAATGTGTGGTACAACCGTGTCAATTCCTTGTGCCTGGTTCCAAGCACAGAATCTCTTCCATTTTTCTGCATAAGATTTTCTGGTGCTGGGCCTTCTGGCCTCCAAAATAACATCCATAACTGCTTTAGAGAGAGAAGTGTGTTCTGAATGGTTACATTATCCGCCATGCAGCCAGATTTAGGGTTCTGAGTTGGCTGTGTAGGATTTGATTGTTTTGTTGGGTCAGCAAATGAGGAATTTGAGGTAATTTCCAGGCCGGGCCTTGAGACAAGCTCTTTAGGATTGGGTACCAGTGCTGGCGTGGCCAGTCTGGGGCAATCAGGATAATTTTTGGCTTCTCTTGTCTGACCTTTAGGAGTACCTTGGGGAGGGAAGGCATATACTGTGAGGGCTTTCCAGCTGAATGAAAGGGCGTCCACTTTCCATGCTTGTCTGTGATAAGTCCGGCGCAGTGGTTAACATTGTCACCTCACAGCAAGAGGTTCTCCGGTTCGATTCTCAGCTGGGGTGCCTTCTGTTTGGAGTTTGCATGTTCTCCCTGTGTTCGCGTGGGTTTCCTCCGGGTACTCCTGTTTCCTCCCACATTCCAAAGACATGTATCTGGAGCACTTCTCCCCGGGCCTCCGCTGAAAGCAGGCTCTGTGGAACCTAGTCGGACTTTCCCGGTCAACAAATGATAAATAAATAAAAAATAAATAAAATAAAGTCCGAGTGCAGAATCTCTGTAGCTGACAGTTGTGAGGGGAGGCAAATAGATCTATGTCTGGGCATCCCCATTTCCTTATTCTGAAGATTTGTGGATCTAGTTTCCACTCATGAAGATCCATGATGTTTCTGCTTAGTTCGTTTGCCAAAGTATTTGTCTCTCCTGGCAGGAATTGTGCTTGCAGGTGTGCTTGATAAGTCAATGCTGTGTTCTACAAAGTCATGGCTTCTCTGTAGAGGGGGTACGAATATGTGCCTCCTTGCTTATGTACCACATGACTAGTATTGTCCGTCTTTATCAGCAGTTGTCCTGGATGAAGTAGGTCCTTGAAGGCTGTCAGGGCATTCTGTACAGCTAGCATCTCTTTTTGATCGATATGAAGATGCATTTGGCTTGTGGGCCATGTGCCCTGAATACATTTTCCTGCCACGTGTGCCCCCAGGCATAATCTGATGCATCTGTTAGTGTCTGCCTGGCTGTGGGTAAAGAGAATGGCTGTCCCTTGTTGTGGTGACAGGCCTGTGCCCACCATCAAAACTCCTGTTGCAGGCAGGGAATGAGAGTAATTAATGTTTCCAGACTGTGGCAATGTTGAGTCCAAACACTTTTTAGATACCATTGTAGTTTCCTCATATGCATTCATGCATATGGAATTAATAGAATGCAGGATGCCATGCAGCACATAGCCTGCAGAATTTTTCTTGCAGATAGCTGGGTCTTTGTTGCCATGTTTTCGAAGTAAGAAGTCAGATGCCTTTGTTTGTCTGGCATGAAATAAGCCATCTGGGCAGTTGTATTTAAGCTTGCACCCAGGAATATTATCTCTTGAGAGGGTACTAGTTTTGATTTTTCGTTTAATGTGTACCCCAGGCAAATTAGTAATCTTTTTACCAACGCCAGATGCTTCAGTAGAATGTCTTTGGTCTCTGCTTGAGAAAGGCAGTCGTCCAAGTAGGGAAATATTTGAATTCCTCTGTCTGCAAAATGCAATTACTGGTGCCAGGCATTTTGTGAAGACCCTGAGCGCAGTAGATAAGCCAAACGGCAGTGCAAAGAATTGGTAGTGCATTGAGCCAGCTATGAATCTGCGGTATCTTCTGCAAGATTGTCTGATTGGGATGTGCAGGTATGCCTCTGAGGTCAAAAGTTACAGGCCAAGCCTTCTTGCCCAGCATGGGCAGAAGCTGCTGCAAAGTCAACATTTTGAATTTTGGAACGTCCAGAAAAGTATTTAGAATAGACAGGTCCAGAATTGGTCTCCAGGCTTTGTCCTTTCTTGGTACTAAGAAAAGTAGAGTAAAATCCTTGTCCCTGCTCTTGCTGTGGCACTGGCTGAATAGCCCTCATGTCCATGAGAGATTAAACTTGTTTTTGTGCCTCTGCCCATTGATTGTGTACCTTTTGCCTTTGGAAGGGTGTGAAAGTGGAACCTGTAGCCCTGAGAGACTATATTTAAGACCCATTTGTCCTGGGTGGTCCTGTGCCAATTTTGTGAAAAAAGTGCTAGCTTTCCCCCTAAGGGACCGGCCAAAAGATAAGTTTTTGGCATTAGCAGAGGGGAGTCATTTGGACCGTTTCCTATAAGGCTGTGATTTGTCTTCTCCGCTTTTGGAGGCAGAAGCGCCCCATTGTTTGGGCCTGTATGAGCCCTGGGGCTGTTGCCCGCCTCCAGGGCATTTGAATCTGCCTCTTTGTGGCCTGTCTGACACCGGAAAGGACCAATTCTTAGAAGGCGAGTTCCTGCTAAATCTGGGTGGCTGTACCTGTAAGAAATCCTTTACTGTCTGCATAGATTTAGCTTTATCCTCCATTTTCTTCAACACCTCTTCTGCCTTAACACCAAAGTATCATGCTGTAATGGAGCATCCAATAACTTTGCTTTAACATGATCAGGCAGACTCTGTTCCTTTAACCAAGCATGCCTTCTAACAACAGAACCTGTAACAGTGGCCATGCACGAGGCCTCCAGTGAATCATAACCACATCGCAAAGTATGTTTTCCCACTTGTTCAGCTAGATGCAAAAAAATCCTGCAAATCTTTGTTCTCAGAATATTCAGAATTTGTCAACATTTTTTGTTTTAACAAAGACATTAAGTATTGCTGATATTTCAGCATATGAAACTGACAATTTACAGCCCTTACAGCCAAGGTAACAGAAGTGTAGACTTTTTTCCCCCCATCTGTCCAGAGCCCTAGAATCTCTGAGGGGACAGGGTTTTTAGCAGTAGCAGCCTTGACCCCTTTGGGACCCTGTGAGATAGTTTCTGGGTCTGCAGCAGGGTTGCTATATAGAAATTTATGGGAATCTGGAACTCTGTAGTATCTGTCCAGCTTAACAGGTGCAGGAGGTAGAGAGTCTGGAGACAGGCCGGACTCTGAAAATGCATCATCTACTATGTCTAGAACAGGAGGAATTGCAAGAGGTCTGTGCTGAGGAAGTAAAAGAAAGTCTCTAAGCCTTTTCTTAGAATCTGAATAATCTTGGCTCTCCCAGTGGAAATGCTCCCTCATGGTATGCAGGATTTCCCCAAATGAGTAATCCTAAGGAGGAGAAGCTGAAGGAATAGAATCTTCAGCATCAGAATCCTCATAGGGAGGAAGAATATCCCTGTTCTGAAGAGGAATCAGAGGAAATGGAAACCTGATCAGAGGAATCATATTCAGTACCTTGCCTAGGCCTCTTATCAGGAGGGGGGGGTGGTAACCCCTGATCAAAGTAATTAGGTCTTCGGCCATTTTGAGCATCTGTTTCTTAGGTATAGAAGTCTGTCCTGGAGAATTCTGTACTTGTTTCCTTGTCTTTAAAACTGCTTTAGACTTTGTCTTGGATGCTGAAGTAGGCTTTATATAAAGTTGTGTAGGTTCGAAAACACCCTCAGAAGCCGATGCCTGCTCAGCTGCCCGGACCCATCTGAGGGATTTCCCAAGGGCCAATGCCTTGAGTATCCAGAGGCCTAGTTGTCTCCACGCGGGAGTCTGAGATGGCCTGTGGCTCTGAGGTAGCGGAGTCAGGAGGTGCGAAGTGCCTCACTGAGCACTGGCGACTGGCCTAGAAGAGTCTTTGTCCTCGGTTTTGGACTTCGGATGCCTGTCCTTTTCTTTATCCTTGCGCTTTTTATTAATTCTGGTCGTCGGTTGTTCCAACGGCATTATATAGTTAAACCTTCGGCCAAAGTAATGAAAAGCAAAATTGTACAGACGCTTTATCGTGCGTTGGTTAAATCTAGCACAAAACCGACAACTAGCAACATTGTGGTCAGGGCCTAGGCAAGGAATACAGTAGGAACGAAAGTCCTTATGAGGTATTTGCTTCCCACAAGAAATACAATTAACTTTTTCTGACATCGGTCTGGAGCAAGAAAAAGTTTTCCCCAACAGGGTACTTAGCTTTTAAAGAAGACTTCGGATCTGAAACTCGAACATGAAAATCTCAGTAGTCAGCCGACTGGCACTTGCGAACTGCTTCTGTTTTGGGCACCGCGTGGCAAGAAAGACTGAATAAAATGGCGTCTGCTGCATCTTTTATACCCCTGACGACCTGACGTCAGGGACGAGGTGACAGCAACTGGCGCAGGACCCAAGACTTTGGAATTCAGGCCAACTGAGAGCAACCTGCCAGCAGGATAACCCAAATGTAATGACTGCAACAGTGAAACACGAAGAAAGTACAGTTTTGTACCTACCATAAATGTAGATGTCCGAGAGGAATGCATCTGCAGTCTTCACAAATGGGTTGTCCTGTCGTCAGGCAGCCTTTCGGTTGGCCGGATTCCAAAGTCTGGGTCTGGCTTCGGCTGGTGTCGCACTTCACCCGACGTCATTGCGGCAGTTATTCGGGTATAAAGGCATCAGCCGACACCATTTTCCTCAGTGTTTCTGTGGATCTAGTAGGAATGTGCCTCCTTGTTTATGTACCACATGACTAGTATTGTCCGCATCTCTTTTGATCGATATGAAGATGCATTTGGCTTGTGGGCCATGTGCCCTGAATACATTTTCCTGCCACGTGTGCCCCCAGGCATAATCTGATGCATCTGTTAGTGTCTGCTGGCTGTGGGTAAAGAATGGCTGTCCCTTGTTGTGGTGACAGGCCTGTGCCCACATCAAAACTCCTGTTGCAGGCAGGGAATGAGAGTAATTAATGTTTCCAGACTGTGGCAATGTTGAGTCCAAACACTTTTTAGATACCATTGTAGTTTCCTCATATGCATTCATGCATATGGAATTAATAGAATGCAGGATGCCATGCAGCACATAGCCTGCAGAATTTTTCTTGCAGATAGCTGGGTCTTTGTTGCCATGTTTTCGAAGTAAGAAGTCAGATGCCTTTGTTTGTCTGGCATGAAATAAGCCATCTGGGCAGTTGTATTTAAGCTTGCACCCAGGAATATTATCTCTTGAGAGGGTACTAGTTTTGATTTTTCGTTTAATGTGTACCCCAGGCAAATTAGTAATCTTTTTACCAACGCCAGATGCTTCAGTAGAATGTCTTTGGTCTCTGCTTGAGAAAGGCAGTCGTCCAAGTAGGGAAATATTTGAATTCCTCTGTCTGCAAAATGCAATTACTGGTGCCAGGCATTTTGTGAAGACCCTGGCGCAGTAGATAAGTCAAACGGCAGTGCAAAGAATTGGTAGTGCATTGAGCCAGCTATGAATCTGCGGTATCTTCTGCAAGATTGTCTGATTGGGATGTGCAGGTATGCCTCTGAGGTCAAAAGTTACAGGCCAAGCCTTCTTGCCCAGCATGGGCAGAAGCTGCTGCAAAGTCAACATTTTGAATTTTGGAACGTCCAGAAAAGTATTTAGAATAGACAGGTCCAGAATTGGTCTCCAGGCTTTGTCCTTTCTTGGTACTAAGAAAAGTAGAGTAAAATCCTTGTCCCTGCTCTTGCTGTGGCACTGGCTGAATAGCCCTCATGTCCATGAGAGATTAAACTTGTTTTTGTGCCTCTGCCCATTGATTGTGTACCTTTTGCCTTTGGAAGGGTGTGAAAGTGGAACCTGTAGCCCTGAGAGACTATATTTAAGACCCATTTGTCCTGGGTGGTCCTGTGCCAATTTTGTGAAAAAAGTGCTAGCTTTCCCCCTAAGGGACCGGCCAAAAGATAAGTTTTTGGCATTAGCAGAGGGGAGTCATTTGGACCGTTTCCTATAAGGCTGTGATTTGTCTTCTCCGCTTTTGGAGGCAGAAGCGCCCCATTGTTTGGGCCTGTATGAGCCCTGGGGCTGTTGCCCGCCTCCAGGGCATTTGAATCTGCCTCTTTGTGGCCTGTCTGACACCGGAAAGGACCAATTCTTAGAAGGCGAGTTCCTGCTAAATCTGGGTGGCTGTACCTGTAAGAAATCCTTTACTGTCTGCATAGATTTAGCTTTATCCTCCATTTTCTTCAACACCTCTTCTGCCTTAACACCAAAGTATCATGCTGTAATGGAGCATCCAATAACTTTGCTTTAACATGATCAGGCAGACTCTGTTCCTTTAACCAAGCATGCCTTCTAACAACAGAACCTGTAACAGTGGCCATGCGAGGCCTCCAGTGAATCATAACCACAGCCATAAGTATGTTTTCCCACTTGTTCAGCTAGATGCAAAAAAATCCTGCAAATCTTTGTTCTCAGAATATTCAGAATTTGTCAACATTTTTTTTAACAAAAGACATTAAGTATTGCTGATATTTCAGCATATGAAACTGACAATTTACAGCCCTTACAGCCAAGGTAACAGAAGTGTAGACTTTTTCCCCATCTGTCCAGAGCCCTAGAATCTCTGAGGGACAGGGTTTTAGCAGTAGCAGCCTTGACCCCTTTGGGACCCTGTGAGATAGTTTCTGGGTCTGCAGCAGGGGTTGCTATATAAATTTATGGGAATCTGGAACTCTGTAGTATCTGTCCAGCTTAACAGGTGCAGGAGGTAGAGAGTCTGGAGACAGGCCGGACTCTGAAAATGCATCATCTACTATGTCTAGAACAGGAGGAATTGCAAGAGGTCTGTGCTGAGGAAGTAAAAGAAAGTCTCTAAGCCTTTTCTTAGAATCTGAATAATCTTGGCTCTCCCAGTGGAAATGCTCCCTCATGGTATGCAGGATTTCCCCAAATGAGTAATCCTAAGGAGGAGAAGCTGAAGGAATAGAATCTTCAGCATCAGAATCCTCATAGGGAGGAAGAATATCCCTGTTCTGAAGAGGAATCAGAGGAAATGGAAACCTGATCAGAGGAATCATATTCAGTACCTTGCCTAGGCCTCTTATCAGGAGGGGGGGGTGGTAACCCCTGATCAAAGTAATTAGGTCTTCGGCCATTTTGAGCATCTGTTTCTTAGGTATAGAAGTCTGTCCTGGAGAATTCTGTACTTGTTTCCTTGTCTTTAAAACTGCTTTAGACTTTGTCTTGGATGCTGAAGTAGGCTTTATATAAAGTTGTGTAGGTCTGAAAACACCCTCAGAAGCCGATGCCTGCTCAGCGGCTCCGGACCCATCTGAGGGATTTCCCAAGGGCCAATGCCTTGAGTATCCAGAGGCCTAGTTGTCTCCACGCGGGAGTCTGAGATGGCCTGTGGCTCTGAGGTAGCGGGAGTCAGGAGGTGCGAAAGTGCCTCACTGAGCACTGGCGACTGGCCTAGAAGAGTCTTTGTCCTCGGTTTTGGACTTCGGATGCCTGTCCTTTTCTTTATCCTTGCGCTTTTTATTAATTCTGGTCGTCGGTTGTTCCAACGGCATTATATAGTTAAACCTTCGGCCAAAGTAATGAAAAGCAAAATTGTACAGACGCTTTATCGTGCGTTGGTTAAATCTAGCACAAAACCGACAACTAGCAACATTGTGGTCAGGGCCTAGGCAAGGAATACAGTAGGAACGAAAGTCCTTATGAGGCATTTGCTTCCCACAAGAAATACAATTAACTTTTTCTGACATCGGTCTGGAGCAAGAAAAGTTTTCCTCAACATGGTACTTAACTTGTAATGAAGACTTCGGATCTGAAACTCGAACATGAAAATCTCAGTAGTCAGCCGACTGGCACTTGCGAACTGCTTCTGTTTTGGGCACCGCGTGGCAAGAAAGACTGAATAAAATGGCGTCTGCTGCATCTTTTATACCCCTGACGACCTGACGTCAGGGACGAGGTGACAGCAACTGGCGCAGGACCCAAGACTTTGGAATTCAGGCCAACTGAGAGCAACCTGCCAGCAGGATAACCCAAATGTAATGACTGCAACAGTGAAACACGAAGAAAGTACAGTTTTGTACCTACCATAAATGTAGATGTCCGAGAGGAATGCATCTGCAGTCTTCACAAATGGGTTGTCCTGTCGTCAGGCAGCCTTTCGGTTGGCGGTTCAAAGTCTGGGTCTGGCTTGGCTGGTGTCGCACTTCACCCGACGTCATTGCGGCAGTTATTCGGGTATAAAGGCATCAGCCGACACCATTTTCCTCAGTGTTTCTTGCCCCAGATGCCAGGTGCCCTCTTGGATGGCTAAATTTGGATAAATGCCAAAGTTTCCAAATAGTAGAGACCAAACACATAAAATAAGCATGTATGTACATGTATACAAACAAATACACCATAATAGATCCCCCCCAAGCTAGCTGAAGGTTGGCAAATACCCTAGGAGTACCTCAGAGGGGAAGGAGGGAGGGTAATCCTGACTGCAGATGCATTCCTCTCGGACATCTACATTTATGGTAGGTACAAAACTGTACTATGTCCTTCAAGGATGCTTCTGCAGTCTTCACAAATGGGTAGAATACCATAGCTAAACTAGGGGAGGAGGAATGAGTAGAGATTATGGTGTAGTTAGGATCCCTTGCAAAACAGCAGTGGCAAAACCAGCTCGGGATCTAGAGTATAAAGGTAAGTTATAATGCTTGGCAAATGTATACGCGGAGGTCAAGTAGCAGCCTCTATAATGTCATGGTAGCCACTCCTCGTAAGAAAGCTGTGGTAGTGGCTGTAGCCCTTGTGGAGTGAGGCCTGATGTTCTCTGGAGTTTTCTTTCCATGATAGGAGTAACAAAATCTAATGCAATTTCCTATCCATTTGGAGATTGTCTGTTTTGAAATTGTTTTTTCTTCCTTCCCTGCTGCATATGCTAACAGAAGCTGGTCAGTTTTTCTATTGGTTTTTGTCCTGTCCAGGTAGTAGCGTAATTGTCTATGCACATCCAAGGTATGTAGTAGCCTTTCTCCCCTGTTCTGTGGGTTGGGGAAGAATGTAGGAAGGTGGATAGCCTGATTTAAAGAGACCCTGGATACCACCTTAGGCATAAATGTAGGATTTGTTCTCATGGACACTATCTTGATGGAAGATCAGAAAGGGTTGCACTGCCATTAATGCCTGTAGTTCAGAGACCCTTCTTGCTGAAGTTATTGCCAGCAGGAATGCAGTCTTCCAGGATAAGTATTGTAATTCTGCTGTTGCTGCTGGTTGAAAGGAAGTGTCAATTTTTCTAGCAGAAAGTTCAAGTCCCATGCTGGTCATGGAGGTTTCCGGGGAGGTTTCACATTTTTAATTCCTCTCAGAAACTGTCTGAGCAGAGGATGCGAGAAGACAGGAGGATCCAATCTGTATTCTGCTGAAATGGCTGAGGCATGTATCTTGATGGAAGAGTAGGACAGGCCTGTATGGAAGAGCTCTGCCAAGTACTCCAGGATGTTGGCTATGTTCACCAGTGTCACTTCTTGCCTTGCAGTACTCCAAGTGAGATATCTTTTCCATTTTGCTGCATAATTCTTTCTTGTTGAAGGTCTTGAGCCTCAGGATTATGTCCTTAACCCTTTGGGATAAATTTGGGTTAATTGTTGTCATGTAATGTTCAGGCAGTTAGCTGCAGTTTTTCAGGTTTGGATGCAGGATGTTGAAGTTGTTCTGTGTTAACAGTAATGGGATCAGGGGCAGTGTCCATATTTGTTCCCGGGACAAGCTCCTCAGCAATGGATACCAATGTTGTCTTGGCCAGTCTGGAGCTATCAGAATGATCCTCGGATGTTCCTCTTTGATCTTCAGAAGCACCTTGTGCATCAAAGGAAGTGGTGGGAATGCATGCTATCAGGTTTTCAACTGAAAGATAGAGTCCACCTTCCAAGCTAGTGGGTGAATGCGTCCTTGTGCAGAATTTCTTTAGCTGGTGATTGAGTGGGGATGCAAACAAGTCTATTTGTGGTAATCCCCATTCTCTTGTGATAACCGAAGATGTCCGGATGCAGCATCCATTCGTGGGCATCTGTGGTAGTTCTGCTTAATATGTCTGCTAGAATGTTTTCCTTCCCTGGTACATAAATTGCTTGTAACTGAATGTTGTAGCTCAGAGCCACATCCCATAGGTCCAGTGCCAGCCGGCATAGAGGATATGAGTGCGCGCCTCCCTGTTTGTTGATGTACCACATAACTGTGGTGTTGTCTGTCCTTATCAGCTGACCTTCTTGGAGAAAAGGTTTGAAGGCCTGGATTGCCAATTTTACTGCCATCATTTCTTTTAGATTTATGTGCAGGTGCAGCTGGTCTTGAGTCCATAGGCCTTGAATGCACCTGTCCAGCATGTGTGCCCCCCAACCGAGGTCTGAGGCATCTGTCGTGATGGTTTGAGTTGGTTGGCTTTTGCAGAAGGGCAATCCTGAGTTTGATTGGCAGGCCTGAGCCCACCATAGGAACTCTTTCTTCAGGCAGGGAATCATTGGAATTTTGGTTTCTAGGCTGTGCTTGTGCTGAGACCACAAATTCTTTAGGTACCATTGTAGCTTTCTCATATGCAGCCTGGCATGAGGGACCAGTATTATGCAGGATGCCATGAAGCCTAGAGCTTGCAGCACTTTTCTTGCAGTTAGATGGTTCTGCTTTGTTAATGCCAAGAAGTAGAGAGGAAGCTGCTCTTTCTTTTCTGCAGTTAGGGATGCCATTTGATTTGATGTGTCCAGTTCTGCACCCAGAAAGGTTATTCTTTGGGATGGAATCAGCCTTGACTTTTATATTGACTGTATATCCCAGGGCTTGCAGCAGGTAAATGACTCTTTGTAGGTCTTCTGTTAGTTTTATTTTGTTGTCCGCTTGTATCAGGCAGTCGTCCAGGTAGGGATAGATTTGAATCCCCTGAAGTCTGCAATGAGCGATTACTGATGCCAGGCATTTCGTGAACACTCTGGGCGCAGTAGATAGGGCAATGCTGAGAATTGATAATGCTCTGATCCTGCAAGAAATCTGAGGTATCTTCTGCAAATTGGTCTTATGGGGACGTGCAGGTATGCCTCCTTGAGATCTAGAGTTACCAGCCAAGACTCCTTGCCCAGCATGGGAAGAAGCTGCTGTAGGGTCAGCATTTTGAATTTTGGAACAATGAGGAAAGTGTTTAAAGCGGACAGGTCTAGAATAGGCCTCCATTTGTTTTCTTTTCTTGGTACCAGGAAGAGTCTGGAGTAAAATCCCTTTCCTTGCTCCAAAGGTGGTACCTTTTACACAGCTCGCATTCTTAGTAATTGAGATATTTGCTTTAGAGCTTCTGTCCTTTGACTAGGTGGCAGGTTTGGCATTCCTCTTTTGCTTGGTAGAGTATGGAAATGGAACCTGTAACCTTGGTCTATAGTTTGCAAAATCCATTTTTCTCTTGTGATGCAATGCCAGTTCTTTGAAAATAAGGTTAGCTTTCCGCCTAAGGGTGCTTCCAGTTGTTCCGTGGTAGGCAGTGCCACCGTCAAGTCACTGTGATTGAGTTGTTGTAGTGGTGGTGGTTGCATCCGTGCCTCGCTGGTTGTTACCTTGCCACTGGCGTCCCCTGTAGGCACCCCTGGTTTGGTTTCTGCCTCTCGAGCGCCTATTCCTGCCTCTTTGTGCCCTAGAAGAGTCTGGAAAGGACCAATTCTTGGAGGGCCAGTTCCTGCTAAACCTTGGAGGTTGAACTTGTAAGAAATCTTTCACTGTTTGTACAGATTTTGCCTTTTCTTCCATCTTTTTTAGTACCGGTTGCGCAGGGGAACCAAATAAACTGACCTTGTCCATAGGTGTATCCAAAAGCTTTGATTTAACATGGTCTGGTAATGCCTGTTCTTTCAGTCATGCATGCCTCCTGATAACTGTGCCAGTCATGGCTGATCTAAAGGAAGCCTCCAGTGCATCATAGCCACATTTTAAAGAATGGTTACTAACCTGCTGTATGTTATGTACCATTTCCTGAACATATTTCTTATCTAAAGATTCTTCAGAGGACAGTTTTTTAGTCAACTGGTCAAGCATAAACTCTTGGTATTGAATCATATGACATTGGCAGTTCAAAGCTCTAGCTGACAAAGTAGCAGAGGTGTAAACTTTTTTACCCCATCTCTCTAAGGATCTGGATTCCCTTTCAGAGGGGAGGGGGTTTTTAGTGGAAGTAGCTGCTACAGCTTTAGGACCCTGGGAGATAGTCTCTGGATCTGCAAAAGGAGCCTTATATAAATGGTGATGAGTGTCCGGGACCCTGTAGAACCTATCGGGTTTAGCAGGAGCCGGAGGTAATGAATCAGGAGCAGTGCAAGCATCATTAAATGCATCATCAACAGAAAGAAATGGAGGAATAGCTGAAGGCCTATGCTGTGGCAAATGTAGAAAGGTCCTAAGCCTTTTTCTGGAGTCTGAGAAATCTTGGCCCTGCCACTGAAATTGTTCCCTCATAGCATGCAAGGTTTCCCCAAAGGAAAATTCCTCAGGAGGAGAGGCTGAAGGGATGGACTCCTCAGCATCAGAGTCTTCGTAAGGAGAATAAGCAGCCTCAGGAGGGTCTGTATGTTCTGAGTCATCAGAGGAATCATCTGTGGATACTGGCTCAGGGGGCTCTGCTCTAGGCCTTTTTTCTGGAGAAGGGAGAGAGGCCCTGACTGGATGAGGCTGGGCTCCACGAATTAAAGAGATGAGATCCTCAGCCAAAGTTAGCATATGAGAGCTGGTGCTGGGCCTGAGAGAGGGGGGCTTGGCAGGCACCGTTTTTGATGCTTTGGCTGCTTTAGCCCTGGCAAAGGCCTTGATAGACATTGCTGCAGGAGGTCTAGCAGCTCCACGTGCAGGGGTAGAAATATCCAGGGGAATGGTATCTGATAAATCCTGTGAAAAGTACAGTTTTGTACCTACCATAAATGTAGATGTCCGAGAGGAATGCATCTGCAGTCTTTACAAATGGGTTGTCCTGTCGTCAGGCAGCCCTTCGGTCGGCCGGATTCCAAAGTCTGTGTCTGGCTTCGGCTGGTGTCGCACTTCACCCGATGTCATTGCGGCAGTCATTCAGGTATAAAGGCATCAGCCGACGCCATTTTCCTCAGTGTTTCTTGCCCCAGATGCCAGGTGCCTTCTTGGATGGCTAAATTTGGATAAATGCCAAAGTTTCCAAAAGGTAGAGAGCAAACACACAAAATAAGCATGTATGTACATATATACAAACAAATACACCATAATAGATACCCCCAAGCTAGCTGAAGATTGGTAAGTACCCTAGGAGTACCTCAGAGGGGAAGGAGGGTGGGTAATCCTGACTGCAGATGCATTCCTCTCGGACATCTACATTTATGGTAGGTACAAAACTGTACTATGTCCTTCAAGGATGCATCTGCAGTCTTTACAAATGGGTAGAATACCATAGCTAAACTAGGGGAAGAGGAAATGAGAATAGATTATGGTGTAGTCAGGATCCCTTGCAAAACAGCAGTGGCAAAACCAGCAGGGGATCTAGAGTATAGAGGTAAGTTATAATGCTTGGCAAATGTATGCACGGAGGTCCAAGTAGCAGCCTCTATAATGTCCTTGGTAGCCACTCCTCGTAAGAAAGCTGTGGTAGTGGCTGTAACCCTTGTGGAGTGAGGTCTGATGTTCTCTTGAGTTTTCTTTCCATGGTAGGAGTAACAAAATCTAATGCAATTTCCTATCCATTTGGAGATTGTCTGTTTAGAAATTGGTTTTCCTTCCTTTCCTGTTGCATATGCTACCAGAAGCTGGTCAGTTTTCCTATTGTTTTTTGTCCTGTCCAGGTAGTAGCATAATTGTCTGTGTACATCCAA
Organism: Protopterus annectens; assembly: GCF_019279795.1. Classification (NCBI taxonomy): domain Eukaryota; kingdom Metazoa; phylum Chordata; order Ceratodontiformes; family Protopteridae; genus Protopterus; species Protopterus annectens. The sequence continues at coordinate 766,053,616 of NC_056726.1, read as the reverse complement.
GGTATGTAAGAGTTTTTCACCCCTGTTCTGTGGATTGGGGAAGAATGTAGGAAGGTGGATAGCCTGATTTAAAGAGACTCTGGACACCACCTTAGGCATAAATGTAGGATTTGTTCTCATGGACACTATCTTGATGGAAGATCAGGAAGGGTTGTACTGCCATTAATGCCTGTAGTTCAGAGACCCTTCTTGCTGAAGTTATTGCCAGCAGGAAAGCAGTCTTCCAGGATAAGTATTGCAATTCTTCTGTAGCTGCTGGTTCGAAAGGAGGTAGTCAGTTTTTCCAGTACAAAGTTCAAGTCCCATGCTGGCAATGGAGGTTTCCTGGGAGGTTTTACATTTTTAATTCCCCTCAGAAACTGTCTGAGCAGAGGATGCGAGAAGACAGGAGGATCCAAGCTGTATTCTGCTGAAATAGCGGATGCATGCATCTTGGAGGAATAGGACAGGCCTGTATGGAAGAGCTCCGCCAAGTACTCCAGGATGTTGGCTATGTTCACCAGTGTCACATCTTGCCCCTTTGCAGTACTCCAGATGAGATATCTTTTCCATTTTGCTGCATAATTCTTTCTTGTTGAAGGTCTACGAGCCTCCAGGATTATGTCTTTAACCCTTTGGGATAAATTTGGGTTAATTGCTGTTATGTAATGTCCCAGGCAGTTAGCTGCAGAGTTTTTAGGTTTGGATGCAGGATGTTGTAGTTGTTCTGTGTCAGCAGTAATGGGATCAGGGGCAGTGTCCATATTTGTTCCCGGGACATGCTCCTTAGCAGTGGATACCAATGTTGTCTTGGCCAGTCTGGGGCTATCAGAATGATCCTCGGACGTTCCTCTTTGACCTTGAGAAGCACCTTGTGCATCAAAGGAAGAGGTGGGAATGCGTATGCTGTCAGGCTTTTTAAACTGAAGGATAGGGAGTCCACCTTCCAAGCCAGTGGGTGGTAAGTCCTTGTGCAGAATTTCTTCAACTGGTGATTGAATGGGGATGCAAACAAGTCTTTGTGGTAATCCACATTTTCTTGTGATGGTTCTGAAGATGTCCGGATGCAGCATCCATTCGTGGGCATCTGTTGTAGTTCTGCTTAACATGTCTGCTAGAATGTTTTCCTTCCCTGGTACATAAATTGCCTGTAACTGAATGTTGTAGCTCAGAGCCACATCCCATAGGTCCAGTGCCAGCCGGAATAGAGGGTATGAGTGTGTGCCTCCTTGTTTGTTGATGTACCACATAACTGTGGTGTTGTCTGTCCTTATCAACTGGCCTTCTTGGAGAAAAGGTCTGAATGCCTGGATTGCCAATTTTACTGCCATCATTTCTTTTAGATTTATGTGCAGATGCAGCTGGTCTTGAGTCCATAGGCCTTGAATGCACTTGCCCATCATGTGTGCCCCCCAACCGAGGTCTGAGGCATCTGTCGTGATGGTTTGTCCTGGTTGACTTTTGCAGAAGGCCAGTCCTGTGTTTGATTGACAGGCCTGAGCCCACCATAAGAACTCTTGCTTTAGGCATGGGATCATTGGAATTTTGGTTTCTAGGCTGTGCTTGTGCTGAGACCACAAATTCTTTAGGTACCACTGTAGCTTTCTCATATGCAGATTGGCATGAGGGACCAGTATTATGCAGGATGCCATGAAGCCTAGAGCTTGTAGCACTTTTCTTGCAGTTAGATGGCTCTGCTTTGTTAATGCCAAGAAGTAGAGAGGAAGTTGCTCTTTCTTTTCTGCAGTAAGAAATGCCATTTGTTTTGATGTGTCCAGTTCTGCACCCAGAAAGGTTATTCTTTGGGATGGAATCAGCCTTGACTTTTTTGTATTGACTGTATATCCCAGGGCTTGCAGCAGGTAGATGACTCTTTGTAAGTCTTCTGTTAGTTTGTTTTTGTTGTCCGCTTGTATCAGGCAGTCGTCCAGGTAGGGATAGATTTGAATTCCCTGAAGTCTGCAATGAGCGATTACTGATGCCAGGCATTTCGTGAACACTGGGCGCAGTAGATAAGCCAAAGGGCAATGCTGAGAATTGATAATGCTCTGATCCTGCAAGAAATCTGAGGTATCTTCTGCAAATTGGTCTTATGGGGACATGCAGGTATGCCTCCTTGAGATCTAGAGTTACCAGCCAAGACTCCTTGCCCAGCATGGGAAGAAGCTGCTGTAGGGTCAGCATTTTGAATTTTGGAACAATGAGGAATGTATTTAAAGCGGACAGGTCTAGAATAGGCCTCTATTTGTTTTCTTTTCTTGGTACCAGGAAGAGCCTGGAGTAAAATCCCTTCCCTTGCTCCATAAATGGTACCTTTTCCACAGCTCTCATTCTTAATTGAGATATTTGTTTTAGAGCTTCTGCCCTTTGAGAAGGTGGTAGGTTTGGCATTCCTCTCTTTCCTGGTAGTGTATGGAAATGGAACCTGTAACCTTTGTCTATAGTCTGCAAAATCCATTTTTCTCTTGTAATGCAGTGCCAGTTTCTTGAAAATAATGTTAGCTTTCCGCCTAAGGGCGCTTCTAATTGTTCCCTGGTAGGCGGTGCCACCGCCAAGTCACTGATTGAGTTGTTGTAGTGGTGGTGGCTGTATCCGTGCCTCGTTGGTTGTTACCCTGCCACTGGCGACCCCTGTAGGCACCCCTGGATTGGTTTCTGCCTCTAGAGCGCCTATTCCTGCCTCTGTGCCTTAGAGGAGTCTGGAAAGGACCAATTTTTTGAGGGCCAGTTCCTGCTAAACCTTGGAGGTTGGACTTGTAAGAAATCTTTTACTGTTTGCACAGATTTTGCTTTCTCTTCCATCTTTTTTAGTACCTGCTGTGCGGGGGCACCAAATAAATTGACCTTGTCCATAGGTGCATCCAAAAGCTTAGATTTGACATGGTCTGGTAATGCCTGTTCTTTCAACCATGCATGCCTCCTGATAACTGTGCCAGTCATGGCTGATCTAAAGGAAGCCTCCAGTGCATCATAGCCACATTTTAAAGAATGGTTACTAACCTGCTGTATGTTATGTAACATTTCTTGAACATACTTTTATCTAAAGATTCTTCAGAGGACAGCTTTTTAGTCAACTGGTCAAGCATAAACTCTTGATATTGAATCATATGAAATTGGCAGTTCAAAGCTCTAGCTGACAAAGTAGCAGAGGTGTAAACTTTTTTACCCCATCTCTCTAAGGACCTGGATTCCCTTTCAGAGGGAGGGTTTTACAAGTAGCTGCTACAGCTTTAGGGCCCTGGGAGATTGTCTCTGGATCTGCAAAGGAGCCTTATATAAGTGGTGATGCGTGCCCGGGACCCTGTAGTACCTATCGGGCTTAGCAGGAGCCGGAGGTAAAGTATCAGGAGCAGTGCACGCATCATTAAATGCATCATCAACAACAGGTAGAACTGGAGGTATAGCTAAAGGCCTATGCTGTGGCAAATGTAGAAAGGTCCTAAGCCTTTTCTAGAGTCTGAGAAATCTTGGCCCTGCCACTGAAATTGTTCCCTCATAGCATGCAAGGTTTCCCCAAAGGAAAATTCCTCAGGAGGAGAGGCTGAAGGGATGGACTCCTCAGCATCAGAGTCTTCATAAGGAGAATAAGAAGCCTCAGGAGGGTCTGTATGTTCTGAGTCATCAGAGGAATCATCTGTGGCTTCTGGCTCAAGGGGCTCTGCTCTAGGCCTCTTTTCTGGAGGAGGGAGAGAGGCCCTGTCTGGATGAGGCTGGGCTCCACGAATTAAAGTGATGAGATCCTCTGCTAAAGAAAGCATATGGGAGCTGGAGCTGGGCCTGTGAGAGGGGGGCTTGGCAGGCACAGGTTTAGATGCTTTGGCTGCTTTAGCCCTGGCAAAGGCCTTAATAGACATAGCTGGAGGAGGCCTAGCAGCTCCACGTGCAGGGGTAGAAATATCTAGGGAATGGTGTCTGATAAATCCTGTGAAATCGCAACAGAAGGTTGGATTTCAGAAGCCGTTTCTACCAGGTTAGAAGAGGCCTCGGTAGAAGGCAAGTTATCGGCTGAAGAAAGAACCGCTTGCTCGGTTTCGGCCAAAACCGAGACACTCGTGGTTTGCTTAACCGGTTTCGGCGAAACAGCGGACCGCGAGTGTCGGTCCTTTTCTTTGCGTTTTTTGGTTATTTGCGTAGTCGGAGGATCCGGCGGCATAATGTAGGCAAAATCGGGCGAAAATCTGTTCAGCAAAGTCGGCGGCGTCTAAGCGTCCGCCGGTTAAAAGAAGCACAGGCTAGACAAGCTGCTACGTCGTGGTCTGGGCCTAAACAATATATGCAATAGGAGTGGAAATCTTTATGAGGTATTTGTTTCCCACAAGATAAACAGTTATTAACTTTCTCTGACATCGGCTGAGGCAAGAAAGAGTCCCCAGCGGGTGCTTAGCTTTATAGAAGTCTTCGAAGTAGTATTCGGTAGTAGTAATCTCTGGATCTGACCGACCGGCACTTGCGAACAGCTTCTGCTTCGGGCGCCACGCGGCAAGAAAGACTGAGGAAAATGGCGTCGGCTGATGCCTTTATACCCGAATGACTGCCGCAATGACGTCGGGTGAAGTGCGACACCAGCCGAAGCCAGACCCAGACTTTGGAATCCGGCCGACCGAAGGGCTGCCTGATGACAGGACAACCCATTTGTGAAGACTGCAGATGCATCCTTGAAGGACATCATCTGTCGCCCAGCAGGGACCAAGGAAAGATGCCAGATCCACACAGATCTAGTGGGACCTCTTGGATGACTGTTTTCCAACTTTTGGAATTCAATCGCCACAGCCTCTTTCTGATGGAGTAGCATGTCTGGGAGGGGTTTCAGTTTCAACGCTGGAGTATCTAAAAATGGGGGTCTTAAGTCTCTGGATATGACACCACCCTAACATCTGAAGTGATAAGACTCCCAAGCTTTCAGCTGTAGTGCAAAGTGACCCCCAACTGTCTCCAGAGACAGTCAGGCATCTCTTCAGGGCCGTTGAAAGGGCTTCCTTAAGAAACCTATGAAACCCCTGATTTTGCTAACACCACTGACATGTGCATAGCATCCACTGTGGTTACCCCTCTGCCATTAGGGAAACCCTCAAGAGGAGCTGCCTGGAATGACTGTTAAAATTTCCTTAAAAAAAAAAAAAAAAAAAACACCCTCCCTTCTGGTTCTTAGAAAAGGAATGCTGAGGGGTAGCAAAAAGCACTACCCATAGCAGTCCGCATCTTCCCAGTCTGCTCACTCCTCCTCTGTGTCTCCTTAACCTTGGGCCCAAAAACAGAAGCCAAAGGGACAGTAATAAAGGACACCTTGAAGCAGTCTGCAAAGTTACACAGCCTCTTCCAAGTGCAACAATGCATTTCAACATCAGCACCAGTGGCTCAGGACATGGCATCTGCTGCACTGGACAGCAGACACATGGACATACTGGCAATGGCTGGAACATGGACATCTGAGTCTCCAAGGTCTACTGAGACTCTGGAGTCTGCTGTGTCTTAAACCTTGAAACTTACTTATTCTATTTAACATTTGTTTACTTGGAATGTCAGAGTGGGACAAAGCCCATTTTCAGCAGAGGCCCAGACAGAAACCCTCCAAATGCATATCTTTCGAATGGAGGAGGAAACTGCAGCACCTGAAGAAAAGTCACACAAACACAGGGAGGACATGTAGACTCCTAACAGAAAGCACCCCAACAAAGAATCGAACCAGAGAATCTCTTGCTGTGAGGCAACAATGTTAACCACTACACGACTGCACAGACAACAAAATCTGGTCAAGTGGACTACATTTTTCAATGCCTCCAGTGCAAAAGTGGAAGACGCACAAGAACATTCACCAGTCAGTCCAATGCCAGAAACCCCCTATTCAGGGGGGTTAAACATAGGAATTCTCCTCCAAATCTCCTCCCTGAATAGCCCCCATGTTTAAGAGAGAGACAGTACTTGATTTGGGGCCTCTGCCCACTGATTTGGGGGTAGATCTGGCCACCCGTTTGGTGTTGGTAATGTGTGGAAATTAAATCTGTATCCTTGGGACACTACATTTAAAACCCACTTGTCCTGGGTAATGAGTTCCCAGTTTTTGGCCTGCAGACCAATCTTTCCGCCTAAAGGAGTATTCAGTTGGGAAGTGCGTGGTAGTTTTAAAAGAAAGTAATTGAGACAGTTTTCCATGGGGGGGGGGGGTATTACTACTACCAGGTTTGGGTGCGGAAACCCCCCACTGCCTAGTCTTGTATGTTCCCTGAGACATAAACCTGGGGGTTTTGCAGTGTCTGGGTTTGGCTTGAGTAGACCTGGAAGGGGCTGGAAAGGGCCAATTTTTAGAGGGCCAGTGCCTACTAAATATAGGAGCCTGAACTTGTAAAGAAATCTTTCACAGTTTGCATAGATTTAGCTTCATCTTCCATTTTTTTAAGAACTTCCTCGGCCTTGTTGCCAAATAGGCAGTCCTGATTTAAGGGAGCATCCAACAATTTAGCTTTAACATGATCAGGCAAACCTTGCTCCTTAAGCCAAGCATGCCTTCTGAGCACAGACCCAGTAACAAAAGCCCTGCAAGAGGCCTCTATAATGAATCAAATCCACACTGCAAAGAATGTTTTCCAACCTGTTCAGCAGAAAGCACTAAATCCTGTAATTCTTTATTTTCAGCACAGTCAGGAAGTACCATCATTTTCTGTGTAAGCAATCCAACATGTTGTTGACACTAACATATGAAACAGACAGTTTAAAGCCCTAATGGCCAAGGTTGCAGAAGTGTAAACTTTCCTACCCCATCTATCCAGCGGGGGCCTTGGAGTCTCTATCAGAGGGGGTAGGATTTTTAGTAGAAGCCTTAATGCCCTTGGGTCCCTGTGAAATAGTCTCTGGATCCGCAATAGGACTTTTAAAAAGGAACTTATGAGAATCAGGAACCCTGTAATATCAGTCAGGTTTTCTGGGAGCAGGAGACAAAGAATCAGGAGCCAAACTAGATTCAGAAAAGGCATAATCAACAATGTCTAGTACAGGAGGTATAGCTAAAGACCTATGCTGAGGCAGGAGTAAGAAATCCCTAAGCCTCTTTTTTGAATCAGAAAAGTCCTAGCTTTCCCAGTGGAAATGCTCCCTTATGTAATGTCTCACCAAAAAAAAAAAAACCTCTGGAGGGGAAGCAGAAGGAATAGATTCCTCTGCATCAGAATCCTCAAAAGTAGATAAGGGCAAATCCAGATCATCAGAAGAATCAGAAAAATCATAATCCTGGTCAGAAGATTCATAAACAACTTCAGTCCTAGGTCTTTTAGAAGGGGAGGTTGGCTTCCCCCGATTAGAGTTATAAGATCTTCAGCCATTCTTATTTGTTTTTTAGGCATAGAGGCTTGTGCATGCGGCCTGGGCGTCTGTTTCTTAAGCATGGTTTGAGATTTTGGCATAAATGAAGGAGGCTTCGGTTCAATAGGAGGCCGGTGCTTGGACAGCGGCTCTGGACCCATCCAAGGTAGAGACATCTGCAGGTTCCACAGCTGAAGCATCTCGTGGCATACCGGACTTCGAATGGGTCTCAGTAGAGGCATGCGAGTCAGAAGTAGTGGTTATCAGGGGCTGTGAAAGCGCCTCACTGAGTACTGGCAAACTGGCGAATGGCTTAGGAGAAGCGTCGGCCAGCTTTGGACCTTGGCGGCCTGTCTATCTTTGTGATTTTTCAGAATCCCGGTAGTTGGATGGCTAACTGGCAACATTTCTGGATAAATAAACAGAGAACTGAAATACTTAGAAGCGAAAACATACAGACGACGGATAGTGCACTGATTAAATAAAGCAGAAAACCAACAGCAAGGTACGTCGTTGTCAGGACCTAGGTAAGGAATACAGTACGGATGAAAATCTTTGAGAGGTATTTGCTTTCCACAAGTAATGCAATTATTAACTTTTACTGACATCGGAAAGGAGCAAGAAAAAGTTTCCCCAATACGGTACTTAGCCTTAGTTGAAGACTTCGGTTCTGAAACTCGAAAATGAAAATTTTAAGAGTTGGCCGACCGGCACTTGCGAACTGCTTCTGCTTTGGGCACCGCATGGCAAGAAAGACTGATGTAATGGCATCGGCTGTATGTTTTATACCCCTGATGACCTGATGTCATGGAAGAAGGGACAGCAACCGACACAGGACCTAATACTTTGTTAATCAGGCCGACTGAGGGCTACTGCAAGCAGATAAACCAAATGTAATGGCTGCAACAGTGAAACACGAAGAACATCAGAGCCAACAAGCCCAAGGGAAGAAATCATGGCAACAGAGCCAAAGCTTCATATCTAGAACTCAAAGCACAGGGAATATGCATTGATATTTTTGCCTGTTAAAAGGACCTCATCAACAGCTGCAACTATGTGGGTCGTAAAGTTACAAATGATTGGGATGACCAAGCCAACCAAGCTACAGGAGGCGGCTTGGAGACCCGCCTACCAAATCTGAGTTCCAATGACTGGACTCAAACTCGAAAAACTCAGATTCAGTGTGGGGAAGGGAAAGGATCAAACAAAAATGCCTGTGGGGTGGAGAAAGGGAGAAAAGGGGGAGCTAGTTCTGCCCAATAGGGCACCCTTTGAAAGGAACAAGCTTGGGATACTAAAAGCAGAAAACAGACGCATCCCCACAACTGGTGCCAAAGATTGGTTCCAAGGGTCCACGCCTTGGGACCTCTGGCTTTAGTGCAGAGGACACCAGCTCTCCCTTTGCAGCCTTGGGCTCCTTGGAGCTTCAGTGAGACTTGCCAGATAGCAGAAGCTCCTTAAGATCAAATGTGGCTCTCCTGCTAATGGCACAAAAGCCGAATAACTCAGATGGCACAAGGGGAGTCTGAGTGGGTAGCCACTACATAACAAATGCTCAAATCACGTGCATCCTTTGAAAGAAGCTTATGCCGACAGTTTGTGCTCTTTCAAAACCCTCATCCACAACACACTAACCCAGTAACACCAAAAACCGACCTATTTAACCTATCCTACAGCTACTAGAAAGGACAATCACAAACTAGCAAAAGGAAATCCAGACACAAACTACAACAGTGAAGATGGGGCAACCCCCCCAGGAATCCTACCTACCAACCTAACAAGCCTAGCTTACAAACAAAAAAAGTACAGTTTTGTACCTACCATAAATGTAGATGTCCGATAGAAATGCATCTGCAGTCCTTACAAATGGGTTGTCCTGTCGTCAGGCAGCCCTTCGGTCGGCCGGATTCCAAAGTCTGGGTGTGGCCTCGGCTGGTGTCGCACTTCACCCGACGTCATAGCTGCAGTTATTTGGGTATAAAGGCATCAGCCGACGCCATTTTCCTCAGTGTTTCTTGCCCCAGATGCCAGGTGCCCTCTAGGAAGGCTAAATTTGGATAAATGCAAATGATTCCAAATAGTAGAAAGCAAACAAAAAGTAAGCATGTATGTACATATATACAAACAAATACACCATAATAGATTCCCCCAGCTAGCTACAAGATGGGTAAATACCCTAGGAGTACCACAGAGGGGAAGGAGGGTGGGTAATCCTGACTGCAGATGCATTCCTATCGGACATCTACATTTATGGTAGGTACAAAACTGTACTATGTCCTTCAAGGATGCATCTGCAGTCATAACAAATGGGTAGAATACCATAGCCAAACTAGGGGAGGAGGTAGAGGAAATTATGGTGTAGTTAGGATCCCTTGCAAAACAGCAGTGGCAAACCCTGCTCGGGATCCAGAGTATAAAGGTAAGTTATAATGCTTGGCAAATGTATGCACGGAGGTCCAAGTAGCAGCCTCTATAATGTCCTTGGTAGCCACTCCTCGTAAGAAAGCTGTGGTAGTGGCTGTAGCCCTTGTAGAGTGAGGCCTGATGTTTTCTGGAGTTTTCTTTCCATGGTAGGAGTAACAAAATCTAATGCAATTTCCTATCCACTTAGAGATTGTCTGTTTTGAAATTGCTTTTCCTTCCACTCCTGTTGCATATGCTACCAGTAGGTGGTCAGTTTTCCTACTGCTCTTGGTCCTGTCCAGGTAGTAGCGTAATTGTCTATGCACATCCAAGGTATGCAACAGTCTTTCTCCCCTGTTCTGTGGGTTGGGGAAGAATGTAGGTAGGTGGATAGCCTGATTCAAAGATACTCTGGAGACCACCTTAGGCATAAAAGTAGGATTAGTTCTCATGGATACTCTATCTTGATGGAAGATCAGGAAGGGCTGTACTGCCATTAGTGCCTGTAGCTCAGATACCCTTCTTGCTGAAGTGATTGCCAACAGGAAAGCAGTTTTCCACGATAAGTATTGTAATTCTGCTGTTGCTGCTGGTTCGAAAGGAGGAAGTGTCAATTTTTCTAGCACAAAGTTCAAGTCCCATGTTGGCAATGGTGGCTTCCTAGGTGGTATTACATTTTTAATTCCTCTCAGAAACTGCCTGAGCAGAGGATGTGAAAAGACTGGAGGATCCAAGTCGTATTCTGCTGAAATAGCTGATGCATGAATCTTGATGGAAGAATAGGACAGGCCTTTGTGGAAAAGCTCTGCCAAGTATTCCAGGATGTTGGCTATGTTTACCAGTGACACATTTTCTCCTTTTTCAGTACTCCAAATGAAATCTTTTCCATTTTGCTGAATATTTTTTTCTTGTTGAGGGTCTGCGAGCCTCCAAGATAATGTCTTTAACCATTTTGGATAAAATTGGGTTATTTGTTCTTATGCAATGTTCCAGGCAGTCAGCTGCAGTGTTTTCAGGTTTGGATGCAGGGTGTTGTAGTTTTTCTGTGTTAACAGCAAGGGAACAAGGGGTAGAGGCCATATTTGTTCCCGAGACATGCTCCTCAGTAATGGGTACCAATGTTGTCTGGGCCAGTCTGGAGCTATCAGAATGATCCTTGGACGGTCCTCCTTGATCTTCAATAGCACCTTGTGCATCAAAGGAAGTGGTGGGAATGCATATGCTGTCAGGTTTTTCCAGCTGAAAGATAGGGAGTCCACCTTCCAAGCAAGTGGGTGGTACGTCCTTGTGCAGAATTTCTTTAGTTGGTGATTGCGAGGGGATGCAAATAAGTCTATTTGTGGTAGCCCCCATTTTCTTGTAATGGTTTTGAAGATGTCCAGATGCAGCATCCATTCGTGGGCATCCGTGGTAGTCCTGCTTAGTATGTCTGCTAGAATGTTTTCTTTTCCTGGTACAAAAATTGCTTGTAACTGGAAGTTGTAGCTCAGGGCCACATTCCAGAGGTCCATTGCCATCCGGCATAGAGGGTACGAATGTGTGCCTCCCCGTTTGTTGATGTACCACATAACTGTGGTGTTGTCTGTCCTTATCGACAGTTGACCTTGTCAAAGAAATGGTCTGAATGCCTGAATTGCCAGTTTTACTGCCAGCATTTCTTTTTGATTTATGTGTAGGTGCAGCTGGTCTTGAGTCCATAAACCATGAATGCACTTGTCCAGCATGTGGGCCCCCCAACCAAGGTCTGAGGCGTCCGTTGTGATGGTTTGGCTTGGTTGAATGTTGTGGAAAGGCAATCCTTTGTTTGATTGACAGGCCTGAGCCCACCATTGGAATTCTTGCTTCAGGCATGGAATTATTGGAATTTGGGTTTCTAGGCTGTGCTTGTGCTGAGACCATAAATTCCTTAGGTACCACTGTAACTTTCTCATATGCAGTCTGGCATGTGGAACCAATATTATGCAGGATGCCATGAAACCCAAGGCTTGCAGGATTTTTCTTGCTGTTAGATGATTCTGCTTTGTTAATGCCAAGAAGTAGAGAGGAAGTTGCTCCTGTTTTTCTACTGTTAGGAATGCCATTTGTTTCATTGTGTCCAGCTCTGCACCCAAAAAGGTTATCCTTTGGGATGGTAACAGTCTTGACTTTTTTATATTGACTGTGTATCCCAGAGCTTGTAGTAGGTAAATGACCCTTTTCAAGTCTTCTGCTAGCTTGTTTTTGTTGTCCGCTTGTATCAGGCAGTCGTCCAGGTAAGGGTAAATTTGGATTCCCTGAAGCCTGCAATGAGCAATTACTGATGCCAGGCATTTCGTGAACACTCTGGGCGCAGTAGATAAGCCAAAGGGCAATGCTGAGAATTGATAATGCTCTGATCCTGCAAGAAATCGGAGGTATCTTCTGCAATTTGGTCGTATGGGGACATGCAGGTATGCCTCCTTGAGATCTAGAGTTACCAGTTACTCCTTGCCCAGCATGGGAAGAAGCTGCTGTAGGGTCAGCATTTTGAATTTTGGAACAATGAGGAATGTGTTTAAAGCGGACAGGTCGAGAATAGGTCTCCATTTGCTTTCTTTTCTTGGTACCAGGAAGAGCCTGGAGTAAAATCCCTGTCCTTGCTCCAAAGATGGTACCTTTTCCACAGCTCTCATCCTTAATAATTGAGTTATTTGTTTTAGAGCTTCTGCCTTCTGATTTGGAGGTAGGTTTGGCATTCCTCTCTTCCCTGGTAGAGTATGGAAGTGAAACCTGTAACCTTGGTCTATTGTCTGTAAAATCCACTTGTCTCTTGTGATGCAATGCCAGTTTACTGAAAATAAAGCTAGCTTTCCGCCCAAGAGTGCTTCTAGTTGTTCCCTGGTAGGCGGTGCTAGAGCCAAGTCACTGTGATTGTCCTGTAGTAGTGGTGGTGGCTGTGGCCGCACCTCGCTGGTTGTTACCCTGCCACTGGCGTCCCCTGTAGGCACCCCTGGATTGGCTTCTGCCTCTAGAACGCCTACTCCTGCCTCTCTGAGCTCTGGAGGAGTCTGGAAAGGACCAATTCTTTGAGGACCAATTCCTGCTAAACCTTGGAGGTTGGACCTGTAAGAAATCTTTCACTGTTTGGACAGATTTTGCCTTCTCTTCCATCTTCTTCAGCACCTGTTGTGCAGGAGAGCCAAACAAATTGATCTTGTCCATGGGAGCATCTAGTAGTTTTGATTTGACATGGTCTGGTAAGGCCTGCTCTTTTAACCACGCATGCCTTCTGATAACAGTGCCAGTCATGGCTGATCTAAAGGAAGCCTCCAGTGCATCATAGCCACATTTTAAGGAATGGTTACTGACTTGCTGAATGTTATGTACCATTTCCTGAACAGATTTTTTGTCTAATGGTTCATCCGAGGACAGTTTTTTGGTTAACTGGTCTAGCATAAATTCTTGATACTGGATCATGTAGAATTGACAGTTCAAGGCCCTAGCTGAAAGAGTAGCAGAAGTGTAAACTTTTTTACCCCATCTCTAAGGACCTGGATTTCCTTTCAGAGGGAGGGTTTTGGCAGAGGTAGCTGCTACAGCCTTAGGACCCTGGGAGATAGTCTGGGATCTGCAAAGGGAGCCTTATATAAATGGTAATGTGTCCGGGACCCTGTAGTACCTATCGGGCTTAGCAGGGGCGGAGGTAGAGAATCAGGAGCAGTACAAGCATCATTAAATGCATCATCTACAACAGAAAGAACTGGAGGAATGGCTAAAGGCCTATGTTGTGGTAAATGCAGAAAGGTTCTAAGCCTTTTTCTGGAGTCTGAAAAATCCTGGCCCTGCCACTGAAATTGTTCCCTCATAGCATGCAAGGTTTCCCCAAAGGAAAATTCCTCAGGCGGAGAGGCAGAAGGAATGGACTCTTCAGCATCAGAGTCTTCATAAGGGGAGAAAGGAGCCTCTGGAGGGTTTGTGTTATCTGAATCATCAGAGGAATCATCTGTTGAAACAGGCTCAGGGGGCTCTGCTCTAGGCCTCTTCTCTGGAGGTGGGTGAGAGACCCTGTCTGGGAGAGGTTGGGATCCCCGGATTAAAGAAATGAGGTCTTCTGCTAAACTAAGCATTTGTGAACTAGAGCTAGGCCTGTGAGAGGGGATCTTAGCAGGCACAGATTTAGTAGTTTTAGCTGCTTTGGCCCTGGCATAGGCCTTAATGGACATGGACGCAGGTGGCCTAGCAGCTCCACGTGCAGGGGTAGAAATATCCAAGGGGATAGTGTCAGATAATTCCTGAGAAACTGTAAGAGCAGGAGTGATTTCAGAAGCCGATTCCACCAGGTTGGAAGAGGCCTCGGAGGTAAGTTTTCGGCTGAAGGAAGAACCGCTTGCTCGGTTTCAGCGAAACAGACACTCGCGTTGGCTTAACCGGTTTCGGCGAAACCGCGGACCGCGAGTGTCGGTCCTTTTCCTTGCGCTTTTTAGATATTTGCGTAGTCGGAGGATCCGACCGCATAATGTAAGCAAAATCAGAGCGAAAACTCCTCAGCAAATTCCGACCGGCGTCTAAGCGTCCGTCGGTTAAAAAAGCACAGGCTAGACAAGCTGCTACGCCGTGGTCTGGACCTAAACAAGGTAAGCAGTAAGAGTGGAAATCTTTATGAGGTATTTGTTTCCCACAAGTTAAACAGTTATTCACTTTTTCTGACATCGGCTGAGGCAAGAGAGAGTCCCCAACGGGTACTTAGATTTTAGAAGTCTTGGTAGTAGTAGATGTATTCGGTAGTAATCTCTGGTTCTGACCGACCGGCACTTGAGAACAGCTTCTGCTTGGTGCCGTGCCACGCGGCAAGAAAGACTGAGGAAAATGGCGTCGGCTGATGCCTTTATACCCGAATAACTGCAGCTATGACGTCGGGTGAAGTGCGACACCAGCCGAGGACAGACCCAGACTTTGGAATCCGGCCGACCGAAGGGCTGCCTGACGACAGGACAACCCATTTGTAAGGACTGCAGATGCATCCATGAAGGACATCTACACTGCACACTAACTATACACAAACCTAGTAAAACATAGGGTCTAGGAGGAAAAAAAAAAAAAAACAAAAGGAAAAAAAAATAGGTTAAACACCCAAAAAGGATTCACGAAATCTGGAGCACTTGACCATGCTGCCATCCAGTAATGGAGGCAAGATAGATCTGGGGTAGCCCTAAGGATCAAAGTGTTACGAGTACAGGAGGTAGAACTCAACAGGCTGAAGTCTTGGGACTGTAATCGGCCTAGGATCCAACAACCCACGGAATGAATCCAGATGGAAAAGGTATCAGATCAACCATTAACGAGCAAGACTACAACATTAAAATAATGGCATAGTTAAACATTATTTGAATGACAATGAAGTTACTGAGGCAATATCTGACTACAGAGCAATGGTATGGCTATACCATTTGAATAAGAGCAGTTATCAGATAAACATGCAGTTTAAATAATGAACAGAATTTTAAGTCTGCATTAAAATGAAACTAATGGACAAGCTAAACTGGCAAACAAAAATGATTCTCATATAGCTGAACAAGTTAATCTACCAAGATGACATTTACTTACTGGTCATAATAAACATTCAACAAATGCAATAAACTCTCAGTTAACCAGCACCCATGGGGATTGGCAGATGCTGGATAAGTGTAGCTTCTGGTTGCTTAGAGTTACTATTAAAAACAGACATGACAAATACTGTACTCTACACTATACCATACCATAAATACTACGGACTTGATTTCAATACTGAAATACAGTAATTAAAAGCCTGGCCAGAATAATTATAAACTTACATTCTGCATGCCATGCTTTCCAGTGTAAATAGTTTTCAGTGGCAGACTGAGTGGATTGGAATTGAATGAAATGGAGACAGACTGTATGAAGGAGTGTATAAAAGCAGAAGATAAACTCTGAGAGATCAGAGATGTATGAAAGCTGAAGTACGTGTGTGAGAGATCAGAGAAAGAATGAGTGAAGTAAAGTATGAAAGCTGAAGAGTGTGTGAGAGATTGGAGAGAATGTGCAATCTGATGCAACTGAGTGAGTATGGAGCGAGTGTTGACGTTTTAGCGATTTGACTGGTTTGCTTTAACTAGTTCTCAGGTTGGGGAAGAGGGAATTTGTATCTTCCTTTTTAAAACTCAAAATGTAAGGAATGTTTTCTGAGAGGAACACAGTGCAACACACAAAAAACTGAATTGTTCATACTGTAACGTATTCCTTAGATTTTTTTTTCTGGTTGGTTGACAATTCTGGTTGCTTGAGTTCCGGTTTACTGTATTTAGAAACGTAACTGGAGGTCTAAGAATACAGACTCTAATAAAGGATATGCAACAGACTGAAGACCTAGGAATGCAGCAATGAAGAGATGAAAGAAGAGAGACTAAAAACAGTGACATTCAAAAATATAAGAAATGAACTACAGAAATAAACTAAAGGACTAACTTAGTAATTAAAATACAGTACCAAGAGTACACCAAAGTGTACTACAGTAAAATGTACGAATGCGTGTGTTAGAGTGATTAACAAAGCAAGTTCCCATAATGAAAATCCACAGTATTCTACATACTCTAACCGGGTCTCTATCAATTTGTTGTACGTTCATTTCATGAAACTTTCTTCCACTAACCCAAAATCACCAAATGTTCACATCAAAAAAACATTTATATAGGGAAAGGAAGCAGTTGGCCAACACTAAGACGGTAACGCACCGCAGTACGTCAAACCCACCCAAGTGGAGATTGGTGCCCCCCACACATACCCCTAACTATATATGCCAACTCAGAGATTGCACTACAGTGGGGAAAAGGGCAAATTTCTGCTGTTGGCCAACTGCTTCCTTTCCTTATGCAAGTCATTTGCAAATGTGAACTTTTGCTGAAGTGAACATTCAGTGGTTCCGGTTTGATGAAGAAAGCTTTGCAGAAATGAACATTCAACAAATATAGACCCATTTTAACCTTATCTAAAAGGCAAATACATCTATTTTCCAAAATCAGTTTCAGTACTTTCCTGAAATGAAAAGTTTACCAGCTCTTCTAAAGTCTGATGGTATTGCATTCCATATAGCAGGGGAAAACTGAAAATCCTCTCGTTTTCTTATTCTAAACATGAAAGGTGGGCCTTAGTGGAAGGGTAATCTGTTAGTTCCATACAAAGCAGTGATAAAAAAAAGTGTGCGCACAAACTGTATTTAAAGAAAGCACAAAAAATTCAGCAGTATACCCTACAAATGTCTTTGTGCTCTCTAGGTACTCCTACTTCCTCCCACTACCCAAACTAATACAGCAGGTGGAACAGCATCTATGCTAACCGAAGAGCAGCATGTGTGTATGTAAGAAGGATCGACCTGGTAAACTATTTCTATTCCTTACTTGCCTAGTAAACTCTGTAGATGACAGTAACTCAGTTATGGGGTTCCTACACAAGTCAGCTGCATCTTGACAGCACCAGATGGATATTGGTGGATTTAGGAGGAAAGTGTAATGGCTTTACAAAATGCAGTACTTTAGTGCTCAAGGTCTAAGTAAAAATCTAAATTTTATTCTCAGCAGTTTACAGAATGGAAGTGTTAGGTGTGTTCATGGCAATTACTGAAAAAGTATATTCATATCTACAGAAAAAGTACAGTTTTGTACCTACCGTAAATGTAGATGTCCGATAGATATGCAACTGCAGTCCTGACATATGGGTTGTCCTGCCTCAGGCAGCCCTTCGGTCGGCCGGATTCCAAAGTCTGGGTCCAGCGTCGGCTGATGTCGCCTCCTCCCCGACATCAGAGCGGCTGGGGTATAAAGGCATCTGCCGATGCCATCTTCTTCAGTGTTTCTTGCCCCAGATGCCAGGTGCCCTCCAAGGAAGGCTAAATTTGGTGAATGGATAAAAAATTCCAGACATGCACAACAGTAATAAACAGATACACCATAACAGATATCCCCAGCTAATAAAGGAAAGGGGGAATGGACCCAAAAGTAAAATTGCAGAGGGGTAGGAGGGAGGGAAAACCTGACTGCAGTTGCATATCTATCGGACATCTACATTTATGGTAGGTACAAAACTGTACTATGTCCTTCAAGAATGCAACTGCAGTCCTGACATATGGGTTGAATACCATAGCCAAGCTGGGGGTGGTAGGATCTAGGAAAGGGATGGTGTAGCTAAAATGCCCTGCAGGACTGCCGAAGCAAAGCCTGCTCGGGATCTGGAGTATAAAGGCAGGTTGTAGTGTTTGGTAAATGTATGCACGGAAATCCATGTAGCAGCCTCTAGAATGTCCTTTGTAGCCACTCCTCTAAGAAAGGCTGTGGATGTGGCTATAGCTCTGGTGGAGTGTGGCCTAATATTGGCTGGCACACCTTTTCCATGGAAAGAGTAACAGAATCTGATGCAGTGTCCAATCCATTTTGAAATTGTTTGTTTGGAGATGGCTTTTCCTTGTAGTCCAGCAGCATAGGCTACAAATAGTTGGTCAGACTTTCTGGTGGTCTTTGTTCTGTCCAAGTAGTAGCGTAATTGTCTGTGTATGTCCAAAGTGTGCAGCAGCTTTTCCCCCTTATTTTGAGGATTGGGAAAGAAAGTAGGCAGGTGAATTGCTTGATTTAGAGACACCCTGGATATCACTTTTGGCATGAATGAAGGATTGCTTCTTGGAGACGCACTGTCCTGATGAAAAATGAGAAAGGGAGGTACTGCCATGAGGGCCTGTATCTCTGAGACTCTTCTTGCTGAGGTAACTGCCAGCAGGAAAACAGTTTTCCAGGACAGAAATTGCATTTCTGAAGATGCTGCTGGTTCAAAAGGAGGAAGAGTTAATTTTTCAAAGATGAAACTGAGGTCCCATGCAGGTACTGGTGGTTTTCTGGGAGGTTTGATATTCTTTATCCCTCTTAGAAACGGTCTTAGCAAGGGATGCGAACACACAGGTGGGTCAAAGTTGTATTTTGCTGAGATTGGTGAAGCGTGAATTTTTATGGAAGAATATGAGAGGCCACTATGAAACATTTCTGCCAAGTATTCTAATATCTGTGGTATGCTCATTACTGATGCATCCTGACCCTTGTTGGCATTCCAGATGATGAATCTCTTCCACTTGGCTGAATAAGTTTTTCTGGTGGAAGGTCTGCGTGCTTCTTGCAAGATTTCTTGAACTTTTTCTGAGAGAGAGATATGGTTAAGAGTCATTGAACCCTCCAAGCTGTCAGCTGCAATGTTTGCAGGTTTTGATGAACAGTCCTGTAATTGTGCTGAGTTAGAAGTAGAGGCCATTGAGGCAAGGGCCACAGTTTGGTGAGTTATGCTCAGTAGCAATGGATACCAGTGCTGCCTTGGCCAGTCTGGAGCTATCAAAATTCCTTTTGGTTGTTCTGCTTTGATCTTCAGTAACACCTTGGTCAGTAATGGTAGAGGAGGAAATGCATAAATTGTTAAGGAATTCCAGCTGAAGGAGAGAGCATCCGTTCTCCAGGCTAGAGGATGGTGCGTCCTTGAGCAGAACTTCCCCAGGTGATGATTGAGGTGAGAAGCAAAGAGATCCATGTCCGGTCTTCCCCACGCACTTATTTGTGAGAAAATGTGTGGATGCAGCATCCATCCGTGCGGATCCAAGAAATTCCTGCTCAGCCTGTCCGCCAGAACATTGTCCTTGCCTGGAACAAACTGGGATTGCAAGTGGATGTTCAGTTTCAGGGACTTTTCCCAGAGAGTCATTGTTAGTCTGCAGAAGGGATACGAATGAGTGCCCCCCTGCTTATTTATATATCACATGACAGTGGGGTCGTCTGTCCTTATTAGCAGATGACCTTATTGTAGGGATTTTCCGAAAGCCTCGATTGCATGTATCACTGCCAACATCTTTTTGATTTATGTGCAGATGCATTTCCCTGGGAGTCCATTGCCCTTGAATGCATCTGCCCTCAATGTGCGCCCCCCATCCATGATCTGAGACGCCCGTTGTAATGGTTTGACTTGCTAGAGGTTTGTTGAAAGACATGCCTTTGTTTAAGTGACTTGCTTGAGCCCACCACAAAAATTCCCTTTGCAGGCATGGAATGAGTGGTATTACGTCTTCTAGGTTGTGGCTGTGTTGAGACCATAAGCTTTTTAGGTACCATTGTAGCTTTCTCATGTGTAGTCTTGCCAGAGGGATCAGAAGAATGCAAGATGCCATGAACCCCAGAGCCTGCAGGATTTTCCTTGCTGTCAGCTGGGTGAGCTTTGCTAGGCTTTTGAAGTAATCTGGTAAATGTTCTTGTTTCTCCTCTGTCAGGAAAGCCATTTGTGATTGTGTGTCCAGTTTGGCTCCTAGAAAAATAATCTGTTGGGATGGCAGTAGTCTTGATTTTTGAATGTTGACTGTGTATCCCCCAAAGCCTGTAGTAATTGAATGACATAGTCCAAGTTTCTTATCAATGTTTGTTTGCTTGTATAAGGCAGTCGTCCAGGTAAGGGTATATTTGAATCCTCTGGAGCCTGCAATGTGCAACTACTGATGCCAGGCATTTCATGAATACTCTGGGCGCAGTAGATAAGCCAAACGGCAATGCTGACAATTGATAATGCTCTGACCCTGCAAGAAATCCGAGGTATCTTCTGCAACTGTCTGACTGGGACATGCAGGTATGCCTCCTTGAGGTCCAGAGTAACCAGCCAAGACCCCTTGCCCAGCATGGGAAGGAGTTGCTGTAACGTCAGCATTTTGAATTTTGGCACAATGAGAAAAGTGTTTAGAGCGGACAAGTCCAGTATAGGCCTCCATTGCTTTTCTTTTCTTGGAACAAGGAACAGTCTTGAATAGAATCCCTGGCCTTGTTCCTGAGGAGGTACCTTTTCTATTGCTTTTATTTGTAACAGCTTTGAAACTTGTACGACTGCCTCTGCCCTTTGATTTTGTGGCAGGTTTGGCATGCCTTGTCTCGTTGGTAAGGTATGGAAGTGGAACCTGTAACCTTTGTCTACTATGTCCAGAATCCATTTGTCCTTGGTTAAAATGTGCCAGTTCTTTGAGAATAAGGATAATTTTCCACCTAGATGTGCTTCGCTTTGAGCCTTGGTCGGCAGTGTGAAAGTCAAGTCATTGTGATTGTCCCTGTGGTGCAGCTGGACTCCCTGCGCCGCTTCTCTGATTTGGTGGTTGCCATTGGCGGCCCCTGTAGGAGCCTCGGTATTGCCCTCTACCTCGAGCACGCCTGTTTTTTCCCCTTTGAAACTCGTCAGTGTCTGGAAAGGACCAATTCTTTGAAGGCCAATTCCTGCTGAATCTGGGTGGCTGAACCTGGAGGAAATCCTTGACTGTCTGTACTGATTTAGCCTTTTCCTCAATAGACTTCAACACATCCTGTGCATTAGCACCAAAAAACTTCTGTTTTTCCAGAGGTGCATCTAGGAGCTTTACTTTAACATGGTCTGGCAGTGGCTGTTCTTTCAACCAAGCATGCCTACGTATAACGCCCCTGTCATAGCTGCTCTACATGAAGCTTCCAGTGCATCATAACCACACTGAAAAAAATGATTGCTAACCTGCTGAGTGTTATGAACGAAATCCTGCAATGCCTTTCTATCTATAGGCTCAGGAGAGGCTAACTTTTTCTGCAAATCATCCATTAAATAATCCTGGTACTGAAACATGTGAAAAAGACAGTTAAGTGACCTCATGGCAAGAGTGGAAGAGGTATAAACTTTTTTGCCCCATCTCTCCAGGGACCTAGATTCCCTGTCTGCAGGCAAAGGGTTTTTGGCCAAGGAAGTAGCCACTCCTTTGGGCCCCTGAGAAATAGTTTCTAGATCCACAGAGTGGGCCTTAAAGAGATGCTTATGAGTTTCAGGAACCCTGTAATATCTGTCTGGCTTGACAGGAGCAGGAGGGAGAGAATCAGGGGAAGCACTGGAGTCTGAGTATACATCATCCAAGACATCCAACACTGGAGGAATAACTAAGGGCCTGTGCTGGGGTAGCAAGGTACGTAGCCTTTTCCTGGAGTCAGAGATTTCCTGGAGTCAGAGAATTCCTGACCCTGCCACTGAAAATGTTCTCTCATGGAGTGGAGAACTTCTCCGAAAGAAATATCCTCTGGAGGAGAGACAGAAGGAATCGATTCCTCCGCATCAGAGTCCTCGTAGGCCTGGAAGGATTCTTCCAGGATATCTGAGCGCTCTGAATCCCTAGAGGCTTCATCTGAAGAGAGGGTATCTGTCTGCTCAGTTCTAGGCCTTTTATCTGCAGGCGGCAGAGAACCTCTGTCTGGATGCGACAGAGAACCTCTGATTAGAGGTATTAGATCTGCAGCAAGAGTCATGATCTGTTTATCAGAAGAGGGCCCCTGGGAAATAGATTTAGGAGGATGGGCCTTGGCCTGGCTGGCAGCCTTAGCACGTGTGCAGGCCTTGATGGACATGGAGACCGGAGGCCTAGCTGCCCCACGTGCAGGAGTAACTTTATCCACTGGTATGGTGTCACTTAAATCTAGAGCTTAGGTTTCGGGAGGGAAATCAATCACCGGCACCGGGGAAACCTCCGGGACCAAAGTACGTGGTAAAGCGGTGTCATCGGCCTGGAGCAGTTGAATTACCGCCTCCGAAGAGACCGATGCACTCGCGGAAGGCTTAGGCGTGGTATCGGTGGACGACGCGGGCCGAGGATGTCGGTCCCGGTCCTTACGTTTTTTGGAAATATGTGCTGTCTGTTCCGACGGCATGATATAAGCAAAATTTTCGCCAAAAAAGTCTTCGGCAAATTCTGCCCGGCGCCTGAGTGTGCGCTTATTAAAGCAAGCACAGGCAGCACAGGCCGAGACGTCGTGGTCTGGGCCCAAGCAGGGAAGGCAGTAAGAATGGAAGTCCTTATGAGGTATTTGTTTACCACAAGACAAACAATTATTAACCTTTTCAATTTTTTCTGACATCGGCTGAGGCAAGAAAAATGTTCCCCAACGGCGTACTTAGCTTTTTGATGACTTCAGTAACTGAAAAAGTACAGTTTTGTACCTACCATAAATGTAGATGTCCGATAGGAATGCATCTGCAGTTCTTACAAATGGGTTGTCCTGTCGTCAGGCAGCCCTTCGGTCGGCCGGATTCCAAAGTCTGGGTCTGGCCTCGGCTGGTGTCGCACTTCACCCGACGTCATAGCTGCAGTTATTCGGGTATAAAGGCATCAGCCAACGCCATTTTCCTCCGTGTTTCTTGCCCCAGATGCCAGGTGCCCTCTTGGAAGGTTAAATTTGGATAAATGCCAATGATTCCAAATAGTAGAAACAAACACAAAAATAAGCATGTATGTACATATATACAAACAAATACACCATAATAGATTCCCCAGCTAGCTATAAGATGGGCAAATACCTAGGAGCACCACAGAGGGAAAGGTGGGTAATCCTGACTGCAGATGCATTCCTATCAGACATCTACATTTATGGTAGGTACAAAACTGTACTATGTCCATCAAGGATGCATCTGCAGTCCTTACAAATGGGTAGAATACCATAGCCAAACTGGGGGAGGTGGAAAAATAAAGTTATGGTGTAGTTAGGATCCCTTGCAAAACAGCAGTGGCAAAACCTGCTCGGGATCTAGAGTATAAAGGTAAATTATAATGCTTGGCAAATGTATGCACGGAGCTCCAAGTGGCAGCCTCTAAAATGTCCTTGGTAGCCACTCCTCGTAAGAAGGCTGTGGTAATGGCTGTAGCCCTTGTAGAGTGAGGCCTGATGTTCTCTGGAGTTTTCTTTCCATGGTAGGAGTAACAAAATCTAATGCAATTTCCTATCCACTTGGAGATAGTCTGTTTTGAAATTGCTTTTCCTTCCCTTCCTGTTGCATATGCTACCAGTAGCTGGTCAGTTTTTCTATTGCCCTTGGTCCTGTCCAGGTAGTAGCGTAATTGTCTATGTACATCCAAGGTATGCAGCAGTATTTCTCCCCTGTTCTGTGGGTTGGGGAAGAATGTAAGTAGGTGGATAGCCTGATTCAAAGAAACTCTGGAGACCACCTTAGGCATAAAGGAAGGATTTGTTCTCATGGACACTCTGTCTTGATGGAAGATCAGGAAGGGTTGTACTGCCATTAATGCCTGAAGTTCAGATACCCTTCTTGCTGAAGTGATTGCCAGCAGGAAGGCAGTCTTCCATGATAAGTATTGTAGTTCTGCTGTTGCTGCTGGTTCGAAAGGAGGAAGTGTCAGTTTTTCTAGCACAAAGTTCAAGTCCCATGCTGGTAATGGTGGCTTCCTAGGAGGCTTTACATTTTTAATTCCTCTCAGAAACTGTCTGAGCAAAGGATGTGAGAAGACAGGAGGATCCAAGTCGTATTTTGCTGAAATAGCTGATGCATGAATCTTGATGGAGGAATAGGACAGGCCTGTGTGGAAGAGCTCTGCCAAGTATTCCAGGATGTTGGCTATGTTTACCAGTGACACATCTTCTCCTTTTGCAGTACTCCAAATGAGATATCTTTTCCATTTCGCTGAATAATTTTTTCTTGTTGAAGGTCTGCGAGCCTCAAGGATAATGTCTTTAACCCTTTGGGATAAATTAGGGTTAATTGGTCTTATGCAATGTTCCAGGCAGTCAGCTGCAGAGTTTTCAGGTTTGGATGCAGATTGTTGTAGTTGTTCTGTGTTAACAGCAAGGGAACCAGGGGTAGTGGCCATATTTGTTCCCGAGACATGCTCCTCAGTAATGGGTACCAATGTTGCCTTGGCCAGTCTGGAGCTATCAGAATGATTCTTGGACGGTCCTCTTTGATCTTCAATAGCACCTTGTGCATCAAAGGAAGCGGTGGGAATGCATATGCTGTCAGGTTTTTCCAACTGAAGGATAGGGAGTCCACCTTCCAAGCAAGTGGGTGGTACGTCCTTGTGCAGAATTTCTTTAGCTGGTGATTGAGAGGGGATGCAAATAAGTCTATTTCTGGAAGCCCCCATTTTCTTGTAATGGTTTTGAAGATGTCCGGATGCAGCATCCATTCGTGGGCATCCGTGGTAGTCCTGCTTAATATGTCTGCTAGAATGTTTTCTTTTCCTGGTACCAAAATTGCTTTTAACTGAATGCTGTAGCTCAGGGCCACATTCCAGAGGTCCAGTGCCATCCGGCAAAGAGGATACGAATGTGTGCCTCCCTGCTTGTTGATGTACCACATAACTGTGGTGTTGTCTGTCCTTATCAATAGACCTTGTTGGAGAAATGGTCTGAATGCCTGAATTGCCAGTTTTACTGCCAGCATTTCCTTTAGATTTATGTGTAGGTGCAGCTGGTCTTGAGTCCATAAGCCTTGTATGCACTTATCCAGCATGTGTGCCCCCCCAACCGAGGTCTGAGGCGTCCGTCGTGATGGTTTGGCTTGGTTGAGTATTGTGGAAGGGCAATCCTGTGTTTGATTGACAAGCCTGAGCCCACCATAGGAATTCTTGCTTCAGGCATGGAATAATTGGAATTTGGGCTTCTAAGCTGTGCTTGTGTTGAGTCCATAAATTCCTTAGGTACCACTGTAGTTTTCTCATATGCAGTCTGGCATGAGGAACCAATATTATGCAGGATGCCATGAAGCCCAAGGCTTGCAGTACTTTTCTTGCTGTCAGATGGTTCTGCTTTGTTAATGCCAAGAAATAGAGAGGTAGCTGCTCCTGTTTTTCTACTGTTAGGAATGCCATTTGCTTTGATGTGTCCAACTCTGCACCCAAAAAGGTTATTCTCTGGGATGGTATCAGTTTTGACTTTTTTAAATTGACTGTGCATCCCAGGGCTTGTAGCAGGTAAATGACCCTTTGTAAGTCTTCTGCTAGCTTGTTTTTGTTGTCCGCTTGTATTAGGCAGTCGTCCAGGTAAGGGTAGATTTGGATCCCCTGAAGCCTGCAATGAGCGATTACTGATGACAGGCATTTCGTGAACACTCTGGGCGCAGTAGATAAGCCAAAGGGCAATGCTGAGAATTGATAATGCTCTGATCCTGCAAGAAATCTGAGGTATCTTCTGCAATTTGGTCGTATGGGGACGTGCAGGTATGCCTCCTTGAGATCTAGAGTTACCAGCCAAGACTCCTTGCCCAGCATGGGAAGAAGCTGCTGTAGGGTCAGCATTTTGAATTTTGGAACAATGAGGAATGTGTTTAAAGCGGACAGATCGAGAATAGGTCTCCATTTGCCTTCTTTCCTTGGTACTAGGAAGAGTCTGGAGTAAAAGCCCTTTCCTTGCTCCATATGTGGTACCTTTTCCACAGCTCTCATCTTTAATAATTGATTTACTTGTTGCAGAGATTCTGCCTTTTGATTTGGAGGTAGGTTTGGCATTCCTCTCTTTCCTGGTAGAGTATGGAAATGAAACCTGTAACCTTGGTCTATTGTCTGCAAAATCCACTTGTCCCTTGTGATGTAATGCCAGTTCTTTGTAAATAAAGCTAGCTTCCCGCCTAAGGGTGCTTCTAGTTGTTCCCTGGTAGGCGGTGCCAGAGCCAAGTCACTGTGATTGCCCTGTAGTAGTGGTAGTGGCTGTGTCTGTGCCTCGCTGGTTGTTAACCTGCCACTGGCGTCCCCTGTAGGCACCTCTGGATTGGTTTCTGCCTCTTGAACGCCTATTCCTGCCTCTCTGTGCTTTGGAGGAGTCTGGAAAGGACCAATTCTTGGAGGGCCAATTCCTGCTAAACCTTGGAGGTTGGACCTGTAAGAAGTCTTTTACTGTTTGGACCGATTTTGCCTTCTCTTCCATCTTCTTCAGCACCTGTTGTGCAGGAGAGCCAAACAAATTGACCTTGTCCATGGGAGCATCTAATAGTTTTGATTTGACATGGTCCGGTAAGGCCTGCTCTTTTAACCATGCATGCCTTCTGATAACTGTGCCAGTCATGGCTGATCTAAAGGAAGCCTCCAGTGCATCATAGCCGCATTTTAAAGAATGGTTACTAACTTGCTGAATGTTATGTACCATTTCCTGAACATATTTCTTGTCTAAAGGTTCATCAGAGGACAGTTTTTTGGTTAACTGGTCTAACATAAATTCTTGATACTGGATCATATGAAATTGACAGTTCAAGGCCCTAGCTGACAGAGTAGCAGAAGTGTAAACTTTTTTACCCCATCTCTCTAAGGACCTGGATTCCCTTTCAGAGGGGAGGGGATTTTTGGTAGAGGTAGATGCTATAGCCTTAGGCTCCTGGGAGATAGTCTCGGGATCTGCAAAAGGAGCCTTGTATAAATGGTGATGTGTGTCCGGGACCCTGTAGAACCTATCGGGCTTAGCAGGGGCCAGAGGTAATGAATCATGAGCAGTACAAGCATCATTAAATGCATCATCTACAACAGACCGTACTGGAGGTATAGCTAAAGGCCTATGTTGTGGTAAATGCAAAAAGGTTCTAAGCCTTTTTCTGGAGTCTGAAAAATCTTGGCCCTGCCACTGAAATTGTTCCCTCATAGCATGCAAGGTTTCCCCAAAGGAAAATTCCTCAGGTGGAGAGGCAGAAGGGATGGACTCTTCAGCATCAGAGTCTTCATAAGGGGAAAAAGGAGCCTCTGGAGGGTCTGTATTATCTGAATCAGAGGAATCATCTGTGGAAACTGGCTCAGGGGGCTCTGCTCTAGGCCTCTTCTCTGGAGGTGGGTGAGAGGCCCTGTCTGGGAGAGGTTGGGATCCCGGATTAAAGAAATGAGATCCTCTGCTAAAGTAAGCATTTGGGAACTGGAGCTAGGCCTGTGAGAGGGGGTCTTAACAGGCACAGATTTAGTAGCTTTAGCTGCTTTAGCCCTGGCAAAGGCCTTAATAGACATGGCTGCAGGAGGCCTAGCAGCTCCACGTGCAGGGGTTGAAATATCCAAGGGAATAGTGTCAGATAATTCCTGAGAAACTACAACTGCAGGTTGGATTTCAGAAGCCGATTCCACCAGGTTGGAAGAGGCCTCGGTAGAAGGTAAGCTTTCAGCTGAAGGAAGAACCGCTTGCTCGGTTTCAGCCGAAACCGAGACACTCTGTTTCGGCTGAAACCGTGGACCGCGAGTGTCGGTCCTTTTCCTTGCGTTTTTTGGATATTTGTGAAGTCGGAGGATCCGACGGCATAATATAAGCAAAATCAGAGCCGAAAAACTCCTCAGCAAATTCCGACCGACGTCTAAGCGTCTGTCGGTTAAAAGAAGCACAGGCTAGACAAAAGCTGCTACGTTGTGGTCTGGGCCTAAACAAGGTAAGCAGTAAGAGTGGAAATCTTTATGAGGTATTTGTTTCCCACAAGTTAAACAGTTATTCACTTTTTCTGACATCGGCTGAGGCAAGAAAGTGTCCCCAACGGGGTACTTAGCTTTTTAGAAGTCTTCGGTAGTAGTAGAAGTATTCTCTGGTTCTGACCGACCGGCACTTGCGAACAGCTTCTGCTTCGGGCGCCACGCGGCAAGAAAGACTGAGGAAAATGGCGTCGGCTGATGCCTTTATACCCGAATAACTGCAGCTATGACGTCGGGTGAAGTGCGACACCAGCCGAGGCCAGACCCAGACTTTGGAATCCGGCCGACCGAAGGGCTGCCTGATGACAGGACAACCCATTTGTAAGGACTGCAGATGCATCCTTGAAGGACATCACAGGAGCTGACCGACCGGCACTTGCGAACTGCTTCTGCTTCGGGCACCGCGCGGCAAGAAAGACTGGGGAAGATGGCGTCGGCGGATGCCTTTATACCCCAGCCGCTCTGACGTCGAGGAGGAGGCGACATCAACCGACGCCGGACCCAGACTTTGGAATCCGGCCAACCGAAGGGCTGCCTGAGGCAGGACAACCCATATGTCAGGACTGCAGTTGCATTCTTGAAGGACATCCACATTTACAACAAATGCATGTTCAATCCTAGATGCAGGACAAACTTTGTACGAGATCTGTAGTTGGGTAAAAACATTTTGTACACAAGTTTCTTACTCATGTCTGGTAAACAAAAAGACATTTTTGTTTGGTTATTGAAGGAAAAGGTTACCCAGTGGGTACTATTATGCTTCCGTGCAAATCTAAACATAACTGTTGACTTCTGTGGGTTACTGCAGGCTTACTGACCAACAAAAAGAGCAAACTTGGTGCAGGTAGAAAATCTAGAGCTACTAGACAAGCACATTTCAAACCACACAGCCACAGCAATGATGGTTTAACTGGAAGAGGGAGGATAAGGAGGTTAAAGGTTGGAGTTATACAAATTACAAATGGACGGAAGAGGAAAGTACAGTTGTGTACCTACCATAAATGTAGATGTTAGAGTGTATTCACTGTTGCAGTCATTACACTTGGGTTATCCTGCTGGCAGGCGACCCGAAGTCTGCCAGACTTCCAAAGTCTTGGTCCGGCGTCTGTTGCTGTCACCTCTTCCCTGAGGTCAGTGCGCCAGGGGTATAAAATTTGCAACAGACGCCATTTTCTTCAGTTTTTCTTGCCCCAGATGTCAGGAGCCCGCAGATAGGAAGCCTGAAAAGATAAAAATATGCCAAACAACCATGCATATATTACTATAATTATTCCCTTCATCTACAAGCAAATAACCACATAGGTTGTATAGAGATGAGAAGTACAGAACAGTCCCAGCAAAGAGGGGGGTGGAGGGTGGGTAACCTAGACTGCAACAGTGAATACACTCTAACATCTACATTTATGGTAGGTACACAACTGTACTATGTTCGTGTTTTACTGTTGCAGTCATTACACTTGGGTAGAATCCCAAAGCTGACGTTGGGTGGCTGGGTCTAAATTGGATTTGGCGAGGCTAACAAGCCCTGCAGAACTGCAGTGGCAAAGCCTGCTCTGGATTTGGAGTACAGAGGTAGGTGGTAGTGCTTGATGAAAGTGTGCACTGAGCTCCAGGTTGCAGCTTCTAATAGGTCTTTGGTTGGTACCCCTCTGAGGAAAGCTGCTGAAGTGGCTGCTGCTCTGGTAGAATGAGGCCTAATGCCCTTAGGCACAGATTTGCCATGTTGTGCATAGCAGAAGCGGATGCAGTGTCCTATCCATTTGGAGATTGTCTGCTTTGTAACAGGCTTTCCTTGTGATCCTATAGCATAAGCTACAAAGAGTTGCTCGGTTTTTCTGAAAGCTTTTGTTTTGTCCAAGTAAAATCGTAGCTGCCTGTGTATGTCCAAAGCATGCAGAAGTCTTTCCCCTTTATTCTGGGGATGTGGGTAGAAAGTAGGTAAATGAATAGCTTGGTTAAAGACCACATTGGAGACCACTTTTGGCATGAATGTTGGGTTTGTCCTAAGAGAAACCCTGTCCTGATGAAAAATAAGGAAAGGTTCCACAGCCATCAATGCCTGTAACTCAGACTCTTCTTGCTGAAGTTATTGCTAGGAGCAGAGCAATTTTCCATGACAAGAATATTAGATCAGCTGTGCTGGCTGGTTCAAATGGAGGCAGTGTTAGTTTTTCTAAAACAAAGTTGAGGTCCCAAGTGGGTACTGGTGCTCTCCTTGAGGGTCTTATATTCTTTGCCCCTCTGAGGTACTGTCGCAGTAGAGGATGTGAAAAAATAGGAGGATCCGTATTGTAATGAGCTGAAATGGCAGAGGCATGGATTTTAACAGATGAAAAAGATAGGCCTTTGTCCAACATATGTCAGGTATTGCAAAATCTGAGGTATATTAGGGACCAGTGGTTCGAGCCCTTGTGTCTGGTTCCAAGCACAGAATCTCTTCCATTTTTCTGCATAAGATTTCCTAGTGCTGGGCCTCCTGGCTTCCAAAATTACATCCATAACAGCTTTAGAGAGAGGTGCAGTCTGAGTGGCTACATTATCTGCCATGCTGCCAGGTTTAAGGTTCTGAGTTGACTGCAGAATCTGATTGTTTTGCTGTGTCAGAAGATGAGGGATTTGAGGTAGAAGCCAAGGTGGGCCTTGGGACAAAGTTTTTAGGATTGGGTACCACTGCTGGCGTGGCCAGTCTGGTGCAATCAGTATCACTTTTGGCCTCTCTTGTCTGCCGTTTAGAAGCACCTTGGTGAGAAGAGGCATCGGAGGGAAGGCATAGACTGTCAGGTTTTTCCAGCTGAATGATAGCACTCTCAAGCATGGAAAGTGGATGCTCTAAGTCCCTGTGCAAAATTTCTGTATTTGGCAATTGTGAGGGGAGGCAAAAAGATCTATGTCTGGGCGTCCCCATTTCCTTGTTATGTTGAACACTTGTGGATTTAGCTTCCATTCGTGAGGACCCATGAGATTTCTGCTTAGTCTGCCAATGTATTTTTTGTTCCTGGAAGGTCAGTGCTGTGTTCCACAAAGTCATGGCTTGTCTACATAGGGGGTAGGAATGTGTGCCCCCTTGCTTGTTTATGTACCACAACTGTGGTACTGTCCGTCTTTACTAGTAGTTGTCCTGGATGTATTAGTTCCTTGAAGGCTGTCAGGGCATTCTGTACAGCTAGCATCTCTTTTTGATTGATGTAAAGATGCAGTTGGCTCCTTGGGCCACGTGCCCAGAATACATTTTCCTGCCATGTGTTCCCCAGGCATAATCCGATGCATCCGTTATTGTCTGCCTGTCTGTAGGTAAGGTGAAAGGCTGTCCCCTTGTTGTGGTGACAGGCCTGGGACCACCATCGAAACTCCTGTTGTAGGCAGGGAATCAAGGTTATGATTGTCTCTAGGCTATGACAATGCTGAGCCCAAACTCTTTTTAGATGCCACTGTAGTTTCCTCATATGCAGTTTTGCATATAGAATTAGTAGAATGCAGGATGCCATGAAACCCAATGTCTGCAGAATTGTTTTCTTGCAGGGAGCTGGGTCTTTGTTGCCATCATTTGAAAGTAATGAGTCAGTTGCCTTTGTCTGGCGTGAGATATGCCATCTGGGCAGTTGTATTTAAACTTGCACCCAGAAATACTATCTCGAGAGGGCACTAGTTTTGATTTATTTTCGTTTACTGTGTACCCTAAGCAAATTAGCAATCTTTTTACAAATGCCAGGTGCTTTAGAAGAATGCCCTTGTGCTCTGCTTGAATAAGGCAGTCGTCCAAGTAGGGATAAATCTGAATTCCTTTTTGTCTGCAAAATGCAATTACTGGTACCAGGCATTTTGTGAAGACCCAGGGCGCAGTAGATGCCAAAGGGCAGTGCAGAGAATTGGTAATGCATTGAGCCTGCTATAAATCTGAGGTATCTTCTGCATGATTGTCTGACTGGGACGTGCAGGTATGCCTCCTTGAGATCCAAAGTAACTAGCCAAGCCTCCTTGCCCAGCATGGGCAGAAGTTGAAGTGTTAACATTTTGAATTTTGGAACATCCAGGAAAGTTTTCAGGATTGACAGGTCCAGTATTGGTCTCCAGGCTTTGTCTTTTCTGGGTACTAAGAAATGTCTTGAGTAAAATCCTTGTCCCTGTTCTTCTTGTAGAACTTTTTGAATAGCTCCCATATCCATAAGAGCAGCAATCTGTTTTTGTGCATCTGCCCATTGGTTTTGTGGCAGGTTTGGCATACCTTTTGGTTTTGGAAGCGTGTGGAAGTGGAACCTGTACCCCTGAGAAACTATATTCAGCACCCACTGGTCTTGGGTGATCATGTGCCAATTTGAGAAAAGTGCTAGCTTTCCCCCTAGGTGTGCTGTCAACTGGTAAGAGCTTGGCATTTGCAGAGGAAAGTCATTGCGACTGTTTCCTATAAGGTTGTGATTTGTCTTCTCCTCCTTTGGTGGCTGAAGCACCCCATTGTTTAGGTCTGTAGGAGCCTTGGGACTGAGATCTGCCTCTTGGGGTCTGTATCTGCCTCTTTGTGGCCTGACACTGGAAAGGACAAATTTTTTGAAGGCCAGTTTCTGCTAAATCTAGGCGGTTGAACCTGTAAGAAATCTTTCACCGTTTGCATTGACTTTGCTTTATCCTCCAATTTCTTTAACACCTCTTCTGCCTTAACACCAAACAAAGTATCATGTTGTAGTGGAGCATCCAATAATTTTACTTTAACATGGTCAGGTAAACATTGTTCTTTCAACCAAGCATGTCTTCGAATTACTGAGCCTGTAACTGCGGCTCTACAAGAAGCCTCTAATGAATCAAAGCCATGCTTTCCCACTTGTTCAACTGCATGCAATAAATCCTGCATTTCTTTACTGTCAGGACTTTCTATATTTGTAACCATTTTCTGCTTTAACAATGACATGAGATACTGTTGATATTTAAGCACATGAAACTGACAGTTTAAAGCTCTTACAGCTAAAGTAGCAGAAGTGCAAACTTTTTTCCCCCATCTGTCCAGAGCTCTGGAATCCCTATCTGAGGGAACAGGATTTTTGGCAGTGGAAGCTTCAACCCCTTTAGGACCCTGAGAAATTGTTTCTGGGTCTGCAGCGGGGTTTTTACAAAGAAATTTATGAGAGTCAGTGACCCTGTAGTACCAGTCTGGCTTTACTGGAGCAGGGGGTAAAGAATCTGGAGACAGACTGGATTCAGAAAGAAACATCTACAATATCAAGCACAGGAGGGATAGCCAGGGGCCTGTGCTGAGGCAATAAAAGAACATCTCCGAGCCTTTTCTTGGATTCTGAGTAATCCTGGCTCTCCCAATGGAAATGCTCCCTCATGGTGTGCAGGGTTTCCCCAAAAGAATAATCCACAGGCGGTTAGGCTGAAGGAATGGACTCCAGCATCAGAGCCTTCATAGGGAGGGAGAGAATAGCCCTGATCAGAAGAAGAATCAGAGGAAATGGAAACCTGATCAGAGGAATCATAATCAGTGTCTTGCCTAGGCCTTTTGTCAGGAGGGGGATGGGAGCCCCTGATTAAAGTAGTAAGGTCTTCGGCCATTTTAAGCATCTGTTTCTTTAGCATGGATGACTGTTGTGGAGAATGCTGCACTTGTCTTTAATGCTGCTTTCGACTTTGCCTTTGCTGCTGTAAGCTGTGAAGGTCTGAAAACACCCTCAGAAGCCGGTGCCTGCTCAGCGGCTCCGGACCCATCTGAGGGTATAGTTTCCGTAGGCCCAACACCTTGAGTTTCCACGGGCCTCTGTGTCTCCACGTGGCTGTCTGTTAGGATCTGTGGCTCTGAGATAGGCGGTGTCAGGGGCTGCGAAAGCGCCTCACTGAGAACCGGCGACTGGCCTAGAAGAGGGCTTTGTCATCTGTTTTGGACCTCTGATGCCTGTCTTTCTTTGTCTTTGCATTTTTTTATACATTCCGGTCGTCGGTTGTTATGACGGCATTACATAATTAAATCTTCGTCCAAAATAATGTAAAGCAAAATCAAACTGACGTTTAATAGTGCGTTTATTGAATCTAGCACAAAACAGACAACTAGTAACGTCATGGTCAGGGCCTAGGCAATTAATGCAGTAAGAGTGAAAGTCCTTATGAGGTATTTGCTTCCCACAAGAAATAGTTATTAACTTTTACTGACAATGGTTTCCCCAACAGGGTACTTAGCTTTATTGAAGACTTCGGTTCTGAAACTCAATTTTGAAAATCTGAGGAGTCGGCCGACCAGCACTTGTGAACTGCTTTTGCTTCAGGCACTGCACGGCAAGAAAGACTGAAGAAAATGGTGTCTGTTGCAACTTTTATACCCCTGGCTCACTGACGTCAGGGAAGAAGCGACAGCAACCGACGCCGGACCAAGACTTTGGAACTCAGGCCGACTGCGGGTCGCCTGCCAGCAGGATAACCCAAGTGTAATGACTGCAACAGTGAAACACAATCAAAGGGGAGACTGCAGAACATGAGAAAAATAATAATAAATTAAATACACAGAGAAGTTATTTGGGAACACTGATGGGCATATAGTGAATGCAGTAATCAATGGAGGGGGGGCACACCTCTCAACTATCCAGTACTTCACAGAATATCCAGATTTTAGCTTAATAATTCTGGTCTATTCCTCAAACAAAATTGTAGTTTTCTGACAAACCAATGAGGACTGAAGTCACTAAAGAACATTACATTTTCAGATTTCACATGCTTCTGAAAATAGATGCTAATGCAAAACTTGTCATTCTACAAATGTTTTAAAGTTGGTAAGAACACTTAAAATGCATCCCTGATTTTTTATCCTCTGACCCCACCCATAATTTATTGCCTTTGCTCAGAATACTTGCACCAAGAGGTATGGGGACAGGAAGAATAGAATCAAAGAAGAGACACAGTCAAAGATGAAAACCTTGGAAAACTCCCTGACAAAAATCCAGGAGGAGGAGTGCTGGGAGAGTACAAAGGAGTAAAAAGTAATAATGAAAGAAATGGCATTAAGAACGGAATTAGATGCCAGAATCATCAAAGCCATACAGGTCAAATGCTAATGAAAACCCACGGTGAGGGACAGGATAGAAAGCAAAAACAAATACCCTGAAGAATGTCAGCAAGACAGAGAAAAGCATAACAAAGAAAACTGATGGAAACAAAGGTGGTGTCAAACTTCAGTAGAGCAGACAGTAAAACTTTATTACATTAATTCTCAAACCGTGTGAATGTTGGTACCAACAATAATCCTGCAGATGTTAACAAATTTACTTTACACCAAGGAGGAAAAGTGTTGCAGCATACAAAATGAATCAGAAGAATGAGAGGAGAGGAAAGGGAAAGGATAACAAGTATAAAGAGAGCAAGTTGAAGATGATGAATGTGCATATACCCACACATTCAACAAGCAATATCTCAGAGCTATACACAGAAGTTGGCAAGACCGACCTAAAAACACAAGAGAATAGGAAACAAATTGTGAAATACTACAGCAAGAAATGAAGTACCACTGACAAAACAATGACTTATGAAATAAGAGAAATTGAAGTTCTCACTGGGACAGACATGACGGGAAATCTGGAAAAAGCACTTCATAAGAAATGATTAGGATTTGGTAAAGATAGTAGGACAGCATTCAAAACTCTGGAGGCACTAATACAGCAATGCTTCCTGCCAAGGTAGTAGTAGTTAAACTATGTGACCATAAGGGAGACCTGGTAAAATAGGCAAAAGTTTAGGGCTTTGCAAAAGGGGAAAAAAAAAAGGCAATGGAAAGATAGATGTCCCCAAGGAAGAAATGGGAAACTATGAAAAAGCAAAGTGATAAAGAAGGATCTGAGGGAAAGGGAAGCATACAAAAGCAATTATCAGAAACCGCCACAGAAAATCAGAGAAAGAGAAAAGGGTTGGAAAGAGAAAGAAAAATGGGAAAGGTAATAAAGAGGATACGAACTGCAACAAATACATGTAGGGGAGTATCAAACCCTAAGAGTACTTTGTTCATGCATACTAAGTCATCCAAATAAGGTTGAGAATGGAGAAAAGAAACCAGTACATGGCTAGGGGTATTGGAAGCAGAAGGAATGCTCTATATCACCTGCAGATGTAACTGGGCACAGAAATTACAAAAATGGAAAAGGACATCTGGAAAGAACTTTTCAAAAGAGAGGAGGAAAGTAAATTGGAATTTTGTATGTGAGAGCAGAGCAAAAGTCAGAAGACTGAAAGAGAGAGAGCAAAGAATGCTGACAAGATGAAGACATTCCAGCCAGCAGCAAGAAAAGCAGACAGAAAATAACCTGACAAGAAATGAGCAGAAAATTCCTGACCATCAAATAAGAAGAAATTAAAAAGTTCTCGGATTAAAAGTTCTCAAAATAAAAAGGGAAGACAAATTAATGAAAGTGGAAGAGGTCAAGACTTGCGATGGAATCACAGCAGATATAGACACACAAGAACAAGGAAGGAGAGAGAAGGGGGCCAAAGCAGCATCGCCAAAAGGTAGACGTTGCATACATATCAGGTGCATCATACGAGAACAGCACCAATACAAAATACCTAGAAAAGTTTTAAAAAGTATTTGTTTTGCAAATTCATTTACTGGAATCTAACTGAGCCAGTCTTTTTTTGTGCAAGTGACATGCAATCACATAAAATTTTTAACTTTTTTTTGGAAGGGCAGGGAGCAAACATTTGGCATACCTTGTGTGGGAAGCATGTCTTAGCAATCCTCATGGTAAGCCAGCACAAATCCCTACACTTCTCACACTGACCTCCAAGACTAAGCAACTCAACACTTAGTGGGGTCAGACCATAAACTGGGTGAGCTGCGGGGTCTATATCATTTTATCGAACGTTAATTCCTCCAAACCTTTGGTTCACTGAACCATATACAACAAATGTTCCCTTTCGCGAACGTTCCGTTCAATGCAATGAGTTGCCAAGCATCAGAAATTTGCCCTTTTCCCCACTGTAATGTGATCTCATTGGGTGGTGTGGGGGGCATAGCCCTCCCACCTGGATGGGTTTAAAATAGTGCGCTTTGTGTGACAGTCCAAATGCTGGACAACTTGTTACTTTCCCTAGGAAACTAATTAGTTGAACTGAACATTTGTAGAAGTGAACATTTGCTGTATATGGCTCAATGAACATAGGTTTGCAGGAATGAACCTTCGATAAAATGATAGACTCAAGATGGGGAGTAATAACGTAAATTTCCATTCAGCTTCTAAACAAAGGAGGCCAAAATCACAAATATGCAAAGGACTACAAACACTCCAATTCCTCCGAGGATTTTAAGGTTGGCAAAACTATATTGCCCATTTTCATTTTTACACTTAAACAGAACAGCTTCACATATGTGGGAATTTTATTTTTACCTGTTTAACTTTATCTTCAAAGTCTTTGTCACTTTTATCATATATCATCTGTGCTAGTCGAATCTGTTCCGCTGTAGCCTGTAAAGATAGATAAAGATTACTGTGCAAATGCACTTTTTACAATTATACTAGTACCTCAAGTTAAAATAAGCTTTACAGTTTGTTTACTTGTTTTTAACTGCTTAATTTCCAGTTCTTTGTTAAATTAGACAGACGGAGCAATACATTCAGTGAACGCAGTGGTGCTGTATTTCACTGCTTACATGGTTTAAATAAGTGGAATACACAGGGTCTTTCACCAACCTGTTTTTCATCCCTTACACAGGCAACCAATGCCAACAATTACTGCATATTCCTGTGGAGCAGTGTATTATGGAAAAATAGAAATCACGAGGAAATAAGGCAATGAAAGCAACAGGTACTTGGGCTGCAGGAACCAAGCTCCACAGGCATTACAAATGCTCAGCATACAATACTTTACAATCCCTACTCCCCTAATTCCATAATTCATCTGTACCACCTGCCTCTCCAATTCTAAACCACGAAAAGAAATTAAGGACAAGGTGGTGGACTATGACATGCTTGCTGCAGCTGAAGCTCTACTCTCAGACCAAATTTTACAATGAATGCCTATAACTTTCATACCTAAAACTGCAGAGCTCATGTACATGCATGTTTTTTTTTTTTTTTAATATAACATGCAGACACATGCATATGTATATTAATTAACCTCGTAAGTGGGCTGGTCATTTTACCATTTTCTACCACAGTCACAACTCTGAAGAAGAAAACAAACAAAAATGCTTGCTTGCCATAAAGCTAGATCCTTGTTTTCCTTCTCCATCAGTTTGGACAACAGGGTTATCAGACTCGAGACGAATCCGAGTCAACTAAACCTTGCAGAGCATCTCCGGCAATAATGCTTCTCTCACCCACAATGCATGGTGCCAACAGCATCTCCTCAGATCAATTATGTCAAATGACAAAAAGAATACCTCTCAAAGTGAAGCCAAACAGTGGTTAACTAGGTCAATAAGTAGACAAGATGAAGGCTTCATGCAGGTTCTATCATGATCATCCAGAAAAGGAAAATTTGTAAAGGGAAGGAAAGTGGGATGTTGCGAAACAAGTGTATAGTGTTATGGTAAGTACATAACTTTTGTATCCATGTCCCCATCCATCTAGAAAGTTCAGACAGTTACTAGCTACAATCATGGCAGAACACCAAGTATGGTGGAACCGAAGGCTGTTCTGCATCTAGAAACAAGGCCCCATCTGCAATGTTTGGCAAAAGTATGTATGAGCGCCAAGTTGCTGCTGCTGCACAGATATCATCCAGTGAGAAATGTTTGAAAAATAGCAGTGGTAGAAGTACAGCTGTGTACACTTACCAAAAATGTAGATGTTCGAGTGTATTCACTGTTGCAGTCATCACATTTGGGTTATCTGCTTGCAGTAGCCCTCAGCTGGCCTGATTTAAACAAAGTCTTGGGTCCTGCGTCGGTTGTCGTCCCTTCTTAGTGATGTCAGGGGTATAAAACATGCAGCAGACGCCATTACATCAGTTTTTCTTGCCCCAGGATGTCAGGTGCCCCCCAAATGGGAAGCAATTAAAGCTATAAATATCAAGACGTTATGTACTCACCATAACGTTCGATGTATGTAATCCATCTCGCTTCACATTCATACCCGTGGGTTCAGAGCCAAATATCTGCTCCGACTCGGCCGATTTTACTAGCTCGAAGTCGCTCATTGGCTGGGCTAAGCAGGTATCCCATGGTGCACTGCTCCATATCCCCAGATCTAGTTTGCTGCGAAACTCATTTGTACTCCATACACACATCACATCCAGGTAAAGAATAAGCTAAGCAAGGGAACTCTGCAGATAACATCCTAACCTCCAAAATCCTCCAGGAAGGGGGAAGGTGGGAGGGTAAGAAAGAATGTGAGGCGAGATGGACTACATACATCGAACGTTATGGTGAGTACATAACTTCTTGATGTTATATAGTCCTATCTTGCCTACATTCTTACCCATGGGACAGCGTCCCTAGCACCTACATCCTGGGTGGCTCATAAGAAAATACTCCTGAGAACTGTGGAGCCAAAGGAAGACCTGCCCCTGGAGACCATGTCCAATTTGTAATGAAAACAAATGTGTGAGGAGAAGCCCAAGTAGCTGCAGCACATATCATCCATTGACAATCTGGCTAGATAGGTTATGGATGTGGAAACAGCCCTAGTAGAATGAGCCTTGACCGGAAATGGCAGATCTTTACCTCCTGCTTGATAGATGAAAGAGATACAACTAGATATCCATCTAGACAGGGTGACCCTGGAGACCGGTGACCCCATTTGGTTTTCCGAAAAGGAAACAAAAAGTTGATCAGACTTCCGGATAGCTTTTGTTCGGTGCAGACAGAAGCATAATTGTCTGTGTACATCCAACTGGTGAAATCTAAATTCTGCCTTGTTAGAAAAGTGGGGAAAGACGACAGGCAACTCAATGGATTGATTTAGTTTAGACACGGAAGCCACTTTAGGAAAAAACGAAGGGTTTGGTCTAAGAGAGACCCTGTCTTTATGGAAGATTAAGTATGGAGGTTTGATAGAGAGGGCTTGAATTTCTGAAACTCGCCTTGCTGAAGTGATCGCTGTTAAGGCGGTTTTCCAGGTCAAGAATTTCAATTCGCAGGTAGCTGCAGGTTCGAAAGGTGGTACAGTAAGGGCTTCTAGAACAATACAATTGAGATCCCGAGGCATGATTGGTTCGGACACCGGGGTACGGAGCAACAGAGTACCTTTCAGGAATGCCTTGCATAGTCTATGCGCCATGAGACCAGGCTCATTCGCTACAAGAAAATTAGATATCGTTGCCAGTTGAACTTTGATGGTGGCTGATGCAGAACCCTGATGGAAAAGTATAGTCAAAAACTCCAGGACTAAAGCGATTGGAGCTGTGTAAGGATCAATGCCTCTGGTATGTGCCCAGATAGAAAACCTTTTCCATTTACTAGAAAAAAATCTTTCTAGTGGATGGTTTATGAGAGGACGATAATATATGAACCACTTCTGGTGAGAAATTATGAAGTCTGACTAACGATGGAAGTGGAGTAGCCAAGGCTATCAACTGGAGGGTCATCAGGGAGGGGTGGAACTGTCCCATGTGTGTCAGTAAATCTGGTTGAGGGTCCTGAGTCCAGAGAGTGTCCACAATGAATTGCTGAAGAAAGGGAAACCAAACTTGGCAAGGCCAGTGTGGAGCAATCAGAATGATTCTGCTTCCCAAGGATTGCGCTTTCTGAATCACCTTTGAGAGCAAGGGAAACTGAGGGAAAGCATAAAGCAGACCAGAGGGCCAATCATGAACCAGAGCATCCCTGGGTGACTCCCCCTGTGGGGGGGATCAGCGTGAAGTAGTTGCTGCATTTCGCATTAAGGGGGCTGGCAAAAAGTTCACAGCAAGGCTGACCCCATCTGCTGAAGATTCGCTCTGCAACCAGGCGATTCAGGGACCACTTGTAAGGCATCAGAATAGCTCTGCTTAGCCTGTCCGCAATCACGCTGGACTTTCCCGGAATGTGCATTGCCACCAGAAACCATTGGGAAGTTACTGCCCAATGCCGCACTCGCATGGCCTCTCTGCACAGAGTTTAAGACCTGGTTCCCCCTTGCTTGTTTAGATACCACACTACTGACATACTGTCTGAGCATCGCAATTTGTCCCTAGAGGAAGAACACTCAAGTGCCTGCAATGCAAGTAGCACTGCTATCATCTCTAGGGCGTTTATATACAGATGTATATCATGTTCTTGCCACATGCCTTGGACTGTCCTGCCAAGATAATGCCCCCCCACCCCATCTGGGAGGCGTCAGTGGTGACAGTGGCAACCGGGATGGGTGGAACGAAGGGCCTTCCCCCGTCCAAATTGTTGGTGCATAGCCACCAACCGAGGTCCTGCTTGCATCTGTCCATGAGCAAGATGGGATGAGACAGTGGAAGTCTTTGGAGAGTCCATTGAACAAAGAGGAGCCATTGGAGAATTCTCATGTGCAATCTCGCTAGAGGGACCAACATGACTGTTGCTGCCATGGTCCCTAGGAGCTGGAGAAACCATCTTGCCTTTGCTTGTCTCAGGGGCATCAGCATGTGCATCTATTGTTGCAAGACTCTGATCCTTTCCTGTGGTAAAAATGCTTGCATTTGAATCGTGTCTAATTCTGCTCCTATAAAGGTGACACTCTGCAAGGCCAATAAAGCAGATTTTTCCTAATTTATTGTTATACCCAACTGTTGACAGAGTGATGGTAGCGCCCCTGGTTTGAACTAGTTGATGCCTGGTGGGGGCGGTAAGAAGCCAGCCGTCCAGATAAGGAAACACTTGGAATCCCTGACATCTCAAGTGAGCCGTCACCATTGCCATACACTTTGTGAACACCCTGGGGGCTGTGGTGAGACCAAAGGGCAGGGCTCGAAACTGGAAATGACTGGCTCCCAGCCAGAACCGTAGGTGACTCCTGGATGCCCTGTCCATTTTCACACGGTAGTAAGCATCCTTGAGGTCGATGGAGCACATCCATACCTCCTCTACCAACAATGGGAGAATCTATTGTAGTGTGACCATATGGAACTTGGACTTGTGTACATAGTTGTTCAGTTGGCTGAGATCTAGTATGGGTCTCAGGTCCCCTGTTCTTTTCGGCACCAAAAAGAATCTTGAGTAAGTCCCTAATCCGATTTGGTCTGAGGGAACACGCTGGATGGCTCCTTTTTCTAGCAGCTTTGAGACCTCTGAGGCTGCTTGATCCCTTTGACTGGGTGGAACGTCTGGGATTTTTCTGACTGACAGGGGGTCTGATGAAAGTGGAATGAGATCACCTCCGGAAATTATCCGTAACACCCATCAGTCCTGGGTGATGCTTTCCCAGGCTTCGGGATATAACGAAATTTGACCTCCAACTGGCTCCGGATAAGCACAGCCGGGCACACCCTCAGGAACGAGAGTATGAAGAGCCACGAAAGGAATCGTTGTCTCCCGAATTGCGGGGGGCCCCCTCTGCCTCTGGGGCGATGTCTCCCTGAATAACCCCCCCGCCCCTGCCTCTGGAGGGGGGTTCACCTTTTGCGGCAGGAAAAAAACCCTCTGATTTCTTGAACCACACCCCCCCCTGCTGGGCCTTGGGATAAGGCCTAGAAGGAAGGGAAAAATGGACCCCTATGGCAGACAAGGTCTTTCCCTCTTGCTCGCACCTGGTGAGGGTGTCTTTCACCTTGGTCCCAAACAAAGAGGAACCATCAAAGAGGGCGTCAGTGAAG
Organism: Protopterus annectens; assembly: GCF_019279795.1. NCBI lineage: Eukaryota > Metazoa > Chordata > Ceratodontiformes > Protopteridae > Protopterus > Protopterus annectens. Next base: position 766,011,081 of record NC_056726.1, on the reverse strand, counting down.
GAAGACTTGAAGGCCTCCGCAAAGTGACACAGGCACAGCCAGGATTGCCTTCTAAGGGCGACCCCTGAGCTTGCTGCCCTACTCGCTCCCTTGGCTGCACACGAAATGAGACACATGGATGAGTTAATAATGGAGTTCAGGGTAGAGACCTGGGTGTTAACCATCTGTGCCACCGCCTCAGGAACGTTACCCGCAAGAGTATCTCCTAACTCCTTGAGAAGATCTCTCTGGAACCGAGTGAAGTGAGACAGGTAATTCAGCGACCATTAACATAAAGGTTGCTGATGAGAGGGCACGCTTCCCGTACCGATCCATGGTCCTAGACTCCTTGTATGGAGTATGGACAGATGAAGAAGACTCTGCTACTTACTTCTGAGTGGCTGCTGCCACCACCATGGCATCTACAGGGACTCCTTTAGATAGAAACTCTTTGCCTTGGGGGGGGGATTTGTTGGGACGCCTGGGTACGGGCTCCACAGAATCAGGGTTTTCCCACACTCTTCGACAAATCAGATCAAGGAGTTCGTCAAAGGGTGGAAACACCCAGGAGGCGGAGGGCTGAGCACAAAATGCCTTAAGGAATACTGACTCCTCCTCAGAAGGAGCTTTGGACGGCCAGTCATCTCTGTTTCAGTATCCCTAGGATATCGGAGAAGGAAACCTCATAAGAGGATGACTTGGGGGACCCCTCAGATTGCTCGAGGTCAGTATCAGAGGTGAGGGACTCATCCTGGGAGTCTATGTACTTCCTCTTGCACGTTTTCTTTCTGGGGGGCTCCTCAGGCACCAACTCTGAGGGACCCTCAGAAATTTGGGGACCACTCGTGGGGGTGTCCCGAGGCCCAGGTGCTCTGTTGCCCATGGATGGGTGGTGATCAGAAGCTCTCACGGGAATGGTGGGGGACAGAGTGACCGATCCACCTGATGCAGCGGACTGACCAGCGCGGTCCGCATAGCCTCGAAGGCCGACTCCCCACCCCAAATCCAATGAGCGACCAGCCTCCAAGGCCATGACGGGGGTCGGAGTTCCCCAAGCCAATGCACTGAGAGGGAGTCTCAGGACCAAAATGAGCCCCGAGATGTCCCCCTCTGGCCCGACCGAAGAATCCAGAGTCCCGAACCCAGAGGACGAAGCAGACTGGGTCGGAGCCGATGCCAGTACCGATGGAGCCAAATGGGGCATCAGAGTCGGCCTGGGAACATCACTCGGCGAGGAACACTCCAGCTCCGAAGACAGATGCGCTCGGAGGAGGAATGATCGAAGACAGGGTCGGGACGGGCTCCGGAGCCAAAAACAAATTGCCAAAACTAGTGACTGGAGGAGCCTCTGAACCACCCTATCAACATCCACATCTGAAAGGGTCCTGGAGGATTTGGAAGACTGAGATGGAGAATGAGATCTCCTCACAGGAGAAGCTGGTCTGAGACTGGGCGATAGGCTAAGAGGTTCCAATAAAATTGGAGCCAACGCCGGTTCCGTCAATACAGACACTTCCTGTGGTCCCGAGGACAGGGGAGTCGAGGAGGTCGATGCAGTCTGAGATTTTCTCCGGAGGCTTCGATGAAGCTGACTGCGCCGGAGATCTCATTTTTGACTTCCCAGATTTTGATTTACCACTGTAAGACGAATCCATAGCCTCTTCAAAAGAGGGTTTCAAGAGTCCCTTTAAAATTAGCTTATTCTTTCTCTCTTGGAGAACTCTAGGACTGAACGCATGACAAAAACTGCAGGATTCCTGCAGATGGATGACTTCCAGGCAATAGACACAAATGGAATGCCCATCAGTAATGGACATTTTGTATCCACATTTAGAGCACTTTTTGAAACCCGAAGGTTTGTGCTTCTTCGGATCCTTAGACATCTTAACTACTACGCCAACAAGGCAAAACCAAGTCTGAGAACAACACACAGACGTTCACACTACAAAAAGCGGCAACGACGCTAAACAGTAAAGTACAATTGTGTACCTACCATAAATGTAGACATTAGAATGTACTCACTGTTGCAGTCATTACACTTGGGGTTATCCTGCTGGCAGGCGACCCACAGTCGGCCCGAGTTCCAAAGTCTTGGTCCGGCGTCGGTTGCTGTCACCGCTTCCCTGACGTCAGTGCGCCAGGGCTATAAAAGTTGCAACCGGCGCCATTTTCTTCAGTTTTTCTTGCCCCAGATGTCAGGTGCCCCCCAGATAGGAAGGCTGGAAAGAAACTTATGCCAAAAAACATGCATATATTATAAACATTTCTTCATCTACAAATACACCACATAGGTTGTATAGAGTTAAGTACAGAGAAGTCCGAGCAATGAAAAGGGGGATGGTGGATGGGTAACCTGGACTGCAACAGTGAATACACACTAACCTCTGCATTTATGGCAGGTACACAACTGTACTATGTTCATCGTGTTTCACTGTTGCAGTCATTACACTTGGGTAGAATCCCAAAGCTGAGGTTGGGCGGCTGGGTCTAAATTGGATTTGGAGAGGCTACCAGGCCCTGCAGAACTGCAGTGGCAAAGCCTGCTCTGGATTTAGAGTAGAGGTAAGTGGTAGTGCTTGGTGAAAGTGTGCACTGAGCTCCAGGTTGCACCTTCTAAAATTTCTTTGGTTGGCACTCCTCTGAGAAAAGCTGCTGAAGTGGCTGCTGCTATGGTAGAATGAGGCCTAATGCCCTTAGGCACTGATTTGCCATGTTGTGCATAACAGAAGCGGATGCAGTGGCCTATCCATTTTGAAATAGTCTGCTTTGTAATAGGCTTTCCTTGTGATCCTGCAGCATAGGCTACAAACAGTTGCTCAGTTTTTCTGAAAGCTTTTGTTTTGTCCAAGCAGAATCGTAGCTGTCTGTGCATATCCAAAGAGTGCAGAAGTCTCTCCCCTTTATTCTGGGGATTTGGGTAGAAAGTAGATAAATCAATGGTTTGGTTCAAGGCCACACTGGAGACCACTTTTGGCATGAATGTTGGGTTTGTCCTCAGAGAGACCCTGTCCTGATGAAAAATGATGAAAGGTTCCACAGCCATTAATGTGGGCAACTCTTGAGACTCTTCTTGCTGAAGTTATTGCTAAGTGCAGAGCAGTTTTCCATGACAAGAATTTTAGGTCAGATGTGCTGGCTGGTTCAAAAGGAAGCAGTGTGAGTTTTTCTAAAACAAAACTGAGATACCAAGTTGGTACTGGTGCTCTCCTTGGGGGTCTTATATTTTTTGCCCCTCTGAGGTACTGTCATAGTGGAGGACATGAAAACATAGGAGGTTCAGTATTGTAATGAGCTGAAATGGCAGAGGCATGGATTTTAATTGATGAGAAAAATAGGCCTTTGTCCAGCATCTCAGTTGGGTATTGTAAAATCTGAGGAATATTAGGGACAAGTGGTTCGAGCCCTTGTGCCTGGTTCCAAGCACAGAATCTCTTCCATTTTTCTGCATAAGATTTCCTAGTGCTGGGCCTCCTGGCTTCAAAGAGGACATCCATAACAGCTTTAGAGAGAGGTGCAGTCTGAGTGGCTACATTATCTGCCATGCTGCCAGATTTAAGGGTCTGAGTTGACTGTACAGAATCTGATTGTTTTGTGTCAGAAGATGAGGGATTTGAGGTAGAGGCCAAGCTGGGCCTTGAGACAAGCTCTTTAAGGATTGGGTACCAGTGCTGTCATGGCCAGTCTGGGGCAATCAGGATCATTTTTGGCCTTTCTTGTCTGACTTTTAGGAGTACCTTGATAAGGAGAGGCATCTGAGGTAAGGCATAGACTGTCAGGACTTTCCAGCTGAATGATAGAGCATCCACTTTCCATGCTTGAGAGTGATAAGCTCTTGTGCAGAATTTCTGTATTTGGTAATTGTGAGGGGAGGCAAAAAGATTTGTCTGGGCGTCCCCAAGTCCTCGTTATCATGCTGAAAACCTGTGTATTTAGTTTCCATTCATGAGGATCCATGGTATTTCTGCTTAGTTCGTCTGCCAGTGTATTTTTTTGTTCCTGGCAGGAATTGTGCCTGCAGATGTACTTGATAGGTCAGTGTTGTGTTCCACAAAGTCATGGCTTGCCTGCATAGGGGGTAGGAATGTGTGCCCCCTTGCTTATGTACCACATAAAGTACAGTTTTGTACCTACCATAAATGTAGATGTCCGATAGGTATGCATCTGCAGTCGTAACATATGGGTTGTCCTGCCTCAGGCAGCCCTTCGGTCGGCCGGATTCCAAAGTCTGGGTCTGGCCCCGGCTGATGTCGCACTTTCCCCGACGTCAGAGCGTCTGGGGTATAAAAGCATCAGCCAATGCCATTTTCCTCAGTTTTTCTTGCCCCAGATGCCAGGTGCCCTCTAGGAAGGCTAAATTTGGATAAATACTGAAAAGTTCCAAACATTTGCAAATTATATACATGTATAAACAAACAAATACACCATAATAGATTCCCCCAGCTAGCTAAAAGAGGGGTAAGCACCCTAGGAATACCACAGAGGGGAAGGAGGGAGGGTAATCCTGACTGCAGATGCATACCTATCGGACATCTACATTTATGGTAGGTACAAAACTGTACTATGTCCTTCAAGGATGCATCTGCAGTCATAACATATGGGTAGAATACCATAGCCAATCTGGGGGAGGGGGTACTAAGAAAAGGATGGTGTAGTTAAGATCCCCTGTAGGACTGCAGTTGCAAACTCTGCTCTGGATCTAGAGTATAAAAGTAGATTGTAATGCTTGGCAAATGTATGAGCAGAGCTCCAAGTAGCAGCTTCTAAAATGTCCTTGGTAGCCACCCCTCGTAGGAAGGCTGTAGTGGTGGCCGTGGCCCTTGTGGAGTGAGGCCTGATATTTTCAGGAACTATCTTTCCATGAAAGGAGTAGCAAAAACGAATGCAATTTCCTATCCATTTTGAAATTGTCTGTTTGGAAATTGCTCTTCCTTGCACTCCAGTTGCATATGCTACAAAAAGTTGGTCAGTTTTTCTGCTAGCTTTTGTTCTGTCCAAGTAGTAGCGTAGTTGTCTGTGTATATTCAGGGTGTGCAAAAGTTTTTCCCCTCTATTCTGTGGATTAGGGAAGAACGTAGGCAAGTGAATAGCTTGGTTCAAGGATACACTAGATACCACCTTTGGCATAAAAGTAGGATTGGTTCTTAGTGACACCCTGTCCTGGTGGAAAATAAGAAAAGGCTGCACTGCCATTAATGCTTGTAACTCAGATACTCTTCTTGCTGAAGTGATTGCCAGAAGGAATGCAGTTTTCCAAGATAGAAACTGTAGATCCGCTGATGCTGCTGGTTCAAAAGGAGGTAGCGTCAGTTTCTCCAGCACAAAGTTGAGATCCCAGGCAGGTAGAGGGGGTCTTCTTGGAGGTTTAATATTTTTGATCCCTCTCAGAAATTGTCTGAGGAGAGGGTGTGAGAAGATAGGCGGATCCACATTGTATTCTGCTGAAATTGCTGAAGCATGAAACTTAATGGAAGAATAGGACAGGCCATTGTGGAACAATTCTGCTAAGTATTCTAGGATATGTGTTAGGTTTGCCACTGTGACATCTGTGCCCCTTGATGTGCTTCAAATGAGAAATCTCTTCCATTTAGCTGAGTATGTCTTCCTTGTGGAAGGCCTGCGAGCCTCCAGGATAATGTCCTTCACCCTCTGAGATAAGACCGTTTGAATGGGATTTAAGGAATTTTCCAGGCAGTTAGCTGCAATGTTTTCAAGTTGGGATGCAGGGTCTTGAAATTGTTCTGCGTCAGAATAAGAGGCCATAGGGGGAGAGGCCATGATTTTGCCTGAGACATGCTTCTCAATAGTGGATACCAGTGTTGTCTTGGCCAGTCCGGAGCTATTAGTATCACTTTTGGCTGTTCCTCCCTGATCTTCAGTAGAACCTTGTACATCAATGGGAGAGGTGGGAAGGCATACACTGTTAAGGCTTTCCAGCTGAAAGAGAGGGAGTCCACCCTCCAAGCTTGTGGGTGGTATGTCCTTGAGCAGAATGTCTTCAGTTGATTGAGTGGGGAGGCGAACAAATCTATCTCCGGCATTCCCCATGTCTTTGCTATGAGTTGGAAGATGTCTGGGTGCAGCATCCATTCGTGTGCATCCATGGTAGTTCTGCTTAAGCTGTCCGCCAGTGCATTTTCTTTCCCTGGCACGAATTGGGCCTGTAGTTGGATATTGAGAATCAGGCATAGTTCCCACAGATTCATAGCCATCCGGCATAGAGGGTAAGAATGTGTGCCTCCCTGCTTATGTACCACATGACCGTGGTGTTGTCCGTCCTTATTAGCAGGTGTCCTTGGAGGATGGGTTTGAATGCCTCGATTGCATGCCTCACTGCCAGCATTTCCTTTTGGTTTATGTGCATGCTTAGCTGTCCTTGAGGCCATAGGCCTTGGATACATTTGTCCTCCATGTGTGCTCCCCATCCTCTGTCTGAGGCGTCTGTGGTGATGGTCTGCCTTGGCTTTGGTTTGTTGAAAGGCAACCCTCTGTTGGACTGGCAGGCCTGAGCCCACCACAGGAATTCCTTTTGAAGGCATGGAATGATTGGTATCAGGGTTTCTAAACTGTGACTGTGCTGAGACCATACACTCCGGAGGTACCATTGTAATTTCCTCATATGCAGCCTGGCATGCGGAATTAGAATTATGCAGGATGCCATGTAACCCAGGGCCTGCAGGATTTTCCTTGCAGTAAGCTGAGATTGTCTCGTCAGAAACATGAAGTAACCTGGAAGTTGCTTTTGTTTTTCTTCTGTGAGAAAGGCCATTTGGGTGGTTGTATCCAGATCTGCACCCAAAAAGGATATCCTTTGGGATGGTACTAGTCTTGACTTTTGGATGTTGACTGTGTATCCCAAGGTCTGTAGCAGGTGTATGGCATAGGCCAAGTCCTTTATCAATTTTTTCTTGTTGTCCGCTTGTATTACGCAGTCGTCCAGGTATGGGTAAATTTGAATTCCCTGTAGTCTGCAATGTGCAATTACTGATGCCAGGCATTTCGTGAATACTCTGGGCGCAGTAGATAAGCCAAAGGGCAATGCTGAGAATTGATAATGCTCTGATCCTGCAAGAAATCTGTGGTGTCTTCTGCAGTTTGGTCGAATAGGGACGTGCAGGTATGCCTCCTTGAGATCTAGAGTCACCAGCCAAGACTCCTTGCCCAACATGGGAAGAAGTTGCTGTAGGGTCAGCATTTTGAATTTTGGCACAATGAGATAAGTGTTCAGTGCGGACAGGTCGAGAATAGGCCTCCATTGATTTTCCTTTCTTGGTACAAGGAATAGTCTGGAGTAAAATCCTTGGCCTTGTTCTGAACATGGTACCTTTTCTATAGCTTTCATCTGAAGTAAATTGCCGATTTGTTTTAAAGCCTCTGCCCTCTGATTTGGTGGAAGGTTTGGCATTCCGCCTCTTTTTGGCAAAGTGTGAAAGTGGAACCTGTATCCTTTGTCTATTATTTGCAGTGTCCATGCATCCTTTGTGATATAATGCCAGTTTTTTGAGAATAAAGCCAACTTTCCGCCCAAGGGTGCTTCCAGTTGATCCCTGGTAGGCGGGATCAGAGTTAAGTCATTGACCCTGTCCTGGTGTAGTAGTTGCTGTTGTTGCTGTTGCACTACTCCTCTGGTTGGCAGGCTGCCACTGATGGCCTCTGTAGGAGCCCTTCGATTGACCTCTGTCTGTAGGGCACCTGTTCCTGCCTCTCTGGGCTCTGTCCGAGTCTGGAAAGGACCAATTCTTAGTAGGCCAGTTTCTGCTGAATCTCGGTGGTTGAACTTGCAGGAAACCTTTAACTGTTTGCACAGATTTTGCCTTTTCTTCAACCTTTTTTTAAGATCTCCTGAGCAGATGAGCCAAATAAATTCTGCTTCTCCATTGGAGCATCCAGGAGTTTAGCTTTGACATGGTCTGGCAAAGATTGCTCCTTCAGCCAGGCATGCCTACGAATAACTGCCCCAGACATAGCTGATCTAAATGAAGCCTCCAGTGCATCATAGCCACATTTTAAGAAATGATTACTAACCTGTTGTGAGTTGTGTACCAAATCCTGAAGGGATTTACGATCTAGGGGTTCAGGAGAAGAAAGTTTCTTATTCAGTTCATCTAACAAATACTCCTGGTACTGTATCATATGAAATTGACAGTTTAATGCCCTGACAGAAAGAGTTGCAGAAGTATACACCTTCTTTCCCCATCTCTCTAAAGCTCTAGACTCTGTCAGAGGGTAGAGGATTTTTGGCAGTAGCGGCCGCAACCCCTTTAGGGCCCTGAGAAATAGTTTCTGGGTCTGCAGAATGGGCTTTATACAAATGGAAATGAGAATCTGGGACCCTGCAGTATCTGTCAGGTTTGGCAGGGGCCGGAGGGAGAGTATCAGGGGCTGTACTGACATCATTGTACACATCAATTACATTCAGAACAGGAGGTATAGCCAAGGGCCTATGCCGAGGCAAATGCAAAAAGGTCCTTAATCTTTTTCTAGAATCAGAGAAATCCTGACCTTGCCATTGAAAATGCTCTCTCATGGAGTGTAGAGTCTCACCAAAGGAAAATTCTTCAGGAGGGGAGGTCGAAAGAATAGATTCCTCTGCATCTGAATCCTCATAAGGCGAGTAAGCCCCTTCCTGGTGGTGTGACAACTCAGATCCATCCGTGGAAGCATCTGAGGAGTGTGGATCAGAGGGGTCAGTCCTGGGCCTTTTGTCTGGAGGAGGAGAGGCCCTGTCTGGGTGAGGTTGTGAACCCCTAATTAAGGAAATAAGGTCCTCAGCAAGGCTGAGGATCTGTGAACTAGAGGAAGGCCTCTGGGAGGTAGATTTCGCAGGCAAAGCTTTTGAAAGTTTGGCAGCTTTAGCCCTTGAAAAGGCCTTAATAGACATGGAAGCAGGGGGCCTAGCTGCCCCACGTGCAGGGGTAGAAATGTCCAAAGGTATGGTGTCAGACAATCCCTGAACACCAGCTTCGGTAGGTAGTTCTGAAGCAGACTCAGCCGGGGCCTCTCGGGCCTCGGTGGTCGGAAGAATGGTTTCGGAAGAAGGAATCGCAGAGGACTCTGTTTTGGCCGAAACAGAGACACTCGCAGTAGGGCCTAGCCGTGGTTTCAGCCGAAACCGCAGGCCGTGGCGGTCCTTTTCCTTGCGTTTTTTTGACCATATGCGAAGTCGGAGTCTCCGACGGCATTTTATAAGCAAAAGCGGCTCCAAAAAATTCCTCTGCAAACTCCGACAGACGTCTAAGAGTTCGCCGGTTGAAGGAGGCACAGGCTAAACAGGCCGATACGTCGTGGTCTGGGCCTAAGCAAGGAAGGCAGTAAGAATGGAAATCCTTATGAGGTATTTGTCTCCCACAAGTTAAACAATTATTTACTTTGTCTGACATCGGCTGAGGCAAGAAAGAGTCCCCAACGGGGTACTTAGCTTTTTTCGAAGTCTTCGGTTACTGAAATCACTGGATCTGACCGACCGGCACTTGCGAACAGCTTCTGCTTCAGGCACCGCGCGGCAAGAGAGATGGAGGAAAATGGCGTCGGCTGATGCTTTTATACCCCAGACGCTCTGACGTCTGGGAAAGTGCGACATCAGCCGAGGCCAGACCCAGACTTTGGAATCCGGCCGACTGAAGGGCTGCCTGAGGCAGGACAACCCATATGTTATGACTGCAGATGCATCCTTGAAGGACATCTGTGGTATTGTCAGTCTTTATTACTAGTTGTCCTGGATGTAGTAGGTCCTTGGACAGCTGTCAGGGCATTCTGTACAACTAGCATCTCTTTTTGATTGATGTAAAGATGCATTTGTTCCTTGGGCCACGGGCCCTGAATACATTTTCCTGCCATGTGTGCCCCCAGGCATAATCCGATGCATCCGTTATTGTCTGCCTGGCTGTGGGTAAAGTGAAAGGCTGTCCCTTGTTGTGGTGACAGGCCTGGGCCCACCATCGAAACTCTAATTGTAGGCAGGGAATTAAAGTTATGATGGTCTCCAGGCTGTGACAATTTATTTTACATTTGTTGACCGGGCTAGTCTGGCTGGATACATGTCCATTTTCAGCAGAGGCCCGAGGAGAAAAGCTCCACTAAATACTAAGTACATTACAAAAAAATCACAAGTGTTTAGAAATAAAAAAATTAGAAATCATAACACACAGAATGCAAGATACTTTCAAAGAGAAGCACGTTTCCAATAAGCAGTTCATGCCATATTAGCAATTTTACATAAAATGTACATAGTTCGATTAGTACAGTAAAAGGAGAAGAAATCAGACAGGTAGTGATGGGAAGAGTGAAGGAGAGATATAGTATAAGAAAGAAAAAGGTTAGTCTGGTGTACTGCAGGAACAAAGCCAATGATTGAGGTAGTACAGTTTGATTTTCTGTTTGAATTGTGGTAGGGATGTGGTCAAAGTTATGTCACAAGGTAAGAGATTCCAGCTTCTACCTATAGTGTTAGTGAAAAGAGAACAACCTGCTGTGTTGTTTGCCTTTATTGATTTAGTCATGAGTTTACTAGAGGAGAAGCGAGTTCAGATTGTTATCGGGATTAGAAGTTGAGAGAGTATAGGGGTGTTGTCAGGTAGGTGTAATATGTTGTGGGCTATAGTGAGTTGAGGAATTTTTAGGTAGTTTTGAAATTGAGCCAGCCAAGTTGTTTTAAATTTATACAGTGGTGGGTCCTAAAGGGGTTACTAGTGGCGAAACGAGCTATGTTATTATAGCAAGTTACAAGTTTGTTAAGACTGTTTTTCTTGAGGTTAGTATAAATGGGGGAAGCATATAGGAGAGTAGATAGGAGATGGGATTGTGCAATTTTGGTTCTTGTTGCTGGGGTTAGAAAAGGTTTGATACGATATAGGGATCCAATTTTTCTGTTAACAACCTTGATGGTGTTGTTAATGTGCTGATCGAAGGAAAGATGATTGTCAATGGTTATTCCTAGAAGTTTAGTAGTTGGATCAGGTGAGATGATAGTGCCATTATTAGAAGAAATGGTAAAGTTTAAAGGGGGACCGAGTGGTGGGGAGAAGAGGAGGAGTTTAGTTTTTGCATTTAGTAGGAGAAACCGTTTAGAAAACCAAGTTTCTACTTTGTTAAAGGTATTTTGCGTCAAGGAGGTCAGTTCAGTAGAAGAAGGTCTTGCAGATAAGGGTAGAATCATCTGCATATTGTATGCAGGTAGCTTGTGGGATAGCAGTCTGAAGATCGTTTATAAAGAGGGAGAACAGAAGTGGACCTAGAATGGAGCCCTGGGGAACTCCGATGGAAATGGGCAAGAGAGATGAGATATGGTTTTCCCAAATTACTGCTTGTTGTCTGTTAAGATAAGATTTAAACCAATTAGTGGCTAGTTTATCACAAGGAAGAGATTCAAGAATATTGATTGAGAGAGTGGTTAACCATGTCGAAAGCTTTTGAGAGATCAATGAAAAGAGCGGAGGAGAGAGAATGGTTGTTTCGATTTTTGTTGATAGCATCTACAAAGGAAAGAAGGGCAGTGGTGGTACTATGATGGGGTCTGAAACCATGCTGGCAGTTTGCTATTATGTTGTGGAGAGAGAGGTGGTGTACCAGTTGCTGGTGAATACATTTTTCCATTATTTTTGCAAGGGGTGAAAGAAGGGCAATTGGTCTAAAGTTGGAAAGGTCAAGGGAGTTTCCACCTTTATGTAGTGGTATAATATAGGAGACTTTCCATATATCAGGGATGGTTCCTTCTTGGATAGTTCTGTTGATAAGTAAGGATATAGGATAAGGATAAGCAATTTCTTTAGCAGCTTTCTGAAGGAAAAGAGAAGGGAGCTTGTCAGCAGAAGGGGTACAGGGTTTCAGTTTGTGAATGAGTTTGAAGATGAATGAGGTAGATATAGGTTTTAGAGAGAAATTGAAGGAAGAGGTAGTTATGTTAGGTGGTATATGAGGGTTGTTAGTGTTCATTTGTTTGGCTAGGGTTTGAATAGTTTCAGAGAAAAAAAGAGTTGAAAGCATTAGCAGTCTGGAGAGGGGTTTCTGGGTCAGCATTTAGTGGGGAAGGAGTTTTAGCAGTTCCTGGGGAAAGAAGTTTATTTACTGATGACCAGAACTGTTTAGGGTTGTTAATATGAGTTTCCTGGAGGTTACAGTAGAAGTTTTTCTTGTCAGAGATTATTGATTTTTTTGCTAAATTACGAAGCTGGCGGAAATTAACTAAGTCAGGGTTTTGTTTATTGCATCTCCAAATTGTCCATGCTTTGTTTCTAGCAAGCATGAGTTTTTTTGTGTTGGTGGTCAGCCATGGGGCAGATTTGGTCTTTACTCTAATAGAGTGTTCTGGTGCGCGAGAATCAAGTATAGATAGGAATGTAGAATTAAAGAATAATACTGCTTCCTCCAGGGGGAGTGATTTTAAGCAATTCCATTTACATGCTCTCAGTTCGGCTTTAAAAAGGTCTATGTTAAAGTGCTTGACCGATCGAATTAGCCTTGTATTTGGGAGGTTAACAAATTCTGATTTTTGTCTAGTAATGTAGGTTAGGCAGTGGTCGCTGATGTCATCAGGCATAATACCTACCTTATAATGTGTCTTAACTTTATTAGTTAGTATCCAGTCTAATATACTCTCTTTCTTACTGGGCTTATTGACTCTTGTAGTTGAGGTAATAGTTTGTGAGAACCCATGTAGGTTAATATGGGAGGTGGGATTGACTGTATTTATAGTGTTCCAGTCTATGTTAACGTCGCCAAGAATTATGGTTTCTTGGGGGTAGTAGGTAGAAACCCAGCTTAAAAAGTCTTCTAGTATTGGAATGTTATTACCTGGGGGAAGATACAAACAAATAACGTAAATAGATTTTTTGGTGTTGAGTTGGAGTTTAATTATGATGGTTTCTGTTTTGCTATTTAGGTTTGGGCATTCTGGTTGAATAGATATGTTAAGTTGATTTTTGAAGAGTATTGCTACTCCTCCACCCTTGCGTTTTAAGCGGTCATGTCTTATTATGTTATAACCCTGGGGTACAATCTCTGAGTCTTTTGTGCCTGGGGTAAGCCAGGTTTCAGAGAGGCAAAGGATGTCAAATGAGTGGATATCTAAGAGGGCATGGATGAAGGGTATTTTGTTATCTATGCTTTGGATGTTAAGGTGTCCTATAAGGAGGTTATTGTTGGGGTTAGGTAAGCAGTTTTGGGGAGGTGGTGAGGTAGGGCCAGGGTTGGGGTGGATGTCTCCATCTAGTAGGGTAGGATTAATTAGTTTTGTTAAGTAGTTCTTATTTAGAATTGTTAGGGATTTTGTTGTTTTTTTGCAAGATAGTAGGGGGTAGGTAAGGTGATGTTGCCTATGGAATTTAGATAGATGATAGCTAGGGGTGGAATTAACATTAGGGTAGGTTGTGAATGTGAGTCTAGTAGAGGTGTGTTTATGTATGGAGATAAGAGTTATCCAGTGAAATTTCAAGAAAGGTGAGATGGTATGTTGAAAGAAGGGTGGTTATGATTATGATAGAGAGTAAAGGCATAGTAAGTATGTAGGGAGGCATCATTTAGTAATCAGAGAGGTGAGGAAGTAGAAGGGAAAGTGTAAAGAGGAGAGAAAAGAATGTAGTAAGCAATAGAGGGGGTAGTCCGTTGTTTAAAGCAGTTGGTAGATAAGAAAGGATTTTAAAGGGAAAAGAGAAAGAAAGGCTGGAGAGGAAAGAGAAAGTGTAAGGAGAGTAGTCTAGGTAATAGTGAAAGGTAATAGAAGATGTATGGTCTTAGGGCAGAGATAGAGAAGGAAGGGATGTACTAAGGCTGGGGAACAATTTGGCGGGAAGGAGAGTAATAGGATAGGAGGGCTAGGGGTGTGGCTAAAGAGCTATAAGTGTAGGACCCCTGGGGGTGGGTGGAAATTGGGGTAGGAGGGAGCGAGTGAGCCTTGAGGGCTTAACGGAGCAGGTAGAAACAACTGAAGGTGTAGCCAGGAGACAATCAGAAAAGCAGGTGAGTATATAGGAGCAGCGAGTGTCAATAAGGAAGGGGTAAGATAGGAACCAGATTCCAGAGGGGATAGGAGAAAGGTAAGGAGGATTAGGACAGAAAAAAAATACTGAAGGAGTTGAGGAGGAAATGGGTGAGGTGTAATAGAGGAGAGTAGGGCATGTTACTGGAGAGATATCAGCACAGTTGGCAAGGAGAATAGGCAGACAGTAAGGAAGAAAATAGAGGTAGAGGGATGGAAAACCAATTTAGCAGAGCAGACTAAGGAGGGCTAATCAGGGGAGTAGGAGGAAGCAAAGAAGAAAGAGGGAGTAGAGCGCCACCTAGTGGCTGGTGTAGGTAAATGAGAGGGAGAACGGGGAAAATACAAATAGGACAAGGGAAGGAAAAAACGAAAGAAAATGAGAGCAGGAAAAGGTGAAAGTGAGGGGGGTTCTGGGGGATAAGAGAGGAGAGGTACTGGCTGCTAGGCACACAAGCGCAGGCAAAGTATTGGACTCTGAAGGTGGACCTGTACAGAGGCTAATGAGGCAAGAAAGCAAAGCCCAAGACCTACTTTCAGTTCCTTGACTGTAGATTAATATGGGAGGCAGGCAGACTTTGTCACTGTAGGCAGGGCCAGGATCATCCAACAGCAGTAGGGCTTAAAGCAGGACAAGATTCAGTAGGGATTGTGCTATTAACAGGATTTTTAGCAGTGGAAGCCTTAACCCCTTCTGGACCCTGAGAAATTGTTTCTGGGTCTGCAGTGGGGTTTTTTGTAAAGAATTTTATGAGAGTCAGGGACACTGTAGTACCCATCTGGCTTGACTGGTGCTGAGGGTAAAAAATCAGGAGACAGACTGGATTCAGAAAAAACATCAACAATATCGAGCACAGGGGGGATAGCCAGGGGCCTGTGCTGAGGCAATAAAAGGAAGTCTCTGAGCCTTTTCTTGGATTCTGAAAAATCCTGGCTCTCCCAATGGAACTGCTCCCTCATGGTGTGCAGGTTTCCTCCAAAGGAGTAATCCTCAGGCGGAGAAGCTGAAGGTATGGACTCTTCTGCATCAGAGTCCTCATAGGGAGGGAGAGAGTATCCCTGATGAGAAGAGGAGTCAGAGGAAATAGAAACCTGGTCAGAGGAATCATAATCAGTGTCTTGCCTAGGCCTTTTGTCAGGAGGGGGAAGGGAACCCCTGATTAAAGTATTTAGGTCTTCGGCCATTTTAAGCATCTGTTTCTTTGGCATGGATGACTATTCTGGAGAATGCTGTACTTGTTTCCTGGTCTTTAATGGTGTTTTTGACTTTGCTGCTGTAGTGGGCTTAATTGTAAGCTGTGAAGGTCTGAAAACACCCTCAGAAGCCGATGCCTGCTCAGAGGCTCCGGACCCATCTGAGGGCATAGTTTCCACAGGCCCAATACCTTGAGTTTCCACAGGCCTCGGTGTCTCCACATGGCTGTCTGTTACGGCCTGTGGCTCTGAGGTAGCGGGTGTCAGGGGCTGCGAAAGCACCTCACTGAGAACCGGCGACTGTAACAGCAGCTCTACTCGAGGCCTCTAGGGCATCATAGCCACATTGTAAGGTGTGTTTACCCACTTGTTCTGCACTATGCATCATATCCTGCAACTCCTTCAAGTCTGGTTGTTCAGGTTGAGACATTTTATTTCTTAATTGTGATAACATAAACTGCTGATATTTAAGCATATGAAACTGACAATTTAAGGCCCTCATGGCTAGGGTGGCCGAGGTATATACCTTTTTTTCCCCACCTAAGGATCTTGACTCTCTTTCAGAAGGTAGTGGATTCTTAGCAGTAGAGGCCTTCATTCCCTTGGGGCCTTGAGAAATGGTTTCAGGGTCAGCATTATGGCTTTTGTAAAGAAATTGGTGAGAGTTAGGAACTCTGTAGTACCTATCAGGCTTGACTGGGGCAGGAGGCAGGGAATCCGGATTAAGGCAAGCCTCCGAATAAACATCAAGCATGTCCAAGACAGGAGGTATCGCCAGAGGTCTGTGTTGAGGTAACAAAAGAAATTCCCTAAGTCTTTTCTTGGAATCAGAAAAGTCTTGGCCTTCCCAATGGAAGTGTTCCCTCAAGGTGTGCAAGGTTTCCCAAAAGAAAAATTCTCAGGAGAAGATACAGAAGGAATGGACTGCTCTGCATCAGAATCTTCAAAAGGGGAGTAAGAGTGTTCCTCTACATCAGAATGTTCTGAAAAAATGGAGCCCTGATCAGAAGAGGGAGAATCTTCCTCCACTCTGGGTCTCTTGTCTGGAAGGGGTTGTGAACCCCTGATAAGAGTAATTAAATCGTCAGCCATTTTAAGCATCTGTTTTTTAGGCATGGGGCCTGGAGATGGGCCCTGTGCAACAGGCCTCTTGGGATGCCTGGCTGATTTGGACTTAGTAAAGGACTTGATGGAAAAGGAAGATGAGGGTCTAAAGACACCATGGGTGGAAGTGGACCTGTCCACATTAGGAGGCTCAATGCTCACAGTGGCTTCGGTGGTTGTAGTCTGGGTATGGGCAGAGGTACCTGCGGTCTCGGTTACAGAAGACACCGCCAAAGAAGTGTTGTCGGTAGTCAGGGACTGCATAGGCGTCTCGCTGAGAACCGGACCATGTGTAGCCGGTTTTGGCGTTCTGTCGGTGGGGACCGCGGACCTCGCGTGTCGGTCCTTGCGTTTTTTGGTCAAAACGGTAGTCGGAGTCTCAGACAACATTTTATAATCAAAGGCTGTACCAAAAAAGTGTTGGGCGAACTCCGCCCGACGCTTAATAGTGCGTTTATTAAAAGTAGCGCAAGCGCTTACAGCCGAGACGTCGTGGTCTGGGCCTAAACAAGGTATGCAGAGGAATGGAAATCCTTATGGTATTTGCTTCCCACAAGAAATACAATTGTTAACTTTTTCTGACATCGGTCTGAGGCAAGAAAAGTTTCAACGGGTACTTAGCTTTAATGAAGACTTGGTTTCCAATTTTTCGTAAATTCAGGAGCTGGCCGACCGGCACTTGCAAACTGCTTCTGCTTCGGGCACCGCGCGGCAAAAAAGACTGGAGAAAATGGCGTCTGCTTTGTCTTATATACCCCTGCCTCACTGACGTCAGGAAAGAAAACAACAACCGACGCCGGACCTAGACTTTGGAATTCGGCCGACCGAGGGCCCGCCTGACGGCAGAAAACCCATCTGTGATTACTGCAGCTGTATGCACGATGAACATCGGTACTATGTTCATCATGTTACACTGCTGCAGTCATTACACTTGGGTAGAATAACAAAGCTGAGGTAGGGTGGCTGGTTCTATAAAGCATTAGGGATGGCTATAAGGCCCTGCACCCCTGCAGTGGCGAAGCCAGCTCTGGATTTAGAGTGTAAAGGCAGATGGTAATGCTTGAAGGTATGTACAGAACTCCAAGTTGCTGCTTCCAAAATATCCTTGGTAGGTACTCCCCTGAGGTAGGCAGTTGAAGTGACTGTTGCCCTGGTGGAGTGAGATCTAATGCTGCTAGGTACAGGTTTTCTATGGTATGTGTAGCAGAAACGTATACAATTTCCCATCTGTTTTGAAATGGCTTTTCCCTGTGCTCATGCAGCATATGCTACCAATAATTGCTCAGATTTTCTGAAAGCTTTGGTTTTGTCCAAGTAGAAGCGTAATTTCCTGTGAATGTCCAAAGAGTGCAGTAGTCTCTCCCCTTTATTCTGTGGTTTAGGTTAAAAAGTTGGCAGGTGAATAGTTTGGTTTAGAGCCACACTGGATACCACCTTTGGTATAAACGTAGGATTAGTTCTTAAAGACACCCTGTCCTGGTGGAAAATGAGGAAAGGTTCCACTGCCATTAGTGCCTGTAATTCTGAAACTCTTCGTGCTGATGTTACTGCCAGGAGCAGAGCAGTTTTCCAAGAGATATATTTTAATTCTGCTGTTAGCTGGCTCAAAAGGAGGTAAAGTTAGTTTTTCCAAAACAAAGTTGAGGTCCCAAGTTGGAGTAGGTGCTCTACACGGCGGTCTTATGTTTTTAGCCCATCTGAGGTACTGTTTTAACAGAGGATTAGAGAAAATTGGTGGATCCGTGTTGCAATGAGCAGAGATGGCAGAGGCGTGGATCTTGATGGATGAGAAGGAGAGGCCTTTGTTCAGCATCTCAGTTAAGTATTGTAGAACTGAGGAATGTTTGGGACAAGAGGGTAACGGCTGTGAGCTTGGTTTCAGGCACAGAAATCTCTTCCATTTATCCGAATAGGCTTTCCTGGAAATTGGCCTTCTGGCCTCCAGAATGACATCCATAACAGCTCTGGAGAGAGGCATTGCTTGCTTGACTAAGGAATCTTCCAGGCAGCTAGGTTTAAGGTCTTTAGCTGGCTGTGTAGTATTTGAATGTTGTGCAGAGTCAGCAAATGTGGGATTTGAGGCAAAAGCCAGGGTGGTTCTTGTGCTAAGCTCCTTAAGATTGGGTACCAGTGCTGGCGTGGCCAGTCTGGTGCAATCAGGATCTTTGGCTCATCTTGCCTGGCTTTTATGAGTACCTTTGGCAGGAGAGGTAGTGGTGGGAAAGCGTATACTTGTAGATTCTCCCAGCTGAATGAGAGGGTATCCACACTTTCCATGCTTGTGGATGGTAACTCCTTGTGCAGAATTTTTGTAGCTGGCAGTTTATTGGGGATGCAAACAGATCTATGTCCGGGCTCCACCATTTCTGTGTTATCATTCTGAATATTTATGGATTTAATTCCCATTCGTGGGGATCCATGATGTTTCTGCTTAAATCGTCTGCCAGTGTGTTTTTCTCTCCTAGCAGAGATTGTGCTTGCAGATGAACTTGAAGGTGTATATCTGTGTTCCACAAGGTCATGGCTTGTCTGCACAGCGGGAAGGAGTGAGTGCCCCCTTGCTTGTTTATGTACCACATAACTGTGGCGTTGTCTGTCTATCAGTAGTTGTCCTGGGTGCAGCAGGTCCTTGAAAGCTGTAAAGGCATTTTGAACAGCTAGCATCTCTTTTTGATTGATGTGAAGATGCCTTTGTTCTGCAGGCCACGTGCCCTGAATATATTTGCCTGCCATGTGTGCCCCCCAGGCGTAATCCGATGAATCTGTTGTCAGTGTTTGCCTGGCTGTGGGTTGTGTAAAAAGCTGTCCCTTGTTGAGGTGACAAGCTTGAGCCCACCATTGAAACTCCTGTTGAAGGCATGGGATTAGTGGTGTAACTGTTTCCAAACTTTTGACAGTGTTGAGACCATACATTCTTTAGGTACCAGTGTAGTTTTCTCATATGCAGTTTGGCATATGGAATTAGTAGTATGCAGGATGCCATGTAACCAAAGGCCTGCAGAATTTTTCTTGCAGGGAGTTGGGTCTTTGTTGCCATTGATTGAAAGAATTGAGTCAGTCGTCTTTGCTTGTCTAGCGTGAGATAAGCCATCTGGGCCATTGTGTTCAAGCTGAAACTCAGGAATATAATCTCTTGTGAGGGCACTAGTTTTGATTTATTTTCATTTACTGTGTACCCCAGGCAACGTAGTAACTTTATCACAAACGCCAGATGCTTTAGAAGAATGTCCTTGCTCTCTGCTTGAATCAGGCAGTCATCCAGGTACGGACAAATTTGAATTCCTTTCTGTCTGCAAAATGCAATTACTGGTGCCAGGCACTTTGTGAAGACCCTGGGCACAGTAGATAAGCCAAAGGGCAGTGCAGAGAATTGGTAGTGCATTGAACCAGCTATGAGTCTGAGGTATCTTAGGCAGTTTTGTCCGACAGGGACATGCAGGTATGCCTCCTTGAGGTCCAAAGTCACGAGCCAAGCTTTCTTGCCCAGCATGGGAAGAAGCTGCTGTAGTGTCAACATTTTGAATTGGTAAGTGTTTAGAGATGAAAGATCCAGAATGGGCCTCCAGGCTTTGTCCTTTCCGGGTACCAGAAAAAAAGTCTCGAGTAAAATCCTTATCCTTGCTCCTGTGATGGTACCTTTTGAATAGCTCTCATATCCATGAGTGCTGTAATTTGTTTTTGAGCCTCTGCCCATTGATTTGGTGGCAGATTTGGCATTCCTTTTAACCTTGGCAGAGTGTGAAAGTGGAACCTGTAACCTTGAAATACAATGTTGAGAACCTATTTGTCTTTGGTGATCATTTGCCAATTGTGGTAGAAGAGTGCCAGTTTTCCTCCCAAGGGAGCTGCCAAGAGGGATTTGTTTGGCAGTTGTAGTGGGAAAGCATTGAAGCTGCTTTTTATATGGTTGGGGCCTGTCTTCCCCTTCTTTCTGGCCTGATGCAACCTATTGTCGAGGCCTATAAGGACCTTGTGTTTGACCTCTACCTCTTGGATGTCTGTATCTTCCCCTTTGAGGTCTGTCTAATTGGAAAGGACAATTCTTAGTTGGCCAGTTTCTGCTAAATCTAGGAGGCTGAACCTGTAAGAAATCCTTCACCACTTGCATAGATTTTGCCTTATCCTCCATTTTCTTTAATACCTCTTCTGCCTTAACTCCAAATAACACATCCTGCTGCAAAGGTGCATCCAATAATTTTTCTTTAACATGATCTGGTAACGTATGTTCTTTTAACCAAGCATGTCTTCTAATGGCAGAGCCTGTAAGTGCTGCTCTGCAGGATGCCTCTAGAGAATCAAAACCACACTGCAAAGTATGCTTTCCCACTTGTTCAGCTGCATGCAATAAATCCTGCATTTCTTTAAAATTAGGAGGACTGATTCTGGAAGCATTTTCTGTTTTAACTGAGACAGTAAAAATTGCTGATATTTTAGCATGTGAAATTGGCAATTTAAGGCTCTCATTGCTAAAGTTGCAGACGTATATACTTACCTTCCCCATCTGTCTAGTGCTCTGGAATCTCTGTCAGAGGGGACTGGATTCTTGGCTGATGAGGCCATAACTCCTTTGGGTCCCTGAGAAATAGTTTCAGGGTCAGCTACAGGGCTTTTATACAGAAATTTATGCGAGTCGGGGACTCTATCGGTCAGGTTTAACAGGGGCTTGAGGTAAGGAATCCGGATTTAAGCTGGATTCAGTATACACATCTTCCACAATATCTAACACTGGCGGAATAGCAAGGGATCTGTGTTGAGGTAATAAAAGGAAGTCTCCGAGCCTTTTCTTGGATTCTTAGTAATCCTGGCCTTCCCAGTGGAAATGCTCCCTTCATGGTATGTAGGGTTTCCCCAAAGGAGTAGTCCTCATGTGGTGAGGCTGATGGAACTGATTCCTCAGCATCAGAATCCTCATAAGGGGGTAAAGAGTATCCTAGGTCTAAGGAAGAATCAGAAGAGATGGACACCTGGTTGGATGAGTCAGTCTGCATCCTGTCTAGGCCTTTTATCAGGAGGGGGATGGGACCCCCTGATCAGAGTGATTATG
Organism: Protopterus annectens; assembly: GCF_019279795.1. Taxonomy (NCBI): domain Eukaryota; kingdom Metazoa; phylum Chordata; order Ceratodontiformes; family Protopteridae; genus Protopterus; species Protopterus annectens. The sequence goes on along the minus strand of NC_056726.1, from coordinate 765,989,791 downwards.
GCCAAATGGTCTTCGGCCATTTTGAGCATTTGTTTCTTAGGCATGGAGGCCTGTCCTAGAGAATGCTGTATTTGTTTTCTTTGTTTTTAAAGAAGGCTTAGACTTATCTGAGGGTTTAATGCTTAACTGAGTAGGTCTGAAAACACCCTCTGAAGCTGTGGGTTGCTCAGCTACTCGGAATCCCTCTGAAAGGTTAGTCTCGGTAGGCTGAATAACTTGTGCATCCGAAGGCCCAGCTATCTCCACGTGGGAGTCAGAGGCGGCCTGTGGTTCTACAGAAGCAGTCGTCAGGGGCTGTGAAGGTGCCTCGCTGAAAACCGGACAACCGGCGAATGGCCTAGTAGAGGCTTCGTCGCCAGTTTTAGGCCACGGATGCCTATCCTTGTTCTTTGCGCTTTTTGTGTATTCCAGTCGTCGGAAGTTCCGACGGCATGGCATAATTGAATTTTCTACCAAAATTATGTCGGGCAAATTCAAACAGACGTTTAATAGTGCGCTTGTTAAACCTAGCACAAAACCGACAACCAGTGATGTTGTGGTCTGGGCCTAGGCATGGGATACAATAGGAATGGAAATCCTTATGAGGTATTTGCTTCCCACAAGAAATAGCTATTAACTTTTACTGACATCGGTCTGAGGCAAGAAAATGTTTCCCCAACGGGGTACATAGCTTTGTAGAAGACTTCGGTTCTGAATTCGGAATGAAAATCTCAGGAGATGGCTGACCGGCACTTGCGAACTGCTTTTGCTTCGGGCACCGCACGGCAAGAAAGACTGAAGAAAATGGTGTCGGCTGTATCTTATATACCCCTGTCGCACTGACGCCAAGGAGGTGGCGACAGCAACAGACGCCGGACCAAGACTTTGGAACTCAGGCCGACTGGGGAACCGCCTGACGGCAGGATAACCCAAGTGTAATGACTGCAGCAGTGTAACACGATGAACATCTGCTTTTGCTTCGGGCACCGCGCAGCAAGAAAGACTGGAGAAAATGGTGTCGGTTGCAACTTTTATACCCCTGGCACATTGACGTCAGGGAAGAGGTGACAGCAACCAACGCCGGACCAAGACTTTAGAACTCGGGCCTACTGTGGGTCACCTGCCACCAGGATACCCCAAGTGTAATGACCGCAACAGTGAAACACGAAGAACATCAAACACTAAAAGAGTGACTAAACACACACCAAAGAGCAAGTACAAACTCTCAACAAGGGATTGAAAACCCACAAGGAAAGGGAAAGCCCAAACTTCTAACTTAAACGGTCTAGACCATACTTCACAGAGAAGGCAAAAAGAGGAGAACTAGGCCCTCTAACGGAAATGGGTCTAGCCCGAGGGAAGTCAGTGGGATACCACACAACAATCACACAATCACAATTCTCAACAAACAAGACAAGCTTAGACAATTAGCTATGAAAATAGCTTTTGATAAGAATCAAAACTTTTCTTAAGAAAAAAAAAAAAGAGGGTATTTAGCCACAACCAAGCAAGCTCACGTCCGAGCTACATGAGCGGCAAACGAAATCTGGGGATATGGAGTAGTGCACCATGGGATACCTGCTTAGCCCAGCCAATGAAAGACCTCGAGCTAGTAAAATCGGCAGAGTCGGAGATGATATTTGGCTCCAAACCCACAGGTAAGAATGTAGGCGAGATAGGACTACCCAACATACAAGGTTATACCTCCAACAAAAAAGCAAATACACCAAAAAGCTTTTAAGCATAGTAAAGGGGAGTAGAGGTATAGCCAAAAGAAGCAAGGCGGGTGGAGGGAAGGTAACCAGGACTGCAACAGTGAATACACTCCAACATCAACATTTATGGTAAGCATACACAACTGTACTATGTTTATCATGTTTCATTGTTACAGTCATCACATTTGGGTAGATTCCCAAAGATAAGTTTGGGAGGAGGTAATTAGCATTAGGACCAGCAATAAGGCCCTGCAAGACTGCAGTGGTAAAGTCAGCTATGGATTTAGAGAAAATTGGCAGATGGTAATGCTTGGTGAAAGTATGTACAGAAAGTACAGTTTTGTACCTACCATAAATGTAGATGTTAGAGTGCTAATACAGCTGCAGTCATAACAGATGGGTTCTCCTGCTGTCAGGCGGGTCCTCGGTCGGCCGAATTCCAAAGTTTAGGTCCGGCGTCGGTTGTCGTCACTTTCTTTCCTGATGTCAGTGCGACAGGGGTATACAAGACACAGTCGATGCCATTTTCTTCAGTCTTTTCTTGCCCCAGATGTCAGGTGCCCCCAGAAGGAAGGCAATATATATAAAATCATGCATTACAATATAATCAATAATCAGTAGTTGCAAGCAAATACACCATAGAAGGATAACCCAATCAAGTTGTAAGATGAGAGGAGTTAGCCACTAGGTCTGTACCCAGAGGGGAAGGAGGGAGGGAAACCTGGACTGCAGCTCTATTAGCACTCTAACATCTACATTTATGGTAGGTACAAAACTGTACTATGTTCATCGTGCATACAGCTGCAGTCATAACAGATGGGTAGAATCCCAAAGCTACGCACAGGGTGGTAGGCACTAGGTGGAAATGGGAAGAGCCAGAATGCCCTGCAACACAGCAGTAGCAAAGCCTGCTCTAGTTTTGGAGTATAAAGGTAGGTGGTAGTGTTTAGTGAAGGTATGCACAGAACTCCAAGTGGCTGCCTCCAAAATATCTTTGGTAGGGACTCCTCTGAGGAAGGCTGCAGAGGTAGCTGTGGCCCTTGTGGAGTGGGATCTGATGCCTGCAGGTACAGATTTACCATGAAAGGAGTAACAAAACCGTATGCAGTGGCCTATCCATTTCAAAATTATCTGCTTGGAAATTGGCTTCCCTTGAGCTCCTACAGCATAGGACACAAAGAGTTGTTCTGATTTCCTGAAAGGCTTTGTTCTGTCCAAATAGTAACGTAGCTGTCTAAGGAATGCAGCAGCCTTTCCCCTTTGTTTTGAGGATTGGGGTAAAAGGTAGGTAAGTGTACGGCCTGATTTAAAGCTACCCTGGATACTACCTTAGGCATAAATGACGGGTTGGTTCGTAGGGAAACCCTGTCCTGATGGAAGATGAGAAAGGGCTGCACAGCCATGAGGGCTTGTAGTTCCGAAACCCTACGAGCTGAGGAAATGGCCAGAAGGAAAGCTGTTTTCCTGGACAAATATTGCAAATCTGTTGAGGCAGCTGGTTCAAAGGGAGTCCATGTTAATTTTTCTAGAATGTAATTAAGATCCCAGACTGGTATTGGTCGTTTCCTTGGAGGTCTTATATTCTTAGCCCCTCTGAGGAACTGTCTTAAGAGTGGGTGAGAGAATAAGGGTGGATCAGTGTTGTATTCTGCAGAAATGGCTGAGGCATGAATTTTGATGGAAGAAAATGAAAGTCCACTGTTCAACAGCTCAGCTAGATACTGTAATATGAGGCAAATTCAGTTTTCTAGGATCCTGGCCTTTTTTCTCATTCCAAGCGCAAAACCGTTTCCATTTGGCGGAGTAAGCCTTTCTAGTAGATGGCCTTCTGGCCTCCAAAATGACATCAGTAGAAGAGGCATTAAAGGTAGGGTCCAGGGAGGAGTATGTGTTAGGCTCCTCAGGAGTAGGTACCAGTGTTGTCTTGGCCAGTCTGGAGCAATCAGTATCATCTTAGGTCTGTCTGCTCTTGCTTTCAAGAGCACCTTGGGCAGAAGACGCATAGGTGGGAAGGCGTAAACTGTCCGTGCTGCCCAACTGAAAGAAAGGGTGTTCACTCTCCTGGCCTTTGGATGGAAGGTCCTTGAGCACAACTTTGTCAATTGATTCCTGTGGGTGGCAAAGAGATCCATGTCTGGCCTTCCCCACGCTTGGATTATCTTTATAAAGACTTGAGGATGCAACTTCCATTCGTGTGGGTCTGTCATATTTCTGCTTAGATTGTCTGCCAGTGTGTTTTCCAATCCTGGCAGGTACTGTGCTTGAAGTTAGATTTGCCATTCCAGAGCCAAGTTCCAAAGTGACATGGCTAGCCTGCACAGGGGGTATGAATGTGTTCCTCCTTGTTTGTTTATGTATCACATTACTGTGGTGTTGTCTGTTCTTATCAATAATTGCCCTGGATGTAGGAGGTCCTTGAAAGCTGTAATTGCTTTTATCACTGCTAGCATTTCCTTTTGATTGATGTGAAGGTGCTTTTCCTTTTGGGACCATTTGCCCCGAATGCACCTGTCTGTCATGTGTGGCCCCCAGGCGTAGTCTGAGGCGTCTGTTGTGATGACTTGATTTGCTTGAGGCTTGCATAATGGTAGACCTCTGTTTGGCATGCTTGGGCCCACCATAGAAATTCCTTTTGCAAACATGGTATTATTGGTATTATTGTTTCCAAACTGTGGCTGTGTTGAGACCAAAGGTTTTTTAGGTACCATTGAAGTTTCCTCATATGCAACTTTGCACATGGGATTAGAAGAATGCAAGATGCCATGAAGCCCAGAGCCTGCAGGATTTTCCTTGCAGTTATCCTGGTACAATTTGCTAGTATTTTGAAGTACTGAGTTAATTGCCCCTGTTTTTCTGGCGTAAGATAGGCCATCTGGGTGTTTGTGTCCAAGCTGGCACCCAGGAAAGTTATTTTCTGAGATGGTGTTAGCCTGGATTTCGCTTTGTTGACTGTGTGTCCCAGAGAATTCAATAACCGTGTTACATAAGCCAGATGTTCCAGAAGTATGTGTTTGCCGTCCGCTTGGATCAGGCAATCGTCCAAATAAGGGTAAATTTGTATCCCTTGAAGTCTGCAGTAGGCAATTACTGATGCCAGGCATTTCGTGAATACTCTGTGCACAGTAGATAAGCCAAAGGGCAATGCAGAGAATTGATAGTGGATTGAACCTGCAAGAAAACTGAGGTATCTTCTGTAGCTTTGTCCAATTGGGACATGCAGGTATGCCTCCTTGAGGTCCAATGTTACCAGCCAAGACTCCTTGCCCAGCATGGGAAGAAGCTGCTGTAAGGTGAGCATCTTGAATTTTGGTACGAGAAGAAATGTGTTTAGGATGGATAAGTCCAAAATGGGTCTCCAGTCGGTTCCTTTCCTTGGTACCAGGAATAGTCTGGAATAAAAACCTTGACCTTGTTTGTGAGTAGGTACCTCATGAATAGAATTCATGTCCATGAGCTTTGAAATTTGTATTGGAGCCTCTGCCCTATGATTGTGTGGCAGGTTTGGCATGCCTTTCATTTTTGGAAGAATGTGAAAATGAAATCTGTAGCCTCTGTTTATAATGTCCAGGATCCATTTATCTGCTATGATATGCCAATTTTTTGTAAATAATGCCAGCTTTCCTCCCAAGGGTGCTGCCAGCTGAGAATTGCTTGACATGAAAAGGGGAAAGTCATTGGGTTTGTTTCCTGTATTGTTGTGTACTGTCTTCGCCACATCTTGGTGCTGGAGTTTGCCATTGTCTGCCTCTATATGATCCTTGAGATTGTCCTCTGCCCCTTGAGCGCCTGTATCTACCTCTTTGGGGCTTGTCCGTGGCTGGAAAGGACCAGTTTTTTGAAAGCTAATTTCTGCTAAAACGTGGTGGTTGAACCTGTAGAAAAGCTTTGACAGTTTGCATAGATTTAGCTTTTTCTTCCATCTTCCGTAGCATCTCCTCAGCATTAGCACCAAATAATACATCCTTTTGTAAAGGAGCATCTAGTAGTTTAGCTTTAACATGATCAGGCAAGGTTTGTTCCCTAAGCCAGGCATGTCTACGAATGACTGATCCTGTAACAGCAGCTCTACTTGAGGCCTCTAGAGCATCATAGCTACATTGTAAGGTGTGTTTAGCCACTTGTTCTGCACTATGCATCATATCCTGCAACTCCTTCAAATCTCGTCGTTCAGGTTGTGACATTTTATTCCCCAATTGTGATAACAGAAACTGCTGATATTTAAGCATATGGAACTGACAATTTAAGGCCCTCATGGCTAGGGTGGCAGAGGTATATACCTTTTTTACCCACCTTTCTAAGGATCTAGACTCTTTCGGAAGGTAGTGGATTCTTAGCAGTAGAGGCCTTCATTCCCTTGGGGCCTTGAGAAATGGTGTCAGGGTCAGCATTATGGCTTTTGTAAAGAAATTGGTGAGAGTTAGGAACTATGTAGTACCTATCAGGCTTGACTGGGACAGGAGGCAGGGAATCCGGATTAAGGCAAGCCTCCGAGTAAACATCATCAAGTAGGTCCAAGACAGGATGTATCGCCAGAGGTCTGTGCTGAGGTAGCAAAAGAAATTCCCTAAGTCTTTTCTTGGAATCAGAAAAGTCTTGGCCTTCCCAATGGAAATGTTCCCTCAAGGTATGCAAGGTTTCCCCAAAAGAAAAATCCTCTGGGAGAGATACAGAAGGAATGGACTGCTCTGCATCAGAATCTTCAAAAGGGGAGTACAAGTGTTGCACTTCATCAGAATGTTCCGAAATAATGGAGCCCTGGTCAGAAGAGGGGGAATCTTCCTCCACTCTGGGTCTCTTGTCCAGAGGGGGTTGGGAACCCCTGATAAGAGTAATTAAATCCTCAGCCATTTTTAACATCTGCTTTTTAGGCATGGGGCCTGGAGATGGGTCCTGTGCAACAGGCCTCTTGGGATGCATGGCTGATTTGGACTTAGTAAAGGCCTTTATGGAAAAGGAAGATGAGGGTCTAAAGACACCATGGGTGGAAGTGGACCTGTCCACATTAGGAGGGTCAACACTCACAGTGGCTTTGGTAGCTGTAGTCTGGGTATGGGCAGAGGCACCTGCGGTCTCGGTTACAGAAGACACCGCCAGAGAAGTGTCGTCGGTAGTCAGGGGCTGCGTAGGCACCTCGCTGAGAACCAGACCACGTGTAGCCGGTTTTGGCATCGTGTCGGTCTTTGTCCTTGCGTTTTTTGGACAAAACGGTAGTCGGAGTCTCAGACGACATTTTATAATCAAAAGCTCTACCAAAAAAGTGCTGGGCGAACTCCGCCCGACGCTTAATAGTGCATTTATTGAAAGTAGTGAAAAAGCGACAGCCCGAGACGTCGTGGTCTGGGCCTAAACAAGGTATACAGAGGGAATAGAAATCCTTATGCTGTATTTGCTTCCCACAAGAAATACAATTGTTAACTGTCTGACATCGGTCTGAGGCAAGAAAAGTTTCCCCAACGGGGTACTTAGCTTTAAAGAAGACCTCGGTTTCCAAATTTTCGTAATTTCAGGAGCTGGCCGACCGGCACTTGCGAACTGCTTCTGCTTCGGGCACCGCGCGGCAAAAAAGACTGAAGAAAATGGTGTCGGCTGTGTCTTATATACCCCTGTCGCACTGACATCAGGAAAGAAAGCGACAACCGACGCCGAACCTAGACTTTGGAATTCGGCCGACCGAGGACCCGCCTGACGGCAGGAGAACCCATCTGTTATGACTGCAGCTGTATGCACGATGAACATCTCCAGGAAGCAGCTTCTAGGATGTCCCTGGTAAGGACGACTCTGAGAAAGGCTGTAGAGGTAGAGCAGCCCTGGTAGACTGGGGTCTGATCCCCTGTGGAATAGCTTTTCCATGGTGCTTATAGCATAAATGAATGCAATGGCCTATCCATTTAGAAATAGTTTGCTTTGAAATCGCCTTCCCCTCTGCCCCTGCAGCAAATGCCATCAGCAGTTGTTCAGATTTCCTTTGAGGTTTAGTCCTGTCCAAGTAGAATCTAAGTTGTCTGTGCACATCTAAGAAGTGCAGTATCCGTTCCCCTTTGTTGTGTGGATTAGGAAAGAAGGTTGGCAGATGGACTGATTAAGGGCCACACTGGATACCACCTTGGGCATGAAAGAGGGATTCGTCCTGAGGGACACCCTGTCCGCATGAAAGATGACGACAAGCTCCACTGCCATAAGGGCCTGTAATTCAGATACCCTTCTTGCTGAAGTGATTGCTAAGAGGAAAGCTGCCTTCCAAGAAAGGAATTTTAAATCTGCAGTAGCAGCTGGCACGAAAGGAGGAAGAGAGTTTCTCCAATACACAGATAAAGTCCTAGGCTGGAGTTGGATCTCTCCTGGGTGTTCTTAAATTTCTGGTCCCTCTGAGGAAAGTACAGTTGTGTACACTTACTATAACTGTAGATGTTAGTGTGTATTTACTGTTGCAGTCATTACATTTGGGTAATCTGCTGGCAGGTTGCCCTCAATCGGCCTGATTAACAGTCTTGGGTCCTGCTTCGGTTGCTGTCCCTTCTTCCATGAATATATATATATATATATATATATATATATATATATATATATATATATATACGAAAGTAGAGGTATAGCCAGAGAAAAATAGGGGGCTGGAGGGAGGGTAACCAGGACCGCAACAGTGAATACACTAACATCTACATTTATGCTAAGTGTACACAACTGTACTATGTTCTTCTGTGTTTCACTGCTGCAGTCATTACATTTGGGTAGATTCCCAAAGCTATGGTTGGGTGGTGGGAATAATACAGCATTAGGACCAGCTATAAAGCCCTGCAGGACAGCAGTGGCAAAGCCAGCTCTGGATTTAGAGAAAAGTGGTAAATGGTAATGTTTGGTGAAAGTATGAACCGAGCTCCAGGTAGCAGCTTCTAGAATGTCCCTGGTAGGAATACCTCTGAAAAAGGCTGTTGAAGTAGATGCAGCCCTGGTGGAATGGGATCCGATCCCCTGGGGGATAATTTTTCCATGGTGCTTATAGCAGAAATGAATACAATAGCTTATCCATTTGGAAATGGTTTGCTTTGAAATAGCCTTTCCCTCTGCGCCTGCAGCAAATGCTACCAGCAGTTCAGATTCTCTTTGAGATTTAGTCCTGTTTAAGTAAAATCTAAGTTATCTAAGTTGTCTGTGTACATCCACTGAATACAGAATCCGCTCCCCTTGTTCTGTGTATTGGGAAAGAAAGTTGGCAAATGAATGGGTCTGATTAAGAGACACACTGGATACCACCTTAGGCATAAAGGATGGATTGGTCCAAAGAGATATCCTGTCCGCATGAAAATGAAGAAAGGCTCCAATGGCATAAGAACCTGTAATTCGGAAATCCTTCTAGCTGAAGTGACTGCTAAAAGGAAAGCTGTTTTCCAGGATAGAAATTTTAAGTCTGCAGTAGCAGCTGGCTCAAAAGGAGGGAAAGTGAGTTTCTCCAATACAAAATTGAGGTCCCGGGCAGGGGTTGGAGCTCTCCTGGGTGGTCCTAAGTTTTTGGCCCCTTGGAGATGCTGCGTTAGCAGAATGAGGAAAAGAGGGGAGGTTCTGTGTTGCAATGAGCTGAAATATACCCCTGACTACCTGACGTCAGGGAAGGAGCGACAGCAACCGACGCAGGACCCAAGATTTTGGGATTCAGGCCGACTGAGGGCAACCTGCCAGCAGGATAACCCAAATGTAATGACTACAACAGTGAAACACTAAGAACATCTGGCAATGCAAGTAGCCTGCTTTGAAGCGGCAGTATCTTCTGCAAGATTCCCTGAATGGGATATGCAGGTAAGCCTTTAAGTCTAGAGTTACCAACCAGGCATCTTTGCCTAGCACAGGAAGTAACTGTTGAAGAGTCAGCATCTTGAATTTTGCAATGTCCAAAAACATGTTTAGAGTGGATAAGTCCAGAATTGGACGCCATGATTTGTCTTTTCTGGGTACCAGGAAAAGTCTTGAATAGAAACCTTGTCCCTTTTCCTCTTCTGGTACTGGTTGAATAGCCCCCGTATTCATGAGGGACAGAACTTGCTTCTGGGCCTCTGCCCACTGATTTGGGGACAGATCTGGCCATCCGTTTGGTATTGGCAACGTGTGGAAATGAAGTATGTATCCCTGTGATACTATATTTAAAACACATTTGTCCTGGGTAATAAGTTGCCAGTTTCGTGCATGAAGTGCCAGTTTTCCCCCCAAAGGGGCAGCTAAAATCTAAGTGCTTGGTGATTGTAGAGGAAGTCATTGAGACGGTTTACCATAGTGAGGTGCCTTGTTTTTACCAGATTTGTAGGTAGAGGCACCCCATTCTTTTGTTCTAAAAGTTCCTTGTAACTGAAACCTGGAGCCTTTGGAATGCCTGGATTTGACTTCAGCGGCTCTCGAAGGGACTGGAAAGGACCAGTTCTTACTAGGCCAGTGCCTACTAAATCTTGGAGGTTGCACTTGTAAGAAATCTTTCACAGTTTGCATAGATTTAGCTTAATCTTCCATCTTTAACACTTCTTCAGCCTTATTACCAAAGAGACGGTGCTGTTGTAAAGGAGCATCCAACAATTTTGCTTTAACTTTGTCAGGCAGAGTTTGCTCTTTGATCCAAGCATGCCTTCTTAGCATAGATCCAGTTTCAGCAGCCCTGCAAGAGGTCTCCAAGGAATCAAAACCACATTGCAAAGTATTTTTCCAACTTGTTCAACTGAATGTAATAAATCCTGCAAATCGTTGTTTTCCACAGTCAGAGATTATCACCATTTTCTGTTTAAGTAGACCCATGCTATGCTGTTGATATTTAAGCATATGAAATTCACAGTTTAAAGCCCTGATTGCCAAGGTTGCAGAAGTGTAAACCCTCTTACCCCATCTATCTAGCGCCCTGGAATCTCTATCAGAAGGGGTAGGATTTTAAGCAGTAGAGGCCTTAATGCCCTTGGGACCCTGAGAAATGGTTTCAGGATCAGCAGTAGGGTTTAGATGACATTGTGATCTGTAGTGAGAGTAGGGAACAGGTGGAGGAGACCCTGGGGAAATGGAGATCTGCTCTAGAGAGAAGAGGAATTAAGGTCAGCAGGACTAAGACAGAATATGTGTGTGAATGAGAGGGAAGATAGAGGAATGGCGAGGATGCAGGGAGTAGAGGTGGCGAAGGTGGATGAGTTCAAGTACTTGGGATCAACAGTTCAGAGTAATGGTGAGTGTGGTAGAGAGGTGAAGAAGGGAGTACAGGCAGGATGGAATGGGTGGAGAAGACTGTCAGGAGTGAGTACAGTTTTGTACCTACCATAAATGTAGATGTTAGAGTGCTAATACAGCTGCAGTCATAACAGATAGGTTCTCCTGCCGTCAGGTGGGTCCTTGGTCGGCCGAATTCCAAAGTCTAGGTCCGGCATCGGTTGCCGTCGCTTCTTCCCTGACGTCAGTGTGACAGGGGTATAAAAGAACCAGCCAACGCAATTTTCTTCAGTCTTTCTTGCCCCAGATGTCAGGTGCCCCCAGAAGGAAGGCAATACATAAAATAATGTAATAATGCAATGCAACATAATCAAAAAACAGTAGTTGCAAGCAAATACACCATAAAAGAATACCCCTAGAGGGGAAGGTGGGAGGGAAACCTGGACTGCAGCTGTATTAGCACTCGAACATCTACATTTATGGTAGGTACAAAACTGTACTATGTTCATCGTGCATACAGCTGCAGTCATAACAGATGGGTAGAATCCCAAAGCTAAGAAAGGGGTGGTAGGCACTAGGTGGAGCTAGGAGGAGCCAAAATGCCCTGCAAGACTGCAGTGGCAAAGCCTGCTCTAGACTTTGAGTATAATGGTAGACTGTAGTGCTTAGAGAAGGTATGCACAGAACTCCAAGTGGCTGCTTCTAAAATATCCTTGGTAGGAACTCCTCTGAGGAAGGCTGCAGAGATGGCTGGTGGCCCTGGTGGAATGAGTTCTAATGCCTGTGGGTACAGTTTTGCTATGAAAGGAATAGCAAAAGTGAATGCAGTGGGCTATCCATTTCGAGATTGTCTGTTTGGATATTGACTTTCCTTGAGCTCCTACCGCATAGGCCACAAAAAGCTGTTCTGATTTTCTGAAAGGCTTTGTTCTGTCCAAATAACGCAGTTGTCTGTGGATGTCCAAGGAATGCAGTAATCTCTCCCCTTTGTTTTGAGGAATAGGATAAAAAGTAGTTAAATGTATGGCCTGATTTAAAGCTACCCTGGATACCACTTTAGGCATAAAGGACGGGTTGGTACGTAATGAAACTCTGTCCTGATGGAAGATGATGAAAGGCTGGACAGCCATAAGAGCCTGTAGTTCTGAAACTCTACGAGCTGAAGTGATAGCCAGAAGGAATGCTGTTTTCCAGGACAAATATTGTAAATCTGATGAGGCAGCTGGTTCAAAAGGGGGCAAAGTCAGTTTTTCCAGAATGAAATTAAGATCCAAGCAGGTATTGGTTGTTTTCTTGGAGGTCTTAAATTCTTAGCCCCTCTGAGGAACTGTCTTAATAGAGGGTGAGAGAACAAAGGTGGATCAGTGGTGTATTCTGCAGAAATGGCTGAGGCATGGATTTTGATGGAGGAGAACTAAAGTCCACTGCTTAGCAGCTCGGCCAAATATTGTAGTATTTGAGGTAAATTCAGTTTTCCAGGGCACTGGCCCTTTTTCTCATTCCAAACACAAAAACGTTACCATTTTGCAGAGTAAGCTTTTCTAGTCGATGGCCTTCTGGCCTCCAAAATGACATCCTGCACCTCCTTGGAGAGCAGGGCCTGCTGTAATGCTAAGGAATCTTCCATGTGGCTAGACTGAGTGTCTTCAGCTGACTGTGAAGAGTTTTGAAGCTGTGCTGAGTCAGAAGAAGAGGCATTAGAGGCAGGGTCCATGGTGAGGAATGCGTCAGCCTCCTAAGTAGTGGGCACCAGTGTTGCCTTGGCCAGTCCGGAGCAATGAGGATCATCTTTGGTCTGTCTGCTCTGGTCTTCAATAGGACTTTGGGCAGCAGAGGAAGAGGTGGGAAGGCATAAACTGTCATTGATGTCCAACAGAGAGTGTCCACTCTCCAGGCCTTTGGATGGAAGATCCTGGAGCAGAATTTTGTCAAGTGATGATTTTTGTGGGAGGCAAAGAGATCCATGTCTGGCCTTCCCCATTCTTGGATTATTTCTGTAAAAACTTTTGGATGCAACTTCCATTCGTGTGGATCGGTCATGTTCCTGCTTAGGTTGTCTGCCAGCGTGTTTTCCTTGCCTGGCAAGTACTGTGCTTGTAGTTCCATTTGTAAGTCCATGGCCATGTTCCGAAGTGGCATGGCCAGTCTGCATAGGGGATAAGAACGTGTTCCTCCCTGCTTGTTTATGTACCACATAAAAGTGGTGTTGTCTGTTCTTATCAATAGCGGACCTGGTTGTAGAAGGTCCTTGAAGGCTGTAATAGCATTTATCACTGCTAGCATTGCTTTTTGATTGATGTGAAGGTGCTTTTCTTTTTGGGTCCATTTGCCCTGAATGCACTGGTCTGTCATGTGCGCCCCCCAGGCGTAGTCCGAGGCGTCTGTTGTGATGACTTGATCTGCTTGAGGCCTGCTGAATGGAAGACCTGTGTTTGTTTGGCATGCTTGAGCCCACCACAGAAATTCCTTTTGCAGACATGGAATTAGTGGTATCATTGTTTCCAAACTGTGGCTGTGTTGAGACCATATGTTTTTTAGGTACCATTGTAGTTTTCTCATATGCAGCTTTGCACATGGGATTAGTAAGATGCAAGATGCCATGAATCCCAGAGCCTGCAGTATTTGCCTTGCAGTCAGCCTGGTGCAATTAGCCAGTGTTCTGAAATATTGAATTAGTTGCCCCTGCTTCTCTGGCGTGAGGTAGGCCATCTGGGTGTTTGTGTCCAAATTGGCACCCAGGAAAATTATCTTCCGAGAGGGTATTAGTCTTGATTTCTCTTTGTTGACTGTGTATCCTAGAGAGTTTAATAACATTATTACATAAGTCAGATGTTTCAGAAGAATGTGCTTGCTGTCCGCTTGGATCAGGCAGTTGTCCAAATAAGGGTATATTTGTATCCCTTGAAGTCTGCAGTAGGCAATTACTGATGCCAGGCATTTTGTGAATACTCTGGGCACAGTAGATAAACCAAAGGGCAATGCAGAGAATTGATAATGTGTTGAACCTGCAAGAAATTGGAGTTATCTTCTGCAATTTTGTCTGATTGGGACATACAGGTGTGCCTCCTTGAGGTCCAATGTTACCAGCCAAGACTCCTTGCCCAGCATGGGAAGAAGTTGCTGTAGAGTGAGCATCTTGAATTTTGGTAAGAGTAGGAATGTGTTTAGGATGGAAAGATCCAAAATAGGTCTCCAATCTTTGCCCTTCCTTGGCACCAGAAATAGCCTGGAATAAAATCCTTGACCTTGTTCATGCGTAGGTACCTCTTGAATAGCTTTCATGTTTATAAGATCTGAAATTTGCTTTTGTGCCTCTGCCCATTGATTGTGTGGCAGGTTTGGCATGCCTTTCATTTTTGGAAGGGTATGAAAATGGAATTTGTAGCCTCTGTTTACAATGTTCCGGATCCATTTGTCCTTTGTGACAATGCCAATTTTTTGAGAATAGTGCCAGCTTTCCTCCTAAGGGAGCTGCCATTTGAGACCTGGTTGGCATGCAAAGGGGAAAGTCATTGGTTTTGCTTTCTGAAAGATTGCGAGTTGTCCTCACCACCTCTTTGTGTAGGAGCTTGCCATTGTCTGCCTCTGTACGAGCCTTGTGTTTGTCCTCTGCCCCTCTGGCGCCTGTATCTGCTTCTTTGGGGTCTGTCTGTGGCAGGAAAGGGCCAGTTTTTGGAAGGCCAATTTCTACTAAAACGTGGGGGTTGAACCTGCAGAAATTCTCACACAGTTTGCATTGATTTAGCCTTTTCCTCCATTTTCCGTAATACTTCCTCAGCATTTGCCCCAAATAGTACATCCTTTTGAAGAGGGGCATCTAGTAATTTAGCTTTGACATAATCAGGCAAGGCTTGTTCCTTGAGCCAGGCATGCCTACGTATGACTGAGCCTGTAACAGCAGCTCTACATGAGGCCTCTAGAGCATCAAAACCACATTGTAAGGTATGTTTACCCACTTGTTCTGCACTATGCATCAAATCCTGCAACTCCATGTCTGGTTGTTCAGGTTGTGACATTTTACTTTTCAATTGAGATAACAGAAACTGTTGGTATTTTAGTATATGAAACTGACAGTTTAAGGCCCTCATGGATAAGGTAGCAGAGGTATATACCTTTTTCCCCCACCTTTCTAAGGATCTGGAATCTCTCTCGGAAGGCAATGGAGGCCTCAACTCCCTTGGGCCCCTGTGAGATGGTTTCTAGGTCAGCAGCATGGCTTTTGTATAGAAATTGGTGCGAGTCAGGAACCCTGTAGTACCTGTCAGGCTTAACTGGAGCTGGAGGGAGAGAGTCCGGGTTAAGGCATGCCTCCGAGTAAACATCATCTAGGATGTCCAAGACAGGAGGTATAGCCAGAGGCTTGTGCTGGGGTAACAAAAGAAATTCCCTGAGCCTTTTCTTGGAATCTGAATAATCCTGGCCTTCCCAGTGGAAGTGTTCCCTTAAGGTATGCAGAGTGTCACCAAATGAGTAATCCTCAGGGGGGGATATAGAAGGAATAGATTCCTCTGCATCAGAGTCTTCAAAAGGAGAGTAAGACTGTTCCTGATAACCAGAGTGCTCTGAAATAATGGAGCCCTGATCAGAGGAGGGGGAATCTTCCTCCACTCTGGGTCTTTTGTCTGGAGGTGGCTGAGAACCTCTGATTAGAGTAATTAAATCCTCAGCCATTTTAAGCATCTGTTTCTTAGGCATGGGGCCTGGAGACGGGCCCTGTGTAGCTGGTCTCTTAGGGTGCATGGTAGCTTTAGACTTGGTGAAAGCCTTGATGGAGAAAGAGGAGGAAGGTCTGAAGACACCTTGAGTGGAGGTGGACCTGTCCACATTCTGTGTTTCAATGCCAAGCGTGGCTTCGGTATCTTTAGTCAGGGTGTGGGCCGAGGAGCCTGCGACCTCGGGTACAGGAGACACCGCCAAAGATGCGTCGCAGGTAATCAGGGGCTGCGTAGGCGCCTCGCTGAGAACCGGACCATGAGTAGTCTGCTTTGGCGTGGTGTCGGCAGAGGCCGCGGAACTCGAGTGTCGGTCCTTGTCTTTGCATTTTTTAGACAAAACCGGAGTCGGAGTATCCGACGACATAGTATAGTTAAATGCTTTCCCAAAATAATGCTGGGCGAACTCCGCCAGATGCTTAATACTGCGTTTGTTGAATGTAGCACAAAAGTGACAGACCGAGACGTTGTGGTCTGGGTCTAAACAAGGTATACAGAGGGAATGGAAATCCTTATGCGGTATTTGCTTCCCACAAGAAATACAATTATTAACTTTGTCTGACATCGGCCTGAGGCAAGAAAAAAAGTTTCCCCAACGGGGTACTTAGCTTTTAAGACGACTTCGGTTCCAAATTTTTTCTAATTTCAGGAGCTGGCCGACCGGCACTTGCGAACTGCTTCTGCTTCGGGCAAAGCGCGGCAAAAAAGACTGAAGAAAATGGCGTTGGCTGGTTCTTTTATACCCCTGTCGCACTGACGTCAGGGAAGAAGCGACGACAACAGACGCTGGACCTAGACTTTGGAATTCGGCCGACCGTGGACCCGCCTGTCGGCAGGAGAACCCATCTGTTATGACTGCAGCTGTATGCACGATGAACATCAGCTATTTTATATGGGTTGGAGACAGTGGCATTGAAAAAAAGGCACGAGTCAGAGCTTGACATGGCAGAGTTGAAAATGTTAAGACTGCATTGGGTGTGAAGAGGATAGACAGGATGAGGAATAAGTATATTAGAGGGTCAGACCAGGTTGGAAGGCTTGGAGACAAAGCCAGAGAGGCAAGATTACGTTGGTTTGGACATGTGCTGAGGAGGGATGCAAAGTATATTGGGAAAAAGATGCTATGGATGAAGCTGCCAGGTAACAAGGAAAGAGGAAGACCTAAGATAAGGTTTATGGATGTGGTGAGAGAGGGCATGCAAGTGGTTGGTGTGACAGAGCAAGATCCAGAGGACAGAAAGAAATGGACAGTTGATCTGCTGTGGCGACCCCTAATGGGAGCAGCCGAAAGTAGTAGTAGTAGTAGTAGGGTCTTTGAAAAGGAATTTATGGGAGTCAGGAACCCTGTAGTATCTGTCTGGCTTACTAGGAGCCGGAGGCAGAGAATCAGGAGTCATACTAGATTCTGAAAAAACAACAATGTCTAGAACAGGAAGTATAGCCAAAGGCTTAAGTTGAGGAAGAAGAAAATCCCCAAGTCTCTTTTTAGATCCAGAGAAATCCTGACGA
This sequence comes from Protopterus annectens, assembly GCF_019279795.1. Classification (NCBI taxonomy): domain Eukaryota; kingdom Metazoa; phylum Chordata; order Ceratodontiformes; family Protopteridae; genus Protopterus; species Protopterus annectens. Next base: position 765,972,708 of record NC_056726.1, on the reverse strand, counting down.
TCCCAGTGGAAATGTTCCCTTAAGGTATGCAAAGTTTCTCCAAAAGAGAAATCCTCAGGGGGAGAAGCAGAAGGGATAGAATCTTTTGCATCAGAGTCCTCATAAGTAGGTATAGATAAAATCCTGTTCAGTAGAAGAATCAGAAGAAATAGAATCCTGATCTGAAGATTCATAGTCAATGTCTTGCCTAGGCCACTTAGCAGGGGGGGTTGGCTACCCCTGATCAAAGTAATTAAATCTTCAGTCATTTTGATCATTTGTTTTTTAGGTGTAGGGGCCTGCACACATGGCCCAAGCGTCGTTTTTTTAGACATAGAAGTTGATTTTGGCCTTAGTTTTGTAGATGGCGACTGTTTAATGTACAAATCTTTAGGCCTGAAAACACCCTCAGAAGCCAGTGCCTGCACTGTGGCTCTGGACCCATCTAAGGTAGAGACATCCTCGGGTTCAATACTTAAAGCATCTCGCAGCATACCGGACTCCGAATGGGTCTCAATAGAGGCCTGATTATCAAAAGTAGCGGGCATCAGGGGCTGCGAAAGTGCCAAGAGTACTGGCGAACTAGCGACTGGCTTAGAAGCGTAGTCAGTTTTGGACCTAGATGGTCTTTTTCTTTGCATTTTTTAGGTATTCTGGTAGTTTGATTGCTAACCGACATCATTTCTGGATAGTTAAATCATGAGCCAAAATATTTAGAAGCAAAAATGTAGAGACGTTTAATGGTGCGTTAATTAAATCTAGCACAAAACCGACAAGGTAAATGATCAGGGCCTAGGCAAGGAATACAGTACAAATGAAAATCCTTATGAGGTATTTGCTTCCTAAAAGTAATGCAATTAACTTTTACCGACATCGGTAAGAAGCAAGAAAAAGTTTCCCCAACGGGGTACTTACCTTTTAGTTGAAGACTTCAGTTCTGAAACTAGATAACTTAAATTTCAGGGGTCGGCCGACCGGCACTTGCGAACTGCTTCTGCTTCAGGCACCATGCGGCAAGAAAGACTGATGTAATGGCGTCGGCGGCATCTTTTATACCCCTGACGACCTGATGTCATGAAAGAAGAGACAGTAACCAACGCTGGACCCAAGACTTTGTTAATCAGGCCGACTGAGGGCAACCTGCCAGCATATTACCCAAATGTAATGACTGCAACAGTGAAACATGAAGAACATCTGATAATGTATGTAGCCTGCTTTGAAATGTAGGTATCTTCTGCAAGACTCCGATTGGGATGTGCAGGTATGCATCTTTTAAATCTAGTGTTGCCAACCAGGCGTCTTTGCCTAGCATAGGGAGTAATTGGTGAAGAGTCAGCATCTTGAATTTTGGAATCTCCAGAAAGGTGTTTAGAGTAGATGGGTCCAGGATTGGACACCAGGATTAGCCTTTTCTGGGTACCAGGAAAAGTCTGGAGTAGAAACCTTGTCCCATTTCCTCTTCTGGCACCAGTAGAATAGCCCCCATGAGTAAGAGGGACAGTACTTGTTTTTGAGCCTCTGCCCACTGATTTGGGGGCAGGTCTGGCCACCCATTTGGTGTTGGCAGTGTGGAAATGCAATATGTATCCCTGATGCACTATATTTAAAACCCATTTGTCCTGGGTTACGAGTTCTCGGTTCTCTGCATGAAGAGCAATCTTTCCCCCTAAAGGGGCGGTCAAAAGATAAGTGCTTGTGAATTTTAAAAGTAAGTCACTGAGACTGGGGGGTGTCTTATTTCCAGTTTTGGAAGTGGAGGAAGGGACTGGAAAGGACCAATTCTTAGTAGGCCAGTGCATACTAAATCTGAGAGATGGCACTTGTAGAAAATCTTTAACAGTTTGCATAGATTTAGCTTTATCTTCCATCTTTTTAAGAACTTCTTCAGCCTTGCTGCCAAACAGGCGGTCCTGATTTAATGGAGCATGCAACAATTTAGCTTTAACATGATCAGGCAAAGATTGTTCCTTAAGCCAAACATGCCTTCTAAGCACAGACCCAGTAACAGCAGCCCTGCAAGAGGCCTCTAAAGAATCAAAACCACATTGCAAAGTATGTTTTTCCCAACTTGTTCAACAGAATGCATTAAGTCCTGTAAATCTATTTTCCACACAGTCAGGAATCAACATAATTTTCTGTTTAAGCAGTCCAGTAACATGTTGCTGATATTTTAACATATGAAGTTGGCAGTTTAAAGCTCTGATCGCCAAGGTTGCAGAAGTATAAATCGTTTTACCCCATCTATCCAGTGCACTGGAGTCTCTATCAGAAGGGGTATGATTTTTAGCAGTAGAAGCCTTAATGCCCTTGGGACCCTGAGAAATAGTCTCTGGATCTGCAACAGGATTTTTGAAAAGGAACTTGAGACTCGGGAATCCTGTAGTATCGGTCAGGTTTACTAGGAGCAGGAGGCAGTGAATCAGTGGCCATACTGGATTCCGAGAACACATCAACAAAGTCTAGTACGGGAGGTATAGCCAAAGGCCTATTGCTGAGGTAGGAGGAGGAAATCCCTAAGCCTCTTTTTTTAATCAGAAAATTCCTGGCTTTCCCAGTGGAAATGCTCCCTTAAAGTATGTAAAGTTTCACCAAAAGAAAAATCTCAGGAGGGGAAGCAGAGGGAATAGAATCCTCTGCATCAGAATCCTCAATTAGGTATGGATAAATCCAGGTCATCAAAAGAAACAGTATCCTGATCGGAAGAGTCATAATCAAGCTCAGCCCTAGGCCTCTTGGGGTTTGACTACCCCTGATTAGAGTTACCAGATCTTCAGCCATTTTAATAATTTGTTTTTTTAGGCATAGGGGCCTGAGCATGTAGCCTGGGCGTCGGATTTTTAGACATGGATCGAGATTTAGGCCGTAGTAATGAAGGAGGTGTTGATTTAATATGCAAGTATGTAGGCCTGAATACACCCTCAGAAGCCGGTGCCTGCACAGCGGCTCAGGACCCATCCAAGGTAGAGACATCCGCGGGTTCCATAGTTGAAGTATTTCGCGGCATACCAGACTCCGAATGGGTCTCAGTAGAGGCCTGCGAATCAGAAGTAGTGAGTATCAGGGGCTGCGAAAGCACCTCATTGAGTACCGGCGAAATGGCGACTGGCTTGGGAGAAGCATCGTCGGCAGTTTTGGTCCTCGGCAGCCTGTCTCTGTCTTTATCTTTGCGTTTTTTCGGAATCTCGGTAGTTGGACGGCTAACAGATGACATTTCTGGATAATTAAACAGAGAACTGAAATATTTAGAGGCAAAAATATACAGACGACTGATAGTGCGTCGATTAAACAAAGCACAAAACCAACAGCAAGGTACGTCGTGGTCAGGGCCTTGGCAGAATACAGTATGAATGAAAATCTTTGAGGTATTTGCTTTCCACAAGTAATGCAATTAACTTTTACTGACATCGTTAAGGAGCAAGAAACAAGTTTCCCCAACGGGGTACTTAGCTTTAAGTTGAAGACTTCGGTTCTGAAACTCAAAAACGAAAATTTCAGGAGACGGCCGACCAGCACTTGCGAACTGCTTCGGGCACTGCACGGCAAGAAAGACTGATGTAATGACGTCGGCTGCATGTTTTACACCCCTGACAACCTGATATCAACCGACACAGGACCCAAGACTGTTAATCAGGCCGACTGAGGGCAACCTGCAAGCAGATTGCCCAAATGAAACGACTGCAACAGTGAAACATGAAGAAAGTACAGTTTTGTACCTACCATAAATGTAGATGTCCGATAGGAATGCATCTGCAGTCCTTACAAATGGGTTGTCCTGTCGTCAGGCAGCCCTTCGGTCGGCCGGATTCCAAAGTCTGGATCTGGCCTCGGCTGGTGTCGCACTTCACCCGACGTCATAGCTGCAGTTATTCGGGTATAAAGGCATCAGCACCCGCCATTTTCCTCAGTGTTTCTTGCCCCAGATGCCAGGTGCCCTCTTGGAAGGCTAAATTTGGATAAATGCCAATGATTCCAAATAGTAGAGAGCAAACACAAAAAATAAGCATGTATATACATATATACAAACAAATGCACCATAATAGATTCCCCCAGCTAACTATAAGATGGGCAAATACCCTAGGAGCACCACAGAGGGGAAGGCGGGTGGGTAATCCTGACTGCAGATGCATTCCTATCGGACATCTACATTTATGGTAGGTACAAAACTGTACTATGTCCTTCAAGGATGCATCTGCAGTCCTTACAAATGGGTAGAATACCATAGCCAAACTGGGGGAGGTGGACAAATAAAGTTATGGTGTAGTTAGGATCCCTTGCAAAACAGCAGTGGCAAAGCCTGCTCGGGATCTAGAGTATAAAGGTAAATTATAATGCTTGGCAAATGTATGCACGGAGCTCCAAGTAGCAGCTTCTAAAATGTCCTTGGTAGCCACTCCTCGTAAGAAGGCTGTGGTAGTGGCTGCTGCCCTTGTAGAGTGAGGCCTGATGCTCTCTGGAGTTTTCTTTCCATGGTAGGAGTAACAAAATCTAATGCAATTTCCTATCCACTTGATTGTCTGTTTTGAAATTGCTTTTCCTTCCCTTCCTGTTGCATATGCTACCAGTAGCTGGTCAGTTTTCCTATTGCCCTTGGTCCTGTCCAGGTAATAGCGTAATTGCCTATGTACATCCAATGTATGTAGCAGTCTTTCTCCCCTGTTCTGTGGGTTAGGGAAGAATGTAGGTAGGTGGATAGCCTGATTTAAAGAAACTCTGGAAACCACCTTAGGCATAAAGGAAGGATTTGTTCTCATGGACACTATCTTGACGGAAGATCAGAAAGGGTTGCACTGCCATTAATGCCTGAAGTTCAGATACCCTTCTTGCTGAAGTGATTGCCAGCAGGAAAGCAGTCTTCCATGATAAGTATTGCAATTCTGCTGTTGCTGCTGGTTCGAAAGGAGGAAGTGTCAATTTTTCTAGCACAAAGTTCAAGTCCCATGCTGGTAATGGTGGCTTCCTAGGAGGCTTTACATTTTTAATTCCTCTCAGAAACTGTCTGAGCAGAGGATGTGAGAAGACAGGAGGATCCAAGTCGTATTCTGCTGAAATAGCTGATGCATGAATCTTGATGGAGGAATAGGACAGGGCTGTGTGGAAGAGCTCTGCCAAGTATTCCAGAATGTTGGCTGTGTTTACCAGTGACACATCTTTTCCTTTTTCAGTACTCCAAATGAGATATCTTTTCCATTTTGCTGAATAAGTTTTTCTTGTTGAGGGTCTGCGAGCCTCAAGGATAATGTCTTTAACCCTTTGGGATAAATTTGGGTTAATTGGTCTTATGCAATGTTCTAGGCAGTCAGCTGCGGAGTTTTCAGGTTTGGATGCAGATTGTTGTAGTTGTTCTGTGTTAACAGCAAGGGAACCAGGGGTAGTGGCCATATTTGTTCCCGAGACATGCTCCTCAGTAATGGGTACCAATGTTGCCTTGGCCAGTCTGGAGCTATCAGAATGATCCTTGGACGGTCCTCTTTGATCTTCAATAGCACTTTGTGCATCAAAGGAAGTGGTGGAAATGCATATGCTGTCAGGTTTTTCCAACTGAAGGATAGGGATTCCACCTTCCAAGCAAGTGGGTGGTACGTCCTTGTGCAGAATTTCTTTAGTTGATTGCGTGGGGATGTAAATAAGTCTATTTCTGGGAGTCCCCATTTTCTTGTAATGGTTTTGAAGATGTCCGGATGCAGCATCCATTCGTGGGCATCCGTGGTAGTCCTGCTTAAAATGTCTGCTAGGATGTTTTCTTTTCCTGGTACAAAAATTGCTTTTAACTGTATGTTGTAGCTCAGGGCCACATTCCAGAGATCCAGTGCCATCCGGCAAAGAGGATACGAGTGTGTGCCTCCCTGTTTGTTGATGTACCACATAACTGTGGTGTTGTCTGTCCTTATCAATAGACCTTGCTGAAGGAATGGTCTGAATGCCTGAATTGCCAGTTTTACTGCCAGCATTTCCTTTAGATTTATGTGTAGGTGCAGCTGGTTTTGAGACCATAAGCCTTGTATGCACTTGTCCAGCATGTGTGCCCCCCAACCGAGGTCTGAGGCGTCTGTCGTGATGGTTTGGCTTGGTTGAGTACTGTGAAAAGGCAATCCTGTGTTTGATTGACAAGCCTGAGCCCACCATAAGAATTCTTGCTTCAGGCATGGAATAATGGGAATCTGGGTTTCCAAGCTGTGCTTGTGTTGAGACCATACATTCCTTAGGTACCACTGTAGTTTTCTCATATGCAGTCTGGCATGAGGAACCAAAATTATGCAGGATGCCATGTAGCCCAAGGCTTGCAGTTGCTGTCAGATGGTTCTGTTTTGTTAAAGACAAGAAGTAGAGAGGTAGCTGTTCCTGTTTTTCTACTGTTAGGAATGCCATTTGCCTTGATGTGTCCAACTCTGCACCCAAAAAGGTTATTCTCTGGGATGGTATCAGTCTTGACTTTTTTAAATTGACTGTGTATCCCAGGGCTTGTAGCAGATAAATGACCCTTTGTAAATCTTCTGCTAGCTTGCTTTCGTTGTCCGCTTGTATCAGGCAGTCGTCCAGGTATGGGTAGATTTGGATTCCCTGAAGCCTGCAATGAGCAATTACTGATGCCAGGCATTTCGTGAACACTCTGGGCAGTAGATAAGCCAAAGGGCAATGCTGAGAATTGATAATGCTCTGATCCTGCAAGAAATCTGAGGTATCTTCTGCAGTTTGGTCGTATGGGGACGTGCAGGTATGCCTCCTTGAGATCTAGAGTCACCAGCCAAGACTCCTTGCCCAGCATGGGAAGAAGCTGCTGTAGGGTCAGCATTTTGAATTTTGGAACAATGAGGAATGTGTTTAAAGCAGACAAGTCGAGAATAGGTCTCCATTTGCCTTCTTTTCTTGGTACCAGGAAGAGTCTGGAGTAAAATCCCTTCCCTTGGTCCATAGATGGTACCTTTTCTACAGCTCTCATCCTTAATAATCGGGATATTTGTTTTAGTGCTTCTGTCTTTTGATTTAGAGGTAGGTTTGGCATTCCTCTCTTCCCTGGTAGAGTATGGAAGTGAAACCTGTAACCTTGGTCTATTATCTGTAAAATCCACTTGTCTCTTGTGATGTAATGCCAGTTTGTCGTAAATAAGGCTAGCTTCCCGCCTAAGGGTGCTTGCAGTTGTTCCCTGGTAGGCGGTGCCAGAGCCAAGTCACTGTGATTGACCTGTAGTTGTGGTGGTGGCTGTGTCTGTGCCTCGCTGGTTGTTGCCCTGCCACCGACGTCCTCTGTAAGCACCCCTGGATTGGCTTCTGCCTCTTGAACGCCTATTCCTGCCTCTCTGAGTTCTGGAGGAGTCTGGAAAGGACCAATTCTTGGAGGGCCAATTCCTGCTAAACCTCGGAGGTTGGGCCTGTAAGAAATCTTTTACTGTTTGGACAGATTTTGCCTTCTCTTCCATCTTCTTCAGTACTTGTTGTGCAGGAGAGCCAAACAAATTGATCTTATCCATAGGAGCATCTAATAGTTTTGATTTGACATGGTCTGGTAAGGCCTGTTCTTTTAGCCATGCATGCCTTCTGATGACTGTGCCAGTCATGGCTGATCTAAAGGAAGCCTCCAGTGCATCATAGCCGCATTTTAGGGAATGGTTACTGACTTGTTGAATGTTATGTACCATTTCCTGCACATATTTTGTCTACTGTTTCATCTGAGGACACTTTTTTGGTTAACTGATCTAGCAAAAATTCTTGATACTGCATCATGCGAAATTGACAGTTCAAGGCCCTAGCTGAAAGAGTAGCAGAAGTGTAAACTGTTTTACCCCATCTCTAAGGATCTGGATTCCCTTTCAGAGGGGAGGGGGTTTTTGGCAGAGGTGGCTGCTACAGCCTTAGGTCCTTGGGAGATAGTCTCTGGATCTGTAAGGGGAGCCTTATACAAGTGGTAATGTGTGTCCGGGACCCTGTAGTATCTATCGGGCTTAACAGGGGCCGGAGGCAGAGAATCAGGAGCAGTACAAGCATCATTAAATGCATCATCTACAACAGAAAGAACTGGAGGAATGGCTAAAGGCCTATGTTGTGGTAAATGCAGAAAAGTTCTAAGCCTTTTTCTGGAATCTGAAAAATCCTGGCCCTGCCACTGAAATTGTTCCCTCATAGCATGCAGGGTTTCCCCAAAGGAAAATTCCTCAGGCGGAGAGGCAGAAGGAATGGACTCTTCACCATCAGTCTTCATAAGGGGAGTAAGGGGCCTCTGGAGGGTCTGTATCATTTGAGTCATCAGAGGAATCATCTGTAGACACTGGCTCAGGGGGCTCTGCTCTAGGCCTCTTCTCTGGAGAAGAGTGAGAGGCCCTGTCTGGTTGAGGTTGGGATCCTCAGATTATAGAAATGAGATCCTCTGCTAAACTTAGCATTTGTGAACTAGAGCTAGGCCGGTGAGAGGGGGGCTTAGCAGGCACAGATTTAGTAGTTTTAGCTGCTTTAGCCCTGGCAAAGGCCTTAATGGACATGGCTGCAGGTGGCCTAGCAGCTCCACGTGCAGGGGTTGAAATATCCAAGGGAATAGTGTCTGATAATTCCTGAGAAACTGTAACAGTAGGTGGGATATCAGAAGCAGATTCCACGAGGTTAGAAGAGGCCTCGGCAGGAGGAAAGTTTTCGGCTGAAGGAGGAACCACTTGCTCGGTTTCAGCCGAAACCGAGACACTCGCGGTTGGCTTAACCGCGGTTTCGACCGAAACCACGGACCGTGAGTGTCGGTCCTTTTCCTTGCGTTTTTTAGATATTTGCGAAGTTGGAGGATCCGACGGCATAATATAAGCAAAATCGGGGCCGAAAAACTCCTCAGCAAACTCCGACCGGCGTCTAAGCGTCCGCGGTTAAAAGAAGCACAGGCTAGACAAGCTGCGACGTCGTGGTCTGGGCCTAGACAAGGTAAGCAGTAAGAGTGGAAATCTTTATGAGGTATTTGTTTCCCACAAGTTAAACAGTTATTCACTTTTTCTGACATCAGCTGAGGCAAGAGAGAGTCCCCAACGGGGTACTTAGCTTTTTAGAAGTCTTCGAAGTAGTTTTCGGTAGTAGTAATCTCTGGTTCTGACCGACCGGCACTTGCGAACAGCTTCTGCTTGGCCACGCGGCAAGAAAGACTGAGGAAAATGGCGTCGGCTGATGCCTTTATACCCAAATAACTGCAGCTATGACGTCGGGTGAAGTGCGACACCAGCCGAGGCCAGACCCAGACTTTGGAATCCGGCCTACCGAAGGGCTGCCTGACGACAGGACAACCCATTTGTAAGGACTGCAGATGCATCCTTGAAGGACATCATCCACATTGCAAAGCAGGTTTTCCAACTTGTTGAGCTGAATGCAGAAAATCCTGTAAATCCTTATTTTCAGCACAATCAGGAATCATTTTCTGTTTAAGCAATCCAATAATATGCTGCTGACACTTTAACATATGAAACTGGCAGTTTAAGGCCCTAATGGCCAAAGTTGCAGAAGTGTATACCTTCTTACGCCATCTATCCAGCACCCTGGAGTCCCTATCAGAATGGGTAAGATTTTTGGCAGGAACAGCTTTAATGCCCTTGGGTCCCCATGAAACAGTCTCAGGATCCACAGTAGGATTTTTGAAAAGGAAGTTGTGAGAGTCAGAGTCCCTGTAATATCCATCAGGTTTTCTGGGAGCAGGGGGTAAACAGTCAGGGGCCAAGCTAGATTCCGAAAAGGCATCAACAATGTCTAATACAGGAGGTATGGCTAAAGGCCTGTGCTGGGGCAGGAGTAAGAAATCCCTAAGCCTCTATTTGGAATAAGAGAAATCTTGCCTTCCCAATGAAAATGCTCCCTGAGTGTATGCAAAGTTCCACCAACACAGAAATCCTCTGGGGGGGAATCTTCATTAGGTAGATAAGGGGAAATCTTAGTCAGTGAAAACAGAAAATTCAGAATCCTGGTCAGAAGTATCATAAGCAAACTCAGTCCTAGGTCTCAGAGCGGGAAGATTGGCTTCCTCTGATTCAAGTAATAAGGTCTTCAGCCATTCTTATTTGTTTTTTAGGCATACAGGCCTGGCCATGCAGTCTGGGTGTCAGTTTTCTAGGCATGGTTCGAGTTTTAGGCCTTGAAGAAGATGATGTCTGTTTAATACGCAAGTCAGTAGGCCTGAATACACCCTCAGAAGCCGGTGCCTGCACAGCGGCTCCGGACCCATCCAAGGTAGAGACATGTTCCACAGTTCAAGCATCTCGCGGCATACCGGACTCCAAATGGGTCTTAGTAAAGGCCTGCGAATCTGAAGTAGCGGGTATCAGGGGCTGCAAAAGCACCTCACTGAGTACCGGTGAACTGGCGACTGGCTTAGTAAAAGCATCGCCGGCAGCTTTGGACCTAGGCAGACTGTCTGTTCTTTCCTTTGCGTTTTTTCGGAATGTCGGTAGTCAGATGGCTTACCGAAGACTATAACTGAACTGAGCACTAAAATATTTAGCAGCGAAAATATACAGACAGATAGTTCATGGTTTTAAACAAGGCACAAAACAGACAGTGAGGTATGTTGTGGTCAGGGCCTAGGAAAGGAATACAGTACGAATGAAAATCTTTGAGGTATTTGCTTTCCACAAGTAATGCAATTATTTACTTTTACTGACATCGGTTTAGAGCAAGAAAAAGGTTTTCACAATGGGGTATTTAGCTTTTAGTTGAAGACTTTGGTTCTGAAACTAACAAAAAGCAGTTATGTACTCATCTGAGTAGTTAGACTTCATTTTTCTGGAACCTGTGGGTACACAGATCCGTATCGGATCAGAGCTGGCAATTTTTTTCTAGCATCTGCTCCGAGCTCCTACCCTTACCCATAATGCACTACCATCTCCTACCTTCCCTCAGATCAAGTTTTCTGCAACTAAATACATAAGCAACTCGGCCCAATGAACCAAACCTGAATAGACAGGGCAAGGTCCAGGGGACGGAGGGAGGGAATGTTGCAGAAAAATTACGTACAACTACTCAGATGGAACGTTATGGTGAGTACATAACTTCTTTACCTGAAGTAGTTAACTTCATTTTATCTTCAACCTGTGGGACATACACCCCAGCTACTCCAATCCTGGGAGGCCCTTATGGAAGGATATTCCTGAGCACCGCAGAGCCAAAGGATACTCTACCCCTAGAAATCGGATCTAATTTTCAATGGGAAATGAAGGTATGTGAATTGGCCCAGGTAGCTGCTGCACAAATGTCATTCAAAGGAACCCCAGACCAAAAGGCAGCAAAAGTCGCCATGGACCTGGAAGAGTGAGCCTTAACAATACCAGGAAGAGATGAACCTTTTGCTTTGTAGGCATGTGAAATGCAAAGAGTGATCCATCTGGCCAAAGAAACTTTAGAAAAAGCTTTTCCCATAAATACTTTGGAAAAGGAAACCCACAACTGGTCTGTCTTGCAGAAAGATTTTGTTCTATGAAGATAGAAACAAAGCTATCTATGAACATCTAACAAATGAAGTTTGTATTCGCCTTTATTTTGGAAGTTAGGGAAGAAAAAGTACAGTTTTGTACCTACCATAAATGTAGATGTCCGATAGGTATGCATCTGCAGTCATAACATATGGGTTGTCCTGCCTCAGGCAGCCCTTCGGTCGGCCGGATTCCAAAGTCTGGGTCTGGCCTCGGCTGATGTCGCGCTTTCCCCGTTAGAACGTCTGGGGTATAAAAGCATCAGCAGACGCCATCTTCCTCAGTTTTTCTTGCCCCAGATGCCAGGTGCCCTCTATGAAGGCTAAATTTGGAGAAAATGCCAAAAAATTTCAAACATAATGCAAAAATATATACATATATTTATTTATTATTTATTTATTTATTTTACATTTGTTAACCGGGCTAGTCTAGCTGGAGAAAATTCCATTTTCAGTAGAGGCCCGGGGAGAAAAGCTCCACAAAAATTAGTACATAGAGACAAAAAATATTAGTATGCATGTTAATGAAACAACAATAACAAACTGAACAATTTAAGATTGTTCCTACAAGTGTTAATTTCTATCATACATATTTACAAGAAAATAAGAAGCTATATGTCTTAAGGTTAAAGGTGCATGAATTAATTACTTCCCCTCACAGTTACAGACTAGGGAAAAAAGATGTTAAATTTTATACAGAAAAACAGAGATACATGTAAGGAATGGATACAGGGAGAGTAGGTAAAAAAAAAAAAAGAGTGTAAAGAATAAGGGGAAAAGAATAAAATAAATAAAAGGGAGTTAGATTATGAAAAGTATTAAGTTAGGACAGTAATAGGCAAAGAAGCAAATTAGAAGACAGTGTGGGAGGAAGGGAAGAATGCCAAGTGGAGAAGTAGAGTCAGAGAAGAGGTAGTTATAGTAAAGTTAAAGTATAGGGAATTAGGTTAATCAGGTTTGCTACAGGAGCAGAGCCAGTGATTTTGGAAGTGGAGTTTAATATTTTGTTTGAAGAGAGGCAGTGATGTAATCTTTGTTATGTTGCTAGTAGCTAATTCCATTTGAACCTACAGAATTGGTAAAGAGTCACCAGCAGTGTTGTTTGATTTTATGGAACTAGTCAGTAACCCATTAGATGAGCGGAGAGAGTTGAGATTATTATAGGGATTATGAGTTGAGAGAGTATAGGGGTGTTGTTTGGTTGGTACAGTATTTTGTGGGCAATGGTAAGTTGGTGGATTGCAAGATAGTTCTGATACTCTAGCCAGCCTAGTTGCTTCAAGTTAACACAGTGATGAGTTCTGTAGGTGTTACCTGTAGCGAAGCGGCAATGTTATTGTAGCAGGTAGTTAGTTTGTTTAGGTTGTTCTTCTTGAGGTTGGTGAAGATAGGTGAGGCATAAAGAAGAGTAGAAATAAGATGGGAGTGAGCAATCCTAGTTCTGGTAGATGGAGTAAGACGGTCTGATTCGATATAAGGATCCTATTTTTCTGCTGACTTGTTTTATGGAGTTGTTTATGTGTTGGTTGAAAGAGATTATTATCAATGGTAATACCTAACAATTTAGTGGTAGAGTCAGGTGAAATGACAGTGGCACTGTTGGAGTAGATAGAGAAGTTTAAGGGGGATGTCCTAGAAGTGGGTGTGAAAAGGAGCAGTTTAGTTTTTTTAGCATTTAATAAGAGGAATCGGCTGGAGAACCATGTTTCTATGGTATTGAAGACATTTTGAGTAAGAGAGATAAGCTCTGGGGTGGAGGATGCAGTGCAGATGAGTGTAGAATCATCAGCATATTGAATGCAGGTTGCTTGAGGGATTATAGTATGAAGATCATTAATGAAGAGAGAAAAGAGAAGTGGGCCAAGAATTGAGCCTTGTGGAACTCCGATGGAAACAGGCAAGAGTGAAGAAATATGGTTGTCCCAAAGAACAGCTTGTTATATAAATATATTAATACAAACAAATACACCATAACAGATTCCCCAGCTAGCTAATGAAGGGGTAAGCACCCTAGGAATACCACAGAGGGGAAGGTGGGAGGGTAAACCTGACTGCAGATGCATACCTATCGGACATCTACATTTATGGTAGGTACACAACTGTACTATGTCCTTCAAGGATGCATCTGCAGTCATAACATATGGGTAGAATACCATAGCCAATCTGGGGGTGGAGGTACTAAGAAAATGGTGCAGTTAAGAGACCCTGCAGGACTGCAGTAGCAAAGCCTGCTCTGGATCTGGAGTATAAGGGTAAATTGTAATGCTTGGCAAAAGTATGCACGGAGCTCCATGCAGCAGCTTCTAAAATGTCCTTGGTAGCCACCCCTCTCAGGAAGGCTGTAGTGGTGGCTGTGGCTCTCGTTGAATGAGGCCTAATATTCTCAGGAACAGTCTTTCCATGAAAGGAGTAGCAAAAGCAAATGCAATTTCCTATCCATTTTGAGATTGTCTGTTTGGAAATTGCTTTTCCTTGTGTCCCAGCAACATATGCTACAAACAGTTGGTCAGTCTTTCTGTAACTTTTAGTTCTGTCCAAATAGTAGCGTAATTGTCTGTGGATATCCAGAGTGTGTAGACGTTTCTCCCCTTTATTTTGTGGAATTGGGAAGAATGTAGTTAAATGAATTGCTTGGTTCAAGGATACTCTAGATACCACCTTTGGCATAAAGGTTGGGTTTGTTCTTAATGAAACTCTGCCCTGATGAAAAATAAGAAATGGCTGCACTGCCATTAAAGCTTGTAACTCAGATACTCTTCTTGCTGAAGTTATGGCCAGAAGGAATGCAGTTTTCCAGGATAGAAACTGTGGATCTGCCAATGCTGCTGGTTCAAATGGAGGAAGAGTTAGTTTTTCCAGCACAACGTTAAGGTCCCAAGTAGGTAAAGGTGGTCTCCTTGGAGGATTGATGTTTTTGATTCCTCTGAGAAATCGTCTTGAGAAGATGCGAAAAGACAGGAGGATTTAGTGTATTCTGCTGAAATTGCGGAGGCATGTATTTTAATGGAAGAATAAGACAGGCCATTGTGGAACAATTCTGCTAAGTATTCCAGTATGTGTGACATGTTCATCACTGTCACATCAAGGCCTTTTGTTGTGTTCCAACTGAGAAATCTTTTCCATTTTGCTGAGTATGCCTTCCTTGTGGAAGGGCGGCGAGCTTCCATAATAATGTCCTTTACCCTCTGGGATAAGCTGTCCTGGGAAGGAGTCATGGTATTCTCCAGTCAGTTAGCTGCAAGGTCTTTAGGTTGGGATGCAGGATCTTGTAATTGTTCTGCGTCAGAAGAGGCCATAATGGGAGAGGCCACGGCTTCATCTGTGATAAGCTCTTCAACAGTGGGTACCAATGCTGCCTTGGCCAGTCTGGAGCTATCAGAATCACTTTTGGCTGTTCTGCCCTGATCTTCAGTAAAACCTTGGACATTAATGGGATTGGTGGGAAAGCATAGACTTTTCAGGCTTTCCAGCTGAATGAGAGAGAGTCCACCTTCCATGCTTGTGGATGGTATGTCCTTGTGCAAAAAATTTTCAGTTGATTGTGGGGTGAGGCGAACAGATCTATCTCGGGCCTTCCCCATGCCTGTGTTATGAGTAAGATGAAGTCTGGGTGCAGCATCCATTCGTGTGCATCCATGGTAGTTCTGCTTAAGCTGTCTGCCAGAGTATTGTCTTTCCCTGGCACGAACTGGGCCTGTAGTTGTATATTGTGTTTCAAACAAAGATCCCATAGATTCATAGCCAGTCTGCATAGAGGGTAGGAATGCGTGCCTCCTTGCTTGTTTATGTACCACATAACTGTGGTGTTGTCTGTCCTTATTAGCAGGTGGCCTTGTTGAAGGAAAGGTTTGAAAGCCTCTATTGCATACATCACTCCCAGCATTTGGTTTTGGTTTATGTGCATTTGCAGCTGCCCTTGAGACCATAGCCCTTGGATACATTTGTCCTCCATGTGTGCTCCCCAACCTCGGTCTGAAGCGTCTGTGGTGATGGTTTGGTTTGCTTTTGGTTTCAAGAAAGGCAACCCTCTGTTGGTCTGGCAGGCTAGAGTCCACCACAGGAATTCCTTCTGGAGGAAAGGTATGATTGGAATCAGAGTTTCTAAGCTGTGACTGTGCTGAGTCCATACACTCCTTAGGTACCATTGCAATCTTCTCATATGTAGCCTGGCTTGTGGGATTAGTATTATGCATGATGCCATGAAACCCAGGGCCTGCAGGATTTTCCTTGCAGTTAGCTGAGTTTGTCTGGTCAGATTCTTGAAGTAATTTGGAAGTTGTTTCTGTTTTTCTTCTGTGAGAAAGGCCATTTGGGTGGTTGTATCCAGATCTGCACCCAAGAAGGTTATCCTTTGGGATGGCACCAGTCTTGATTTTTGGATGTTGACTGTATCCCAAGGCCTGTAGTAGCTGGATGGCATAGTCCAAGTCCTTTAACAATTTTGTCTTGCTGTCCGCTTGTATCAGGCAGTCGTCCAGATATGGGTAGATTTGAATCCCCTGAAGTCTGCAATGTGCAATTACCGATGCCAGGCATTTCATGAACACTCTGGGCGCAGTAGATAAGCCAAAGGGCAATGCTGAGAATTGATAATGCTCTGATCCTGCAAGAAATCTGAGGTGTCTTCTGCAACTTTGTCGAATGGGGACATGCAGGTATGCCTCCTTGAGATCTAGAGTCACCAGCCAAGACTCCTTGCCCAGCATGGGAAGAAGCTGCTGTAGGGTCAGCATCTTGAATTTCGGCACAATGAGGTAAGTGTTCAGTGCGGACAGATCGAAAATAGGCCTCCACTGATTTTCTTTTCTTGGAACAAGGAATAGCCTTGAATAAAAACCTTGGACTTGTTCTGATAGAGGAACCTTTTCTATGGCTTTCATTTGTAGTAATTTGGTGATTTGCTTCAAAGCCTCCACCCTCTGATTTGGTGGCAGGTCTGGCATTCCTTGTCTTTTTGGCAACGTGTGGAAATGGAACCTGTATCCTTTGTCTATTTGTAGTGTCCATGAGTCCCTTGTAATGTAATGCCAATTTTCTGAAAATAAGGAAAGCTTTCCGCCCAATGGTGCTTCTAATTGAGCCCTGGTCGGCGGAGTCAGAAATAAGTCATTGTGTTTGTCCTGGTGTAGCAGTTGTTGCTGTAGCTGCACTACCTCTCTGGTTGGGTGGCTGCCACTGACTGCCTCTGTAGTGGCCTCTAGCTTGCCCCCTACCTCTGGTACGCCTGTTCCTGCCTCTCTGTGATCTGTCTGAGTCTGGAAAGGACCACTTCTTACTAGGCCAATTTCTGCTGAATCTCGGTGGTTGTACCTGCAGAAAATCCTTGACTGTTTGCACAGATTTTGCCTTTTCTTCAAACTTCTTTAAGACCTCCTGGGCCGTAGAAACAAATAATTTTTGTTTTTCCATTGGAGCATCCAGAAGCTTACCTTTAACATGGTCCGGTACAGCTTGTTCCTTCAACCAGGCATGCCTTCGTATAACTGCCCCTGTCATTGCTGACCTACATGAAGCTTCCAGTGCATCATAGCCACATTGCAGAAAATGGTTGCTAACCTGCTGTGAGTTATGTACCAGATCCTGAAGAGATTTACGGTCAAGGGGCTAAGAGGAGGAAAGTTTCTTATACAATTCATCTAACAAATACTCTTGGTACTGAATCATATGGAATTGACAATTTAATGCCCTCATAGAAAGAGTTGCAGAAGTATAAACTTTCTTTCCCCATCGCTCTAAAGCTCTAGATTCCCTTTCAGAAGGTAAAGGATTTTTAGCAGTGGCAGCTGCTACCCCTTTAGGGCCCTGTGAAATGGTTTCTGGGTCTGCAGTGTGGGCGTTGTACAGGTGAAAATGAGAATCCGGAACCCTGTAGTACCTATCAGGTTTGGCAGGAGCCGGAAGAGAATCAGGGGCTGAACTAGCATCAGAGTACACATCAATAACATTCAAAACAGGAGGTATAGCCAAAGGCCTATGCTGAGGTAAGTGTAAAAAGGTCCTTAATCTTTTTCTGGAATCAGAAAATTCCTGGCCCTGCCATTGGAAATGCTCTCATGGAATGCAGTGTCTCACCAAAAGAAAACTCTTCAGGAGGGGAGGCAGAAGGAATAGTTTCTTCAGCATCAGAATCCTCGTAGGCCGAATAAGCCTCCTGCTGGTGCTCTGACAACACAGATTCATCCGTAGACTCATCTGAAGAGTGGGGGTCAGAGGGCTCTACCCTGGGCCTTTTGTCTGGAGGTGGAAGAGAGCCCCTGTACGGGTGAGATTGAGAACCTCTAATTAAGGAGATAAGGTTCTCTGCTCGGCTGAGAATTTGAGTGCTGGTAGAAGGCCTCTGAGAGGTAGACTTGGGAGGCAAAGCTTTGGCAAGTTTGGCAGCTTTAGCCCTAGAGAAGGCCTTAATGGACAAGGATGCAGGGAGTCTGGCTGCAACACGTGCAGGGGTGGACTTGTCTAAAGGAATGGTGTCGGACATGTCCTGGACACCGGTTTCCGTAGGTAGTACAATAACCGACTCGGCCAGAGCCTCCGAGGCCGAGGTAGTCGGTTGTAAGGTTTCGGTAACAGGAAGCACCGAGGACTCTGTTTCAGCCGAAACCGAGACACTCGCGGTAGGCCTGACCAAGGTTTCAGCCGAAACAGCGGGCCGCGAGGGTCGGTCCTTGTCCTTCCATTTTTTAACTACATGTGAAGTCGGAGTCTCCGACGGCATTATATACGCAAAGTTAGCCCCAAAATATTCCTCTGCAAACTCTGACCGACGCCTAAGCGTTCGTCGGTTGAAGGAAGCACAGGCAGAGCAGGCTGAGACGTCGTGGTCTGGGCCTACGCAAGGGAGGCAGCAAGAGTGGAAATCCTTATGAGGTATTTGTTTCCTACAAGTTAAACAATTATTTACTTTATCTGACATCGGCTGAGGCAAGAAAGAGTCCCCAACGGGGTACTTAGCTTTTTCGAAGTCTTCAGTAGCTGAATCAAAAGAGCTGGCCGATGGCACTTGCGAACTGCTTCTGCTTCGGGCACCGCGCGGCAAGAAAGACCGAGGAAGATGGCGTCGGCTGATGCTTTTATACCCCAGACGTTCTGACGTCGGGGAAAGTGCGACATCAGCCGAAGCCAGACCCAGACTTTGGAATCCGGCCGACCGAAGGGCTGCCTGTGGCAGGACAACCCATATGTTATGACTGCAGATGCATCCTTGAAGGACATCGGGCAGATTAATGGACTAGTTTATGTTTGCTTCAGATGCCACTTTGGTTAAGAAGAAAGTATTAGTACGGAGAGACACCCTATCCTTGTGGAAGATAGAATACAGAGGCACGGCAGTCAGAGCCTGAAGCTCAGAAACCCTCCTAGCAGAGGTAATGGTTACTAGGAAAGCGGTCTTCCAGGATAAAAATTTCAAATCCACCAAAGCTGCAGGTTCGAACGGAGGAGCCACTAATGCCTGTAAGACAAAGGTAAGGTCCCAAGGAGGCACTGAATCCTTGACAGGGGGACACAACAGAAAAGTACCTTTAAGAAAAGCATTACACAGCCTAGAGGAGGCTAAGGCAATGTTGGCTTCACCAACATGAAAATTAGAAATGGCTGCCAATTGTACTTTCACTGTGTAGTTCCTTGCTGAAAAATGCCAGACAAGAAATCCAACGCCACTGGAACAGGAGCTGTAAAGGGATCTAGTTCTCTGAGGCCCAAATGGAAAAGCGCTTCCATTTACTGCGATAAAGTTTCCTCGTGGAATCTTTAAGAGAAGCCACCAGAATGGATTTTACCCGGGATGAAAGACCGGGAGTCCTGGCAATCAATGGAACTGGAGCAACCAAGCTGTTAGCCTGAGGCTGCCCAGATTCGGTGGACAGGCCCCTGACGGATGGGAGATTAGACCCGGGCAGGGATCCAGAACCTACATGGGAGCTACAAGATGAGACCAAAGGAATGGGACCAAACCTAATGGGGCCAGAACGGAACAATGAGGATAACTTTGCACTGCAGTCGGCAAGCTTTCTGAAGAAACTTCAGAATGAGTGGCAATGGTGGCTAAGCATACAGAAGCCCGGGGGGGCTAAGCATAGACTACAGCTTCTCTGGGGACTTCCCCTCGTGAGGGAATCAGAGCAAAGAACTCTATGCACTTCGAGCTGGACAGAGATGCGAAGAGATTGCAGCAAGGCTGACCCCATGCACAGAAGTTCTCCTCCGCTACCGACTGCTTCAGAGACCACTCGTATTGCATCAGAACAGCCCGACTCAATCTGTCCGCTAAAATGTTGGAGCGCCTCGGGATGTGCGTTGCTAAAAGAAACCGACCGGTGGAGATCACCCATTCCCACACTCTCATGGCCTCGCGACATAGGGGATAGGATCTGGTTCCCCCGTTTGTTGATATACCAGACAACAGACATGTCTGACTGAATTGCAATCAATCAGAGAGGAAGGACAGTGTGAAAGGCTTCAAACGCTAAAAGCACTGCCCTCCTCTCTAGAACATTTATGTGCAACATGATCTCTGACTGGGAAGGACAGTCCAAGGCACGTGGTCCCAAAGTGTCCCCACACCAGAGATGGGAGGAGTCCGTGGTCACTGGCTTGGAATGGCGATGACGTGAAGGAGTGTCCTTCTGATATCTCCAGTGAACTTAACCACCAAAGGGTTGTCCTGCAGACGTGACTGATCCTGATCGGAAATTCCATGGGCAGGTCTAGCCAAGACCATTGAACAGCCAGAGTCCATCGAAGAACCCCGCATATGAAGGCTCGCGCACATGGGAGAATCAATATGGAGGCAGCCATGGAGCCCAGAGCCCGGAGAACCTCGCTCGCCTTTGGAGACTTGGAGTTCACTGAGCTATGTGGCACCCGAGGTGCAAGATCCTGTCTGGAGTTAAGAATACCTTCATCTGCAAAGTGTCCAGCCGTGCCCCAATGAAGTCTAGAACTTTTAGTAGTTGCAATTGGAATTTCTGAATATTGACTGCAAATCCCAGTAGATCTGCCAACTTAATGAAGTAACCTCGGGCCAGACACAGGTGATGCTTGGTGGGCACAGCGAAGAGCCAGTCGTCCAGGTAAGGAAACATCTGAATACCCTGAATCCTCAGGTGAGCCTCTACAACTCCCATTACCTTGGTGAACACCCTGGGGGCTGTGGTGAGACCGAAGGGTAGGGCTCCGAACTGAAAATGACTGGCTCCCAGCCGAAAGTGCAGAAACCTCCTGGAGCTTGTGTGTATTTTGACGTGGTAGTAAGCATCCTGGAGGTCTAACGATAACATCCAGTCGCACTCTCAAAGATAAGGTAGAATGGACTATAGGCTGACCATCCGGAATTTTTGCTTGGCTACAGACCGGTTCAATGTTGGCGGTCTAGAATGGGCCTGAGGTTCCCCGTCTTTTCTGGCACCAAAAAGAACCTCGAGTAGATGCCTGATCCGGACTGATTTGGGGGGGGGGGGGGGAGTGTTTGATGGCCCGTTTGAGAAGCAGCTTTGAAACCTCTAGAGCTGCGGCCTCCCTGTGAGTGGGTGGAACATCCGGGAGGTGTTTTGGAATATTTGGAGGGGCAACAAATGGGATGGTGTAACCTCTGGATATTATCTGCAACACCCAGCAATCTGTCGTATTGGACTCCCATGCTGCTGGGTGTAAGGACAATCTTCCAACTGCCTCCAGAGTAGTACAGTCGGGCAACCCCTTAGGGCTGCTGACCGGGTGTATCAGAAAAGGGTTCCCTACACCCAAAATTCCTGGGATCCCCTCTACCTCTGGCTCGGCGTCAATCCTCCTCTGCCTCTGGGGGAATAGCGGTCCTGGGAATCCCGGGAAAACTGAGATTGTTGGAGCCACATCTTCTTCTGCCCTCTGATTCCTAGAGAAGGACCGCTGAGGGTTATAGAAGCGGATCCCGACGGCAGTCTTCCCGTTCTTTTCGCTCTGGACAAGTGCATCACGTACTATATTCCAAAAAGGGAAGAACCGTCGAAAGGAGCATTGATAAATGACGCCTTGAAAGAGTCCGCGAACTGACACAACCTGAGCCAAGCATGACGCCTCATGGCTATGCCTGTCCCAGCCACCCTGGCTGCTCCTTCCATGGCATGAGAAAGGATCTGCATAGAAGTGTTTGAGACTGACTTCATAGTAGACATTTTCAGAGAGAACCGTTTGTCCTGCGGCGATAAAGACTCTGGGGGGTGACCCAGCGAATTCCGAAGCAAAGTCTCATTGAAGCCGGATCACATGCCAAATAGTTCAGCGCACGGATTGAAAAGGTCACTGAGGAATAAACGCGCTTCCCAAACCTATCCACCGACCTGGACTCCTTGTCTGGAGGGTGGACTGAGGAACTCTCCTGTGCTAGTTCCTTCTTGGTTGCTGCAGCAACCAACATAACGTCAACTGGGGCTCCTTTTGATCAAGGTTGCCTGTCGGAAGGGGAAGATTACATTTTGTCAGGGCATTTGGGGATGGGCTCTATGGTGTCAGGCTCCATCCATGCCCACATGGTAAGGTCCACCAAGGAGTTCGCTGGCAGGGACACCCAGGAAGTAGATGGGCCCGTGCCAAAGGCCTCCAGGAACATAGACCCATCCCCAGAAGGTTTTGGGGCTGACCAACCTCCCCTCTGGCAAGGATCTCTATTGATTTCTCCGAAGGAGACATCTTAGGGAGGGGACCTGGAGGAACCTTCTTCATCTAAGTCAGTGTCCGTAGTGAGGGACTCTAGTCCAAGTGCCTCCTTTTGCGCTTATGGTGACCCTCTTCAATGGGACTCTCAGAAGAGGATTCGTGAGCCGCAGGGGGTTCCTCAGGGAAATTAAAGTACAGTTTTGTACCTACCATAAATGTAGATGTCCGATAGGCATGCATCTGCAGTCCTTACAAATGGGTTGTCCTGCCGTCAGGCAGCCCTTCGGTCGGCCGGATTCCAAAGTCTGGGTCTGGCCTCGGCTGGTGTCGCACTTCACCCGACGTCATAGCTGCAGTTCTTTGGGTATAAAGGCATCAGCCGACGCCATTTTCCTCAGTGTTTCTTGCCCCAGATGCCAGGTGCCCTCTAGGAAGGCTAAATTTGGATAAATGCAAATGGTTCCAAATAGTAGAGAGCAAAGAAAAAATAAGCATGTATGTACATATATACAAACAAATACACCATAATAGATTCCCCCAGCTAGCTACAAGATGGGCAAATACCCTAGGAGTACCACAGAGGGGAAGGAGGGTGGGTAATCCTGACTGCAGATGCATGCCTATCTGACATCTACATTTATGGTAGGTACAAAACTGTACTATGTCCTTCAAGGATGCATCTGCAGTCCTTACAAATGGGTAGAATACCTTAGCCAAACTGGGGGAGGAGGAGAAATAAGATTATGATGTAGTTAAGATCCCTTGCAAAACAGCAGTGGCAAAACCTGCTCGGGATCTGGAGTATAAAGGTAAATTATAATGCTTGGCAAATGTATGCACGGAGCTCCAAGTAGCAGCCTCTAAAATGTCCTTGGTAGCCACTCCTCGTAAGAAAGCTGTGGTAGTGGCTGTAGCCCTTGTAGAGTGAGGCCTGATGTTTTCTGGAGTTTTCTTCCCATGGTAGGAGTAACAAAATCTAATGCAATTTCCTATCCACTTAGAGATTGTCCGTTTTGAAATTGCTTTTCCTTCCATTCCTGTCGCATATGCTACCAGTAGCTGGTCAGTCTTTCTATTGCTCTTGGTCCTGTCCAGGTAGTAGCGTAATTGTCTATGTACATCCAAGGTATGCAACAGTCTTTCTCCCCTGTTCTGTGGGTTGGGGAAGAATGTAGGTAGGTGGATAGCTTGATTTAAAGATACCCTGGAGACCACCTTTGGCATAAAAGGATTAGTTCTCATGGACACTATCTTGATGGAAGATCAGGAAGGGCTGTACTGCCATTAATGCCTGTAGCTCAGATACCCTTCTTGCTGAAGTGATTGCAAGCAGGAAAGCAGTTTTCCATGATAAGTACTGTAATTCTGCTGTTGCTACTGGCTCGAAAGGAGGGAGTGTCAACTTTTCTAGCACAAAGTTCAAGTCCCATGCTGGCAATGGTGGCTTCCTAGGTGGCTTTACATTTTTAATCCCTCTCAGAAACTGCCTGAGCAGAGGATGTGAGAAGACTGGAGGATCCAAGTTGTATTCTGCTGAAATAGCTGATGCATGAATCTTAATGGAAGAATAGGACAGGCCGTTGTGGAAGAGCTCTGCCAAGTATTCCAGGATGTTAGCTATGTTTACCAGTGACATTCTCTCCTTTTGCAGTACTCCAAATGAGATATCTTTTCCATTTTGCTGAATAATTTTTTCTTGTTGAGGGTCTGCGAGCCTCCAAGATAATGTCTTTAACCCTTTGAGATAAATCTGGGTTATTTGGTCTTATGCAATGTTCCAGGCAGCCAGCTGCAGTGTTTTCAGGTTTGGATGCAGGGTTTTGAAGTTGTTCTGTGTTAACAGCAAGGGAACTAGGGGCAGAGGCCATATTTGTTCCCGAGACATGCTCCTCAGTAATGGGTACCAATGTTGCCTTGGCCAGGCTGGAGCTATCAGGATGATCCTTGGACGGTCTTCTTTGATCTTCAATAGCACCTTGTGCATCAAAGGAAGAGGTGGGAATGCATATGCTGTCAGGTTTTTCCAACTGAAAGATAGGGAGTCCACTTTCCAAGCAAGTGGGTGGTACGTCCTTGTGCAGAATTTTCAGTTGGTGATTGTGTGGGGATGCAAATAAGTCTATTTCTGGTAGTCCCCATTTCCCTGTAATGGTTTTGAAGATGTCGGATGCAGCATCCATTCGTGGGCATCCGTGGTAGTTCTGCTTAGGATGTCTGCTAGTATATTTTCTTTTCCTGGCACAAAAATTGCTTGAAGCTGAATGTTGAAGCTCAGTGCCACATTCCAGAGGTCCATTGCCATCCGGCATAGAGGGTATGAATGTGTGCCTCCCTGTTTGTTGATGTACCACATAACTGTGGTGTTGTCCGTCCTTATCAGCAGTTGACCCTGTCGAAGAAATGGTCTGAATGCCTGAATTGCCAGTTTTACTGCCAGCATTTCCTTTTGATTTATGTGTAGGTGCAGCTGGTCTTGAGTCCATAAGCCTTGTATGCACTTGTCCAGCATGTGCGCCCCCCAACCGAGGTCTGAGGCGTCTGTTGTGATGGTCTGGGTTTCTAGGCTGTGCTTGTACTGAGACCATAAATTCCTTAGGTACCACTGTAACTTCCTCATATGTAGTCTGGCATGTGGAATCAATATTATGCAGGATGCCATGTAACCGAGAGCTTGCAGGACTTTTCTTGCTGTTAGCTGGTTCTGCTTTGTTAATGCCATGAAGTAGAAAGGGAGTTGCTCCTGTTTTTCTACTGTCAGGAATGCCATTTGTTTTGATGTGTCCAAATCTGCACCCAAGAAGGTTATCCTTTGGGATGGTTATCAGCCTTGACCTTTTTATATTGACTGTGTATCCCAGGGCTTGTAGTAGATGAATGACCCTTTCCAAATCTTTTGCTAATTTGTTTTTGTTGTCCGCTTGTAACAGGCAGTCGTCCAAGTAAGGATAAATTTGAATTCCCTGAAGCCTGCAATGAGCAATTACTGATGCCAGGCATTTCGTGAATACTCTGGGCGCAGTAGATAAGCCAAAGGGCAATGCTGAGAATTGATAACGCTCTGATCCTTCAAGAAATCTGAGGTATCTTCTGCAATTTGGTCGTATGGGGACGTGCAGGTATGCCTCCTTGAGATCTAGAGTTACCAGCCAAGACTCCTTGCCCAGCATGGGAAAAAGCTGCTGTAGGGTCAGCATTTTGAATTTTGGAACAATGAGGTATGTGTTTAAAGCGGACAGGTCGAGAATAGGTCTCCATTGGTTTTCTTTTCTTGGTACCAGGAAGAGTCTGGAGTAAAATCCTTGTCCTTGCTCCATAGATGGTACCCTTTCTATAGCTCTCATCCTTAGTAAGTGAGTTATTTGGTCTAGAGCTTCTGTCTTCTGATTTGGAGGTAGGTTTGGCATTCCTCTCTTCCTTGGTAGAGTATGGAAGTGAAACCTGTAACCTTGGTCTATTGTCTGTAAAATCCATTTGTCTCCTGTGATGTAATGCCAGTTTACTGAAAATAAGGCTAGCTTCCCACCTAAGGGTGCTTCTAGTTGTTCCCTGGTAGGCGGTGCCAGAGCCAAGTCACTGTGATTGTCCTGTGGAAGCGGTGGTGGCTGGATCTGTGGCTGTACCTCGCTGGTTGTTAGCCTGCCACTGACGTCCCCTGTAGGCACCTCTGGATTGACCCCTGCCTCTTGAGCGCCTATTCCTGCCTCTCGGAGCTCTGGAGGTGTCTGGAAAGGACCAATTCTTGGAAGGCCAGTTCCTGCTAAACCTTGGAGGCTGGACCTGCAAGAAATCCTTGACTGTCTGAACAGATTTTGCTTTGTCTTCCACCTTCTTCAACACCTGCTGCGCAGGGGAGCCAAACAAATTGAGCTTATCCATGGGAGCATCTAGGAGCTTTGATTTAACATGGTCTGGTAAGGACTGCTCTTTCAACCATGCATGTCTTCTGATCACTGTGCCAGTCATGGCTGATCTAAAGGAAGCCTCCAGTGCATCATAGCCGCATTTTAAGGAATGATTACTGACCTGCTGAATGTTATGTACCATTTCCTGTACAGATTTTTTGTCTAATGGTTCATCCGAGGACAGTTTTTTAGTTAATTGGTCTAACAAATTCCTGATACTGAATCATGTGGAATTGACAGTTCAAGGCCCTAGCTGAAAGAGTAGCAGAAGTGTAAACTTTTACCCCATCTCCAAGGCCCTAGATTCCCTTTCAGAGGGGAGGGGGTTTTTGGTATAAGAAGCTGCTACAGCCTTGGGTCCCTGGGAGACAGTTTCGGGATCTGCAAAAGGGGCCTTATACAAATGATAATGTGTGTCCGGAACCCTGTAGTACCTATCGGGCTTAGCAGGGGCCGGAGGAAGAGAATCAGGAGCAGTACAAGCATCATTAAAAGCATCATCCACAACAGTAAGTACTGGAGGAATGGCTAAAGGCCTATGCTGTGGCAAATGCAAAAAGGTTCTAAGCCTTTTCCTAGAGTCTGAAAAATCCTGGCCCTGCCATTGAAATTGTTCCCTCATAGCATGCAAGGTTTCCCCAAAAGAAAATTCCTCAGGCGGAGAGGCAGAAGGAATGGAGTCTTCTGCATCAGAGTCCTCATAAGGAGAAAAGGGGTCCTCTGGTGGGTTTGAATTACCTGACTCATCAGAGGATCCATCTGAAGAAACTGGCTCAGGGGGCTCTACTCTAGTCCTCTTCTCTGGAGGTGGGTGAGAGGCCCTGTCTGGATGTGGTTGGGATCCCCGGATCAAAGAAATGAGATCCTCTGCTAGACTAAGCATTTGTGAACTGGAACTAGGCCTGTGAGAGGGGGTCTTAGCAGGCACAGATTTGGTAGATTTTGCTGCTTTAGCCCTGGCAAAGGCCTTAATAGACATGGATGCAGGAGGCCTAGCAGCTCCACGTGCAAGGGTAGAAATATCCAAAGGGATAGCATCAGATAAATCCTGCGAACCTGCAAGAGCAGGTGGGATTTCAGTAGCAGATTCAGCCAGGCTGGGTGAGGCCTCGGTAAGTGGCAAGCTTTCGGCTGAAGGAAGAACCGTGGACTCGGTTTCAGCCGAAACAGAGACACCCGCGGTTGGCTTAACCGCGGTTTCGGCCGAAAACGCGGACTGCGAGTGTCGGTCCTTTTCCTTGCGTTTTTTAGAAATTTGCGTAGTCTGAGTATCCGACGGCATAATGTAAGCAAAATCGGAGCCGAAAAACTCTTCAGCAAATTCCGACCGACGTCTAAGCATCCGTCGGTTGAAAGAAGCACAGGCTAGACAAGCTGCTACGTCGTGGTCTGGGCCTAAACAAGGTAAGCAGTAAGAGTGGAAATCTTTATGAGGTATTTGTTTCCCACAAGTTAAACAGTTATTCACTTTTTCTGACATCGGCTGAGGCAAGAAAGAGTCCCCAACGGGGTACTTAGCTTTTTAGAAGTCTTCGGTACTTGTAGTAGTAATCTCTGGTTCTGACTGACCGGCACTTGCGAACAGCTTCTTCTTCGGGCGCCACGCGGCAAGAAAGACTGAGGAAAATGGCGTTGGCTGATGCCTTTATACCCGAATAACTGCAGCTATGACGTCGGGTGAAGTGCGACACCAGCCGAGGCCAGACCCAGACTTTGGAATCCGGCCGACCGAGGGGCTGCCTGACGACAGGACAACCCATTTGTAAGGACTGCAGATGCATCCTTGAAGGACATCCTTGGGATCCTTTGGCACGGGCTGTCCCCGAGACAAGATGAAGGGAGTCATCACCAAATCCAGGGGGTGCTGGGTGGAATCCAAGGAGATGGGCTGGGGTCTCGATCCCTGGGAGAGAACCCTCTCCACCACTTCGAAGGCCGAGGGAGAGCGGACCTTCTTGGCACCCAGCAAAAGAAGATCCAAAGCGGGGACCCGAGCCAAAACAAGGGTAGCCTGAGGTCCAAAGTAACGGGTCAAATCCGTTACGGGTGGAGCCGAAGAATCCATTTCTTCGGGTCCTACTCCCTGTCCTCGGATTCGAACTAATCGGATCAGAGGAACAAGGTAACAGCCGGAGTCTAATTAGAAGGAACCATCGGCGCCGAGCTACCAGCTCCGAAACAAGCAAGCGATACACTACAAAGGGGAGGGGGGGGAGTTACTCCGACACAAGAGATGAGACCACGATGCACACTACTGGCACGGCAAATGAGATCTGAGGGAAGGTAGGAGGTGGTAATGCATTATGGGTAAGGGGAGGTGCTTGGAGCAGATGCTACGAAAAAAGTTGCCGGCTCGGATCCAATACGGATCCGTAAACCCACAGGTTGCAGATAAAATGAAGTTAACTACTTCTGATCGGTAGGTTCCCTTATCCTCTACATCGCTCTCAGCTGTAAAAGGAAAGGGGAAGGAGGGTGGGATGTGGTGCATAATGAAACAGGACAGCACAGATGCCAAATTATGCTAGTACACAACTTCTAATCTGAGGTTGTCCACTTCATTATGCATCACAAATGGGTCAGAGTCCCCAGCTACACAAAACCTGGGAGAACCTCAAGGAAGGATATGCCTGAGCACCATGGAACCAAAGAAAGCTCTCATCCTGGAAATAATGTCCAACTTGTAGTATGACACAAACACATGAGCTGTGGACCATGTAGCTGTAGCGCAAATTTGATCAACTGGAGTCCTTGCAGAGAAGGCAGATGAAGTATACATAGACCTGGTAGAGTGATCTCTAACTGGACAAGGAAGTTGCTCGTCTTGTTGACAGTAAACTGCAGAAATACAATACATAATCCATTTGGCTAAGGTGACCTTGGATACAGTCTGACCTATTTGGAGAAAAAGGAATGAGCAACTGTTAAGATTTCCTGCGAGATCTAGTCCTGTAAAGTAAAACCCAACTGTCATGTACATCCAAGGGATGCAGCATGTATTTGCCTTTAATGGAGTAATTAGGGAAGAATATAGGTAAGTGAACAGTTTGGTTAATATTTGCCTCAGAAGCAATCTTTGGTATGACGAACAGATTCATTCTAAGCGAGACTATCTCTGAAGAAAGTTGTATACGGTGGTTGAGAAGGCAGCTTGCAATTCTGACACTTCTAGCTGATGTAATGGCCACTAGGGGGGCAGTCTTCCAAGATAATTTTAACTAATGAGCAAACCGGTTCAAATGGTTTCTAAGTTAACTCCCCTAAGTACCAAGGTAATAACCCAAGGAAAAGGATCTTTTATCAGATGCCAGAGATGAAAAAACCCTTTCATAAAAGCCTGATATAGCCGAGAAGTGGAAAAAGAGGGAAAACTATCGCACTTCCCTACATAAACATTTGTGATGGCCGCAAGTTGCAACTTTATAAACTAGCTCTGTGCTGGAAAAGCAAGCTAAGAAACATAAGGATGTCCAGGACTGAAGCAGGAAGAAAAAACAAAAAAAAAAAAAGAAGTCAGTGTTCCTCTGTGAAGCCCACATGGAAAACCACTTCCATTTCCTACAATATACTTTCATGGTAAAAGACTTCTGAGAAGCAAGAATAATTTCCTGGACCAGGGAAGCTAGCCTGGACTTTCGTAGGATTACTGAAGTGGAGAAACGAAGAGGTCAATTTGAGGGATCGAAGACTGGGAAATCTGGTGTTCTGACAGACGAGATATCAGATCCTGCCTGGGATCCAGTATCCATGTAGGATATCTGCTGTGAAACCGCAGGAAGGGGAACTGTACCTGATGAGGTTAGTACGGGGAAATGAGGATTAGACTGGTCTTCAGCCTGCTACCTTTCTGCAGAACTCTGGTTATTGGAGGATGAGCATACAGGGGACTCGGGGGGGCCAATCGTGGACTACAGCATCACTACGCGACTCCCCAAAGGGGGGGGGGGTCAGAGCAATGTACTTTGCTGCACTTGTTTAGGTGAGAAGCAAAAAGGTTGCAGCAAGGCCGGCCCCAACGGCCGAATATTTGCTTCGCTACTGACTGATTTAAGAACCACTTATGTGGACTTGAGACTGATCTGCTCAGTCTGCCAGCCAGAAAGTTGGAGTCCCCAGAGATATGCATTGCAATGAGAAAGTGGTTTGAAGAAAACTGCCCATTCCCAAACTCTCATGGCCTCCCTACACAACGGGTATGAACAGGATCCCCCCCCCCCCCCTGCTTGTTGTACCAAACCACGGACACTGTCAAACCTGCAAATCAACTATCCCCAGAGGAAAGTAGTCCTGAAAGACTTGCAACATGAGAAGGACCACCCTCATCTCCAATACATGTGTGCGTAATTTGGTCTCAGTTGCTGACTATGTGCCTTGGACCATCTTTCCCTGGAAATGCCACCCCACCCCCCAACAAGTAAGTTTCCGTTGTCACTGTGGCCATAGGAAGGGGAGGGGGGGGATGAAAGGTTTTCCAAAATGGAGGTAGTCTGTAAGGCTCCACCACTGCGGAGAGCATCTACAAATCGGAGTGGCACCAAATAGACCATTGTACTGCTAGAATCCACTGCAGAATTTGCATGAATAAACTGCCCAGGAGCACTAGAAGAATGGCAGCTGACATGAATCCTAGGGCCATGATGACCAGTCCAGCTGGCAGAGTCAGGGTGTTCAGCAAAGGTTGAACCTTCTGTCTCAAGGATGTTATTCTTTGTGGGGGGAAGGTAGGGCTATCTGTGTGATTGTATTCAACTGCACTCCTATGAATTAGATATCCTGCACAGCAATCTTGGATTTTGCCGTGTTCACTGATTCCCAGGTGATGGAACAGGTTCAACAAAACCTGAACAGCCTGAAGTGGTTGATGACTTGTCGGTGCCATTAGTAGCAAATCGTCCAAGTAAGCAAACAACTGGAATCCTTGCAGATGGAGGTGAGCTGTAACTATGCCATGCATTTGGTGAACACCCAGGGGACACTGACAAGGCCCAAAGGGAAGCGCTCTGAAATGCTAATGACTGGCCCCCAGCTTGAAGCCAGACATCTTTTGTAACACCTGTCTATTCTGATATTTAAGTAAACGTCCTGGAGATCTACAGAACACTTCTAGTCTTCCATGCACAGAAGTGGCAGAATGGACTGTACCGTAACAATGCAGAACTTCAACTTCTTTATGAGTAAATTCAGACTACTCAGATCCAAGATAGGTCGAAGGTCCCATCATCTTTGGCATCAAAAAGAAGCAATACTAAGTTCCACATCCTAGCTGTTCAGCTGGGACCTGCTGGATGACTCTTGTCTAGACGTTTTTGAACTTCTAGAAGGGCACTCTCCCTCTTACTGGGTGGCATGTTGGGGAAATACTTCACACAACTGGGATGAGGAAGGGAATACAGTAACCTCTGGAAATATTTAACACCCAGGTGTCATTTGTTACATTTGTCCAGGCTTCTGGGTGAAACAAAAGTCTGACCCCAATTGCCACCAGAGTAGGACAACCTGGCAGCACTTCAGGAGCACTGAAAGGGTCTATCAGAGAAAGCTGCCTTGAAGCCCTGGTTTTGTAGACCCCTTCTCAATCTGGTGTGGCATCTACCACTGAATCCTCTCACTGCCTCTAGAAAGATTCATCCTACTAATCAGGAAAAGACTCCTGGAACTTATGGAAACACGTCTTCTCACTCAATTGGTTCCTGGAGGTGGTCTGCTAGGGGGCAGAAAAATCAATCCCTATAGCAGATAAGGACTTGCGTTCTTATTCACTGCGGCGAGAGTCTTGTAGATGGCTCAAATAAGGAGGAACTATCCCAAGGGCATTAATGAACGATGCCTTAAAGGGGTCCACAAACTCACACAGCCTCATCCAGGCAGACTTTGCATGAACCAGCCGTTTGTTAGGTAGCTTCCGCAGTGTGGGAGATTAACCTCATTGAGGAGTTGGCAATGGAAGACACAGTGGTCAGCTCTTGGGGGGGGGGGGGGTTCAGCCAGAATAGAGGCGATCTCGTCCAGAATGCCTCCAGGAACACAGACTCCTCTGAGGAAGGAGGTTGGGAAGACCAGCCACCCTTCTGCTTCAAAATTTCTAATATATCCCCGAAGGAAACATCAGGTGGAGATCAGGGGTGGGCCCTGGGGGGACCCTTTCCCCTTTGTAGAAATCAGTGCCCTCTGTAAATGATTCCAAAGGTGAGTCTAGGTGCTTCCTCCTTCACCAGTGCTTCCAAGGATCCTCCTCCATGGCGTACTTGGGGGAAGACTCAGATGACAGGGGGACCCCTTACTGAGAGGTAGGCTGGAGGCTCTCCAGGAGGGGCTGACCATGGATCAGACAAATGGGAGCAAAGCCCTGATCCGCAAGGGATTGGGTGGGGCCTGGCAGAAGAGTAACAGTCTCTCAAGGTGTAGAGAATGCCCTCTGCCACCTGGAAGACCAATGATGCAGACAGAACCCGTCTGCCACACCAGGAGCCAAAGTCACCAAGGGAGAAAAGGATGAGGTTATCTCGGATCTAACACCTCCAAAAAGCACCGGCCCTGAGCTGTAAAAGGCAGAAGCCCCCAGGGGAAGGGACAACTCTGAAAAAGTTGGAGCCTAAACCAGTCCCGAGGACCCGGCACAGACATCTCAGATCAGTGACACTCTCTGAAGGAATCAGGGCAGAGCTGATCAAGGACACTGTCAGTCAAAGAAATGGATATTTCGCGCTCAGACACTGGTCCACTTGGAAGTGTCAGGCCTCGAAGCCAAAAATCAGATCGGTGGATGAGACTGCAGTATTGGGGTTGGAGTTCTCACAGATCCAGCATGGTTCAGAGAAGCCAAGACTCCCAGCTAGATCTGGGCTTTGAGAAAACTTCATCATCCAATCCATATCGGAGTGGGTAAAGCCAAGAGAATTTACAGAAGACAAGAAAATGGATCGACCTGACCGGCAAAAGGCTGGCCAGGTGACGCACACTTACTCCGATGTGAAGTACTGCTCTGGGACCTCATATCCAGGTGTGTCTGACCAGGAGTCCGCTCCAGAGATGACTAGCTGAGGATCCATATTGTCAACACAGGCTCAGACTGACTCGGATCCAAAGTCTGAGGGTCTGGCGGAGTGGTTGGCTTGGCAGATGCCAGCTCCACTGGATCCAAGGACCCTCTCAGATTTGGACAGAAGTGAGAAAGTACAGTTGTGTACAGTTACCATAAATGTAGATGTTAAACTGTATTCACTGTTGCAGTCATTACATATGGGTAATCCTGCTGGCAGGTTGCCCTCAGTCGGCCTGAATTCCAAAGTCTTGGGTCCTGCATCGGCTGTCGTCGCCTCA
Organism: Protopterus annectens; assembly: GCF_019279795.1. Taxonomy (NCBI): domain Eukaryota; kingdom Metazoa; phylum Chordata; order Ceratodontiformes; family Protopteridae; genus Protopterus; species Protopterus annectens. Next base: position 765,939,456 of record NC_056726.1, on the reverse strand, counting down.
GCAAAAGCTACCAGTAGTTGCTCAGATTTTCTTAGAGATTTGGTCCTGCTAAAGTAGAATCTTGGTTGTCTGTGTACATCCAGTGAAAGCAGAATCTGCTCCCCCTTGATCTGCGGACTTGGGTAAAATGTTGGCAAATTAATGGTCTGGTTAAGAGCCACACTGGATACCACCTTAGGCATAAAAGGATTGGTCCTGAGGGACACCCTGTCCAGGTAAAACATAATAAAAAGGCTCCACTGCCATGAGAGCCTGTAGTTCTGAAACCCTTCTTGCTGAAGTGACTGCCAAGAGAAAAGCTGTTTTCCATGATAGAAATTTTATATCCGCAGTAGCTGCTGGTTCAAAAGGAGGCAGGGTGAGTTTTTCCAGCACGAAACTGAGGTCCCATGCAGGAGTTGGAGATGATCTGGGAGGCCTTAAATTTTTGGCCCCTCTAAGACACCGTTTAAGCAGAGAATGAGAAAAGAGGGGAGGCTCTGTGTTGAAATGAGCCGAGATGGCAGAGGCATGGATTTTTATTGAAGAAAAAGATAGGCCCTTATCAAGCATCTCAGTCAAGTATTGTAAAATCTGAGGGATATTGGGCTTTGCTGTGTCTGTTCCTTGTGCTTGGTTCCAAGCACAGAATCTATTCCATTTATCAGCATAAGATTTTCTAGTACTAGGCCGTCTGGCTTCCAAAATGACATCCATCACAGATTTACTGAGAAGTGTTTGAATAACTAAATGATCAGCCATACTGCAAGGTTCAGAGTTTGGAGCAGAGTGTGCAGAATTTGATTGTTCTGCTGAGACAGTAGATGAGGTATTTGAAGCAAGTACCAAGGGGGGGGAGTTGAGACATTTTCCTTAGAAGTGGGTACCAGTGTTGTCGAGGCCAGTCCGGAGCAACTACAATCATTTTTGTTTTTTTCTGTCTTTTAGTACGACCTTGGGGAGAAGAGACAGATGGGGAAAGGCACAGACTGACAGGTTTTTCCACCTGAAGGACAGGGCGTCCACTTTCCATGCTTTTTTGTGATTAATTCTTGTGCAAAATTTGTCTAGCTGATAATTTTGAGAGGCAAATAGATCCATGTCTGGGCTCCCCCATTTCCGTGTTAACATGCTGAAGATTTGTGGATCCAGTTTCCATTTGTGTGGGTCCTTAAGATTTCTGCTTAGGTCGTCTGCCAGATTATTTTGTTTTCCTGGCAGGAATTGAGCTTGAAGATGTATTTGGTAAGTCAAAGCCATGTTCCACAATGTCATGGCCAGTCTGCAGAGAGGGTAGGAATGTGTACCCCCCTGCTTATGTACCACATAACCGTGGTGTTGTCAGTCTTTACCAGTAGTTGTCCAGGATGAAGTAAGTCCTTGAAGGCTGTCAGAGCATTCTGAACAGCTAGCATATCTTTCTGGTTGATATGCAGATGCATTTGTTTTGGGCTCCATATCCCTGAATGCATCTCCCCGCCAGGTGGGCCCCACAAGCATAGTCTGATGTGTCTGTAGTTAGGGTTTGGGTGGCAGGGGGTAGAGTGAAAGACAGTCCCTTGTTTTGGTGACATGTCTCTGCCCACCAAAGGAACTCCTATTGTAGACAGGGAATGAGAGGTATCTGTTTCCTGACTGACAAAGTTGGCTCCATAAACTTTTTAGGTACCATTGGAGTCTCCTCATATGCAGTCTCGCATATGGAATTAGTACAATGCAGGATGCCATGAACCCCAAAGCCTGCAGAATTTGTCTTGCAGATAACTAGGTTTTTGTTGCCATTTGTTTGAAGTATATTGTCAGTTGCCTTTGTTTGTCTGGCTTAAGGTAAGCCATCTGGGCAGTTTTATTCAAGCTTGCACCCAGGAATGTAATTATTTGAGAGGGTACCACTTTGGATTTCTTTTCGTTTATTGTGTACTCCAGACATGTTAGTAGCCTTTTTACAAACGTCAGATGTTGAAGAGTGCCCTTGTCCTCTGAATGAGACGGTCGTCCAAATAAGGATAAATTTGTATACCTCTGTCTGCAGAATGCGATTACTGGTGCCAGGCACTTTGTAAAAGCCCTGGGCGCAGTAGATAAGCCAAAGGGCAGTGCAGAAAATTGTTAATGCAAAACACCTGCCTTGAAGCGGAGGTATCTTCTGCATGATTCTTTTATTGGGATATGCAGGTATGCCTCTTAAGTCTAGAGTCACTAACCAAGCGTTTCTGCCCAGCATAGGCAGTAGCCGTTGTAAAGTCAACATTTTGAATTTTGGAATGTCCAGGAACATGCTCAAAATCGATAAATTCAGTATTTGACACCAATAATTGTCTTTTCTGGGTACCAGGAAGAGTCTTGAATAAAAACCTTAAAAGGTAAAAATGAATTCTCCCTCTGCTGCAGTGAACTGCCTAAAAACAGTAAAGAAAACGACAGTTGGTTCACCAGAGCTAATGTCCTGCAATGATGCAAATGCGTCTCAAAGGAAGTCCAACAGTGAAAAGTTGACGTGAAACTAATGAAAACAAAAATAAAAAACAAAATGAAGACAAAATAAAGTCCCTTGGTTAGTACGATAAGCGCTTTCGATAAAATCTTCCTCAGATCGTTAGAGAGTATGGGACTGTATGATCAAATTTAAATAGTAGTATATTAATTAGTTGTCCAATCAGTGAACTGCAAGAATTATTCAGAACCAATCAATTATAGAATTGCCTCATCTGCTATACATATACATAACTATAGGCAGTCACTTATTGTCGGCAGGTCTCCTATTAACTCTAAAAAAGGAAAATCTAGATAGGACGAATGATATATCCAATCAGAAGTCTGGAATGAGTGATTGTATCCAATGTAAGAGAACCTTTAGAAAATATGTTTGCTTCAGCGATCATTCGCAAACAACTGACGCTGAAGTGTTTACATTTTCAGAATCCTCTAAGTGCAATACTTCTTCCTTAATGTTCAAACATTAAAATAATGACTTACGAAAAAATAAAAAAAATCACAAAAAATTGAGGGGCTTTATTAATCTCTCAACACTTACAGGCTGCTGAACAGGGCCAATCATTTCTGTCTATTCCGTTTTTTGAGCCAATCTTTGCATTAGAGTGTGTTATATTTTCATATACCGTACTACTGAATTTACAGCTAGTTCCGATTGCATTTTCTGCTTTTCAGAGAAATAAAATATCATCCAAAGCACCCTTATTAGGTACTCTAAAGATTCCTAAACAGAATTCAAAGACATGTTATGAGAAGGACTAATGTGGCATAGATTGCACAATCAAATTTACACACGATCTTGACGTGGAAGGGTCCATAAATAAACTATTAAACAAGACTGTCCAATTAACTTTATAGTTTTCTAAAAAAGACCAATCCTCGATCGGATCTCAAATTTGCATGACAAATTCGTACATCATATTGCATGGGTAAACCCATAATAGACTCCCAGATAGAATTAGCCAGCATTCCAGATTTCTGAAGAGGACCAATCCTGGGTTGTCAATCTGATAGCATACGGCGTTTCTATATCACGCTTCGCATTAAAATGATAGTTAAGTGCAGCATGCATTACCTTTTCTAAGCGAAATAAGTGAATATCACCACCAGCATAACATATAATCATCTGAGGCGCCCATAAGTAGACTACCAAAAGATTGTCCAATTAACTTTCTGAATTTATAAAAGTAGCCAATTCTGGATCCTTGGTCTAACTTCAGGTTGCATGAAAAATTGGTGCATCGTGTGACATGGAAAAATCCATAATGAACTGCCAGATAGAATAAACCAAGCAGAATTCCAGATTTATAAAAGGATCAATTCTGAATTATCAATCTAATAGCATACAGTGCTTCAATATCGTGCTTCGCATTAAGTTGATAATTAGATGCGGCATATATTACCTTATCTTGGATAAAAGTGGGTGAATATCACCACCAATATATTATGTAAACTTTCATGCATATAAGGGTTCCTGTATATTTTAATACTAATTCGGCTTAACACCATGGTCTTTTTGTGGAAAAAAAAAAGTCCACAAATATACTACCAAGTATGGGTGGCCAATCAGAGCTCTTTACCAGAAGAAATAACCAATCCTTAATTCATATTCATTCTTGCCATGATAGTTCGCAATAGCTGCAATGCCGTTATTTGGAAAAGAATCACTTGCCATCAACAGTGTAACTTCTTTATGTAATTGTCAAGATGGTTCCTATATATTCCCATACACTCCAAAGGCTTTCAAACTGGTATTGATGCAAAACATTTTCTATGTCTTATCAAGCGGAGTCTTCTCAAGATGCATTAGAATCCTACAGATAAACGTCAATGCGTTTATTCCGTATGTGGTGGCTCATTATCTAGATGGTAAGAAAGGATTTTGCAATGAATATAGTACTTGTTCACTCAATAATGGGTCTCCTTCAGAGAAAACAATTAAAATGAGCGAACTTGATAATTACTCACAGCAAGAGACATACTTTTGTACTATTTCTTTACAGTCGGTCTTCTCAATTTCAAGACTGGTTTTAAAGGAATGACAGTATTCAGACCTGGAGGTTGATCCCCTCTCAAGTTGATTATACATTTTGTTTCTCTTAACTCAGTCAAATTTTCGATATCGCCCTTTCTTGGTTCAGTATGGAGATTTTCAATAACTTTGAACAGAAACGGATGTCCTCTGTTGGCTTCTATGTGGAAAGCCAAAGCATTGTGTACGTCTTTATTAATGATGTCCCTTTGATGTCTTTTACATGTTTTTTAAACATCTGATTAGTTTTTCCCACATAGAATGATCGACAGGATTTACATGTGGCCAAGTAGATAACATTTTGAGATGTACATGTTGCTTTTACATCAAATATATACTCTGTTGCTTACTGGATGATCAAACCGGTTACCATCAATGAACAAACATATATTACAATTACCACACATAAAAGTGCTTTCTTCCTATTATTGGAATCCTGTTTATGATGGTTGACACAGCAATCTTTTTATATTCTTTTTATTTTTATAAATAAACTGTGGCCTTTCTCCAACAATTTCCTTTAACTGGGGATCTTGTGTAAAAACTGGCCAAAATTGGGCTATCACTTTCTGGATTTGTTGGTTATCAGTACTATAAGTTAAGAGAAGTCTGGTTTTAGTATTCTCTTGTGTAGGTTTTTTATTTCGTTCTCTGATAGTGGGTTGTAGATCTTGTTCTTTATAACCTCGCTCTAAGATTTTTCTGTAGGATCTGTATTTCTTTGTTCTGTGTGGACTCCTGGGTACAACGTCTGTGAATCCTGCTAACTTCATTCGTCATAATGTTCTTTGTAATGTGCCTGGGATGCATACTGCTCCTTCAACAAATAGTGGTTTCTCCACGTACATTTTCTATACAATTCAAAATCCAAGTTTCCAGTCTCGTTGAGTTTAATGTTGACATCCAAAAAGCTCACCACATGTCTAGAGTGGTTCACTGTAAATGTCAAATATGAAGTGGTGGCATCAAGATATTTATGAAATTGTTGGAATTGCTAAACACCACCTTTCCATAAAATAAGGTCATAAACGAAACGTCCATAATATAAGACGTTACTATACCATGGATTATTGGTGTGTAGGACATGTAGTAGTTCCCATTCTACTAGAACTCAATTTGAATAACTATTAGCACAGGGGGTTGTCCATGGCGACCCCCCATTTCTGTAGATAATTGTTAATTTGAGCAGATTACAAATGGTCCGAGTTTCCATTGGTGTCATCTTAGATGATAATATCTTCCTTACTGATTCTATTCCAATATCATTTGGGATTGTGGTAAAGAGACTATTAACATCTAAAGTAGTTAAGAGGTCACAATTAGTCGTTATACTACCCATAACTGTATTTAATTTGTTTAAAAAGTCATCTGTGTCTTTTAATACGGTTTCAAAAGAGCTTAGAAGTTCTCTCAGATCTTTCTCCACATATAGGGAAATGTTCTCAGTGACCCATCCTTGGCCTGAGATGATGGGACATAAAGGTGGATTAAAAAATCTTTATGTATCTTAGATAGTCCGTTTATACATGGAATTATGGGTTTGGAAACATCTAAAAAGCTACATAATTCCATGTCAATTTGCCTTTGTAGGACCATGTCATTCATGTAAGAAGCGACTTTATTCACAGCCTGAGTTATCTTATTGGATGTGACCTCAGTATATGTTTTGGAATCTTTCAATATATCCTCCATCCTATTTTGGTACCATACCATGTCCATAACCACTATGGCTCCGCCTTTATCAGCTGGTTTCAAAGTGATGTTCTTATTTTGTTGTAGAGAGCATATTGCTTCCTTCTCAGTAGATGTATTCCTATAATGCTTGGTATACGGTTCCATTCTCAGTTTTTCAACTTCATTTGTACAGAGTCTGGTGAATAATTCAACTGCCGGATGACTAGCTGGTACAAAAGTACTTGGTTTCTTTAATATGGTATACTGCTCCTGTTTATTTCCAAAAATGCTCTTTCCAGTCACGTTCCGTCCAAAACATTTAAGATAAATAAACTCAACTAAACTTGATCTAAAAGCAGGAATAAAAGTCAGACCCTTTTCTAAAATTGATTGCTCAGCAGGTGTTAGAATATGTTTAGAAATGTTAACTACCAATGATCCTTTTTCGATTCTGACTCTGCGACCTTTGGTTCTTGTATTGGCACGGTTTCAAGGTAGCAGATGGAAGAAGATGCATACCATTTTTCTTAGGTATGCCCCCCCCCCCCCTCAGGAGTCCCTGGTATATTCTCTCGATTACCATCCTGAACATTACTATGTTGTTCCTCTGATACTTGGTTGATTGACTGGTTCTCATTACCAATGCACGTTGGTGTAATGGAATTCACATTAGTAGTAATACAATTAGTGCTTTTATTGGATAAAGTTTGAAATCTCGGTTCCTCTGTATGCTCCTCTAGGCCATTCAAAAATTCTTCCTTGCTTGAAATCCATGACATCTCTAATCAGTTTCTTAATTTTCTGCTCTTTTATCTTGGACTCATAGATGTTAATATTGAATTGCAAAGTCTCCAATTTACTAATCTGATAAGGGGTAAAGTTTACATTCTCCAACTCTGATTGTTTCTCTTTGATCAATTGAGCAATTTTATCTTCTTCAGGTTTAAAATATTCTAGGAGAATAAAAACTTTGTCCTTTTTCCTTTTCTGGTACTGGTTGAATAGCCCTCGTATCCATGAGGGACTTAACTTGTTTCTTAGCCTCTGCCCACTTATTTTGTGGCAGATCTGGCCATCCATTTGGAAATGGCAAACTATGGAAATGAAATCTGTACCCCTGGGATACTATGTTCAATACCCACTTGTCCTTGGTAATTAACTGCCAATTTTTTTGCATGAAGTGCTAGTTTTCCCCCAAGGGGGCTGCCAAAAGTTAAGTCCTTGGTGATGGTAGAGGAAAGTCATTGAGACTGCTTACTGTAGGGTTTCTTCCTGTGTTTCCTCTAGATTTAGAGATGGAGGCACCCCCCATTGCTTTGAGCTGCGATTGGTATCTGGAGCCGTTTGAGCGCCTGGATTTGCCTTGAGTGGCTCTGTTGGACACCGGAAAGGACCAGTTTTTAGTAGGCCAGTGCCTACTGAACCTGGGTGGCTGCACTTGCAATAAATCTTTTACAGTTTGCAAAGATTTAGCTTTGTCTTCCATTTTCTTTAAAACCTCTTCTGCCTTATTAGAGTGTCATACTGCAAGGGGGCATCCAACAATTTAGCTTTAACGTGATCAGGCAGATTTTGCTCCTTGAGCCAGGCATGCCTTCTAATCAGAGATCCAGGAACTGCGGCCCTGCAAGAGGCCTCCAAGGAATCAAAACCACATTGCAAAGTATGCTTTCCAACCTGTTCTGCTGAAAGCAATCATCATCTTCTTCTTTCGGCTTTTCCCGGTTAGGAGTTGCCACAGCGGATCACCTGTCTGCTCATGATTGGCAGTGGAGTTTTATGGTGTCGAGTTGCCAGCCCGGCGCCCAACCTTCCACAGAAGACACATACATGTACACCTAGGGCATGTCTTTAGGATGTGGGAGGAAACCAGAGCACCCGGAGGAAACCCACGCGACCACAGGGAGGACATGCAGGTTCCACACAGAAGGCACCCCAGCAGGGAATCAAACCGGAGAACCTCTTGCTGTGAGGAGGCAACGCTAACCGCTGCACCACCGTGGCCACCCATTCTGTAATTATTTATTTTCCACACAATCAGAAATCAACATTTTCTGTTTCAGTAGGCCCATAACATGCTATTGATATTGAAGCATATGAAATTGGCAGTTTAAGGCTCCGATTGCCAAGGTAGCAGACGTATACACCTTCTTTCCCCATCTATCCAGCGCCCTGGAATCTCTATCAGATGGGTAGGATTTTTGGCTGCAGAGGCCTTAACACCCTTGGGACCCTGTGAAATAGTCTCAGGGTTACAGCAGGATTTTTGAATAGAAATTTGAGAGAGTCAGGAACCCTGTAATATCTGTCTGGCTTACTAGGAGCCGGAGGTAGTGAATCAGGAGCCATGCTTGATTCCGAAAACACATCAACAATGTCTAACACAGGAGGTATTGCCAAAGGCCTATGCTGAGGAAGAAGGAAATCCCCAAGCCTCTTTTCTGATTCAAAGTCCTGACTCTTCCAGTGAAAATGTTCCCTTAAAGTATGCAAAGTTTCTCCAAAAGAGTAATCCTCAGGAGGAGAAGCAGATGGGGTGGATTCCTCTGCATCAGAATCCTCATAGGGTGGAATGGAAAATTCTTGATCAGAAGAAGAATCAGAAGAAATGGAAACCTGATCTGAAGATTCATAATCAAGTGCCTTGCCTAGGCCTCTTAGCAGGGGGGGGTTAGACATAGAAGCTGTTTTTGAGGCTGGCGGCGGTTTAATATAAAAATGTTGAGGCGTGAAAAAGTACAGTTTTGTACCTACCATAAATGTAGATGTCCGATAGATATGCAACTGCAGTCCTGACATATGGGTTGTCCTGCCTCAGGCAGCCCTTCGGTTGGCCGGATTCCAAAGTCTGGGTCCGGCGTCGGCTGATGTCGCCCTTTCCCCGACGTCAGAGCGGCTGGGGTATAAAAGCATCAGCCGGCGCCATCTTCTTCAGTGTTTCTTGCCCCAGATGCCAGGTGCCCTCCAAGGAAGGCTAAATTTAGAGAATGGATAAAAAATTCCAGACATGCACAACAGAAATAAACATTTACACCATAACCGATATCCCCAGCTAATTTGAAAAGGGGAGTGGACCCAAAAGGAGAATTTACAGAGGGGTAGGAGGGAGGGAAAACATATCTATCGGACATCTACATTTATGGTAGGTACAAAACTGTACCATGTCCTTCAAGAATGCAACTGCAGTCCTGACATATGGGTTGAATACCATAGCCAAGCTGGGGGTGGTAGGATCCAAGAAAAAGATGGTGTAGCTAAAATGCCCTGCAGGACCGCCGAAGCAAAGCCTGCTCGGGATCTGGAATATAAAGGCAGGTTGTAGTGTTTGGAAAATGTATGCAAGGAGCTCCATGTAGCAGCTTCTAGAATGTCCTTTGTAGCCACCACTCTTAGAAAGGCTGTGGAGGTGGCTATAGCTCTGGTGGAGTGTGGCCTGATATTGGCTGGCACACCTTTTCCATGGAAAGAGTAACAGAATCTGATGCAGTGTCCAATCCATTTTGAAACTGTTTGTTTGGAAATTGCCTTTCCTTGTACTCCAGCAGCGTAAGCTACAAATAGTTGGTCAGACTTTTTTGGCCTTTGTTCTGTCCAAGTAGTAGCGCAATTGTCTGTGCATGTCCAAAGTGTGCAGCAGCTTTTCTCCTTTATTTTGAGGATTGGGAAAGAAAGTAGGCAGGTGAATTGCTTGATTTAGAGCCACCCTGGATATCACTTTTGGCATGAATGAAGGATTGGTTCTTAAAGAAACTCTGTCCTGATGAAAAATGAGAAATGGAGGTACTGCCATGAGGGCCTGCATCTCCGAGACTCTTCTTGCTGAAGTAATTGCCAACAAGAAAACTGTTTTCCAGGAGAGAAATTGAGGTCCCATGCAGGCACTGGTGGTTTTCTGGGAGGTTTGAGATTCTTTATCCCTCTTAGAAACCGTCTTAGCAAAGGATGTGAGAACACAGGTGGATCACAGTTGTATTTTGCTGAAATTGCTGAAGCGTGTATTTTTATGGAAGAATATGAAAGGCCGCTATGAAGCATTTCTGCCAAGTATTCTAGTATCTGTGGGATGCTCATTACTGATGCATCCTGACCCTTGCTGGCATTCCAGATGTTGAATCTCTTCCATTTGGCTGAATAAGTCTTTCTGGTGGAAGGTCTGTGTGCTTCCAGTAAGATCTCTTGAACTTTTTTGGAGAGAGAGATATGGGGAGTAGTCATGGAATCCTCCAAGCTGTCAGCTGCAATGTTTGCAGGGTGGGATGAAAAGTCCTGTAATTGTGCTGAGTTAGAAGCAGAGGCCATTGAGGCAAGGGCCACGGCTTGGTGCGAGTTATGCTCCTTAGTAATGGATACCAGTGCTGCCTTGGCCAGTCTGGAGCTATCAAAATGCCTTTCGGTTCTGCTTTGATCTTCAGTAACACCTTGATCATTAATGGTAGAGGAGGGAATGCATAGATTGTTAGAGAATTCCAGCTGAAGGAGAGAGCATCCATTCTCCAGGCCTGAGGATGGTGTGTCCTCGAGCAGAACTTCTTCAAATAATGATGATTGAGGTGTGAGTCAAAGAGATCTATGTCCGGCCTTCCCCATGCATGAGTTATTTGTGAAAAAATGCCTGGATGCAACATCCATTCGTGCGGGTCCAAGATGTTTCTGCTTAGACTGTCCGCCAGCACATTGTCCTTGCCTGGAACAAACTGGGATTGCAACTGTATGTTCAGTTTCAATCGACTTTTCCCAAAGAGTCATTGTTAGTCTGCAGAGGGGGTAAGAATGAGTGCCTCCCTGCTTGTTTATGTACCACATAACAGTGGTGTTGTGTTGTCTGTCTTTATTAGCAGATGACCTTGCTGTAGGAATTCTCCGAAGGCCTCTAATGCATGAATCACTGCCAACATCTCCTTTTGATTGATGTGCAGATGCACTTCCCGGGGTGCCCACTGTCCTTGAATGCATCTGCCCTCCATGTGCGCCCCCCATCCATGATCTGAGGCATTCGTTGTAAAGGTTTGGCTTGTTTGAGGCTTGTTGAAAGACGTACCTTTGTTTAGCTGGCTTGCTTGTGCCCACCACAAAAATTCCTTTTGTAGACATGGAATGAGTGGGATAGTTGCTTCTAAGTTGTGGCTGTGTTGAGACCATAAACTTTTTAGGTACCATTGTAGTTTTCTCATGTGTAGTCTTGCCAGTGGAATTAGAAGAATGCAAGATGCTAGGAAACCCAGGGCCTGCAGGATTTTCCTTGCAGTCATCTGGGTGTGCTTTGCTAGGCTTTTGAAGTAATCTGGTAATTGTTCTTGTTTTTCTTCTGTGAGGAAAGCCATCTGCGAGTCTGTGTCCAGTTGGCTCCTAGAAAAATTATTTGTTGGGATGGCAGTAGTCTTGATTTTTGAATGTTGACTGTGTATCCCAAAGCCTGTAGTAAGTGAATGACATAGTCCAAGTTTCTTATCAAGGCTTGTTTGCTGTCCGCTTGTATAAGGCAGTCGTCCAGGTAAGGGTATATTTGTATCCCCTGGAGTCTGCAATGTGCAATTACTGATGCCAGGCATTTCGTGAATACTCTGGGCGCAGTAGATAAGCCAAAAGGCAATGCTGAGAATTGATAATGCTCTGACCCTGCAAGAAATCTGAGGTATCTTCTGCAACTGTGTCTGATTGGGACATGCAGGTATGCCTCCTTGAGGTCCAGAGTAACCAGCCAAGACCCCTTGCCCAGCATGGGAAGAAGTTGCTGTAATGTCAGCATTTTGAATTTTGGCACAATGAGAAAAGTGTTTAGAGCGGACAAGTCCAGTATAGGTCTCCATTGCTTTTCTTTTCTTGGAACAAGGAACAGTCTTGAGCAGAATCCCTGACCTTGCTCCTGAGGAGAAACCTTTTCTATAGCTTTGATTTGTAGCAGCTTTGAAACTTGTATGAGTGCCTCTGCCCTTTGATTTTGTGGCAGGTTTGGCATGCCTTCTCTTGTTGGTAAGGTATGGAAATGGAACCTGTAACCTTTGTCTATTATGTCCAGAATCCATTTGTCCTTTGTTAAAACGTGCCAATTTTTTGAAAATAAAGATAATTTTCCGCCTAAAGGTGCTTCTCTGAGCCGTGGTCGGCGGTGTCAAGGTCAAGTCATTGCGATTGTCCCTGTGGAGCAGTAGAAGTTCCTGCGCCACTCCTCTGATTAGTTGGTTGCCATTGGCGGCCCCTGTAGGAGCCTCGGTATTGTCCTCTCTACCTCGAGCATGCCTGTTTTCTCCCCTTTGGAACTCATCAGTGTCTGGAAAGGACCAATTCTTCGAAGGCCAATTCCTGCTGAACCTTGGTGGCTGAACCTGGAGGAAATCTTTGACTGTTTGTACTGATTTAGCCTTTTCCTCAATTGATTTCAACACATCCTGTGCATTAGCACCAAATAGCTTGTGTTTTTCCAGAGGTGCATCTAGGAGCTTTGCTTTAACATGATCTGGCAATGCCAGTTCTTTCAACCAAGCATGTCTACGTATGACGGCCCCTGTCATAGCTGCCCTACATGAAGATTCCAATGCATCATAACCACACTGAAGAAAATGATTGCTAACCTGCTGAGTATTATGAACCAAATCCTGCAAGGCCTAGAAATCCTGATACTGAAACATATGAAAAAGACAGTTAAGTGCCCTCATGGCAAGGGTGGATGAGGTATAAACTTTTTTACCCCATCGCTCCAGGGACCTAGATTCCCTGTCTGCGGGCAAAGGATTTTTGGCTGTGGAAGTGGCCACTCCTTTGGGCCCCTGGGCAATAGTTTCTAGATCAACAGAGTGGGCCTTAAAGAGATGTTTAAGGGTTTCAGGAACCCTGTAATATCTGTCCGACTTGACAGGAGCAGGAGGAAGAGAATCAGGAGAAGCACTGGAGTCTGAGTACACATCATCCAATACATCTAACACTGGTGGAATAGCTAAAGGCCTGTGCTGGGGTAACTTAAGGAAAGTACAAAGCCTTTTCCTGGAGTCTGAGAAATCCTGGCCCTGCCACTGAAAATGCTCTCTCATGGAGTGGAGAATTTCCCAGAAAGAAGTATCCTCAGGAGGAGAGGCAGAGGGAATAGATTCATCAGCATCAGAATCCTCATAGGCCTGGAAGGATTCTTCCTGGGAATCTGAATGGTCTGAGTCACCAGAAGCTTCATCTGAGGAAAGGGTATCTGTCTGCTCAAGCCTAGGCCTGTCTGCAGGTGGCTGAGAACCTCTGTCTGGATGAGCCTGAGAGCCTCTGATTAAAGAAATTAGATCTGCAGCTAAAGTCATGATTTGTTTCTCAGAAGAGGAACCCTGGGAAAAAGATTTAGGAGGGTGAAACTTAGCCTGGCTGGCAGCCTTAGCACGTGTGTAGGCCTTGATGGACATAGACACCGGAGGCCTAGCTGCCCCACGTGCAGGAGTAACTTTGTCCACCGGTATGGAGTCAGGCAAATTTTGGGCTTCGGTTTCAGGAGGAAAATCAACAACCGGCACCGGGGTAGCCTCCAGGACCGAAGTGAGCGGTAATGCGGTGTCGTTGGTCTGGAGCGGTTGAATTACCGCCTCAGAAGAGACCGATGCACTCGCGGTATGTTTTGGCGTGGTGTCGGTGGAAGTCGCGGGCCGAGAATGTCGGTCCCGGTCCCTCCGTTTTTTTGGAAATATGTGCTGTCGGTAGTTCCGACGGCATGATATAGGAGAAATTTTCCCCAAAAAAGTCTTCAGCAAATTCTGCCCGGCGCCTGAGAATGCGCTTATTAAAGCAAGCACAGGCAGAGACGTCGTGGTCTGGGCCAAGGCAGGGAAGGCAGTAAGAAATGGAAGTCCTTATGAGGTATTTGTTTACCACAAGACAAACAATTAACTTTTGCAGTTTTATCTGACATCGGTTGAGGCAAGAAAAGGTCCCCCAACGGGGTACTTAGCTTTTTGTTGACTTAGGTAACTGAAAACACAGGAGCTGGCCGACCGGCACTTGCGAACTGCTTCTGCTTCGGGCACTGCGCGGCAAGAAAGACTGAAGATGGTGCCGGCTGATGCTTTTATACCCCAGCCGCTCTGACGTCGGGGAAATGGCGACATCAGCCGACGCCGGACCCAGACTTTGGAATCCAGCCGACCGAAGGGCTGCCTGAGGCAGGACAACCCATATGTCAGGACTGCAGTTGCATTCTTGAAGGACATCACCCTCAGAAACCAGTGCCTGCTCAGCGGCTCCGGACCCATCAGAGGGAGAGACATCCGCAGGTTCAGTACTCTGAGAAACTCGCGGCATACCGGACTCCGCATGGGTCTCGGTAAAGACCTGCGACTCAAAAGTAGAGGGCATCAGGGGCTGCGAAAGCACCTCAGTGAGTACCGGCTAACCTGCGACTGGCTTAGGAGAAGCTTACTCAGTTTTGGACCTCAGTGTTTTTCTTTGCGTTTTTTTGTGAACTCCGGTAGTCTAAATACTAACAGACGACATTTCAGGATAATTAAATCTTGATCCACAATATTTAGAAGCAAAACTATACAAACGTTTAATAGTACGTTGGTTAAATCTAGCACAAAACCGATAGCAATGCACGTTATGATCTGGGCCTAGGCAAGGAATACAGTATAAATGAAAATCCTTATGAGGTATTTGCTTCCCAAAACTAATGCAATTATTAACTTTTACTGACATCAGTAAGGAGCAAGAAAAGTTTCCCCAACGGGGTACTTAGATTTAGTTTTGAAAACTTCGGTTCTGAAACTAGAATGTGAAAATTTCAGGAGTTGGCCGATCGGCACTTGCGAACTGCTTCTGCTTCGTGCACCGCGGGGCAAGAAAGACTGAATAAAATGGCGTCGGCTGCAGGTTTTATACCCCTGACAACCTGACGTCATGGAAGAGGAGACAGCAACTGACGCAGGACCCAAGACTTTGTTATTCAGATCGACTGAGGGCAACCTGCCAACAGAGTACCCAAATGTAAAGACTGCAACAATGAAACACAAAGAACATCTATAAACTAACTAGGACAGGAGAAGAGCTAACAAGATTACAGAAATAAATTGAAAATTTCACTTGGCTGAAAGGAGGCTCAAAATCGTGGCTGGGCTGGAAGGCGGCAAACAAGATCTGAGGGTTTGAACAGAAGTGAGGAATTATGGGAGAGGGAGGAGTCTGAGGCTCAGATCTTATGTCTGGAAGAAATGGCAAAGTCAGCTCACAGGACAGATCTGAAGACCCATTCCTGAAGCATAATGAAATGGACATCAGATCATGTTCGTTCAACTCTGGTGGCAGAGTGGCACAAAATCACAACTTAAACACTATATTCTCAAAAAAAAAAACACACACACAAAGGAAGACTAGGAGACAAAATAAGCAATTTTTTTTGTCAACAGACTGTAGTACAGGCAGGTGCAACTTTCTTGTACTGAACAAATTCAGGATCGGGTCTCTAAAGTCTTCCAAGTCCACAAACATTTCTAAGTCACTGCTAAAAAGTGGAGAGCATATATTTTATCTGCAGTTAAATGTTGAACATTATTAACAAAAAAACATACTTTCTGAAGAATGCATGTTGTTGTTTCAGTGGCACTGAAACATTACTGATTAACAAGAGAGTAATGGCAGTTAAAATGTATTTACATTTGTTGACCAGGAGTGTCCGACTGGACGTATGTCCATTTTCAGCGGAGGCCCGGGGAGAAAAGCTCCACAGTTAAAATAAACAGACAGTAGTTACATTGGATTACATAGCGATTAACAATTTACATAGCAATTACTTACATATTTACAGATGAAGAACGTAGTACATCAATAGACAACTAGAATCTTTATCTGTGAAGTACATAACAGAAATTAACAAATGTTACAAGAAGTTCCTGCTGTATAATAAGTACTGGCTTATGAGCATCTGAGCTTGCTATAATCAAGGTAGTTAGTGGAGTGGAAAGAAAGGTAGTGGTTAAATGAGGTGGGTGATATTAAAGTGGGAGTTGCAAGGGCATAGCCAGTGTGTTTTTAGGTGCGCTTTTAGTAGTTTTGAAGTGGGTGCATGATGGTATGGAGGTAATTGTGGGTGGGAGGGAGTTCCATAATTTGGCTACGGTGCAAGAGAATAGTGCTTCACCAGAGTTATTGGCTTTAGTGATCTGCAAGTGATTTTTGTTGCTGGATCTTAGTGGTCTGGTGGTGCGATAGGATTGGAGTAGATTCTGGAGGGATGGGACATTTAGTGGATGGTTTACTAGTTTGTGGGCGACAGAGTTGATACCATTGAAGGAGGTGAGGGGAGTTCAAGCCAGCCCAGTTCAGCAAGTGAGAGTGAGATGCAAAAATGCATCCCTGACAAACAGGTTAAGTATGTTTAAAGCCTGGGAGCTGACAAACAGCTAAAGTTAGAGATAACCCAAGATAAGGAGTCGGCCATGAATCTTAAAAGAAACCAGCAAGGAAAAAAATGGCAAAATCTCTTCCATAAAACATCACTACAGGGGGACATGGAAAAACAAGTACTCAATGTGAAAAAATATTCCTCTTGTGTTGTTGCTGTGGAAAAAGCTGACAAATTAACGGATTAGTTCAAGAAAACAGATGAAGCAACCCAACCTTAACTGATGGACAACTGAAGAGAAAGCAAACATGTCTAGTCAAACAATGCAAAAGACTTGAGTCCCATTCAGCCTTGAAGCTCAAAATTCATTCTGGCCATATTTACTACTATTAAGAAAATATATTTTAAAGACAGATATTCATGGTTCATAGGTTGACCAAAGAATCTTGTACAAATCAAGATGGTGCAAACTGTTCTATCAACTTTTTAAACACCATACAAGACTGTACATTCTTGTGAATTCTTAATGAAAGACTCATTTCAAGAAAGCTTTGATTACAATGCCCATGGAATTCTAAGACACTAAAGAAATGGCAAACAGTGTGGCTGACAGAAAAAGCACCTACCTTGTGTAAACGATTCAGATAAAATATTATACGGCTGTTGTGCTGCTAAATTAAGTACACAGTCTGAGTTCTTAGGAATCAAATAATGCAAGTATGAAATTTTTTGAAGTACCAAGTGATAACCGAAGCTATACGTAACTCAGTCTTTTGGGAGCACTGGGTGGGAATATACTGACTGCTCTGTCTAAAGATGGACTTGAATTCAAACAAAGGATGGATAACCCAAGGTTGAGGACTCTTAAGAAAATTAAGAAATTACACTCTCACCACAACGTTCCATCATTGTTGTCTATCTCGCCTTCATTCTATGCTGGTTGGGCTCGGAACCTAACAGCGGTTCCGATTCCGCCCAATTCAAAAGCTTGAGAGCTTCCACTAGCTCGAGGCTATATCCTATCCCCATGATGCTCAGTGAAGGTTACCTAGATCTTGTTTGCAAGTAAAAGCATGAAAATTTGACTATGCTTAACCAAAAGGTCTAAACACTACGAGGAGAATCAGAGACTCCATACACCAGTTACTACTAAAAATAAATGTCCGCCTGATCCTCCACAAGCGAAAGTGGGGGAAGGAGGGTAGGATGCAAGAATGAAGGAGAGATGGACAACCAACATGGAACATTATACTGAGAACTTAACTTCTTAATGTTTTGTTGTCCTATCTCACCTTCATTCTATGCTGGTTGGGACAGCATCCCTAGCACCTTCTTTCTTGGGTGGCTCAAAGGAAAATACTCTTCAGAACAGTGAAGCCAAAAGAGGCTCTGTTCCGGGAGGCCAGGTCTACTTTGTAATGAGTGATAAAGGTAGGAGGTTTTACCCATGTAGCTGCTGCACAAATAGAATCCAAAGGGAGTCTGGCCTGGAAAGCAGAGGAAGTTGCAATAGCCCTTGTGAAATGGCTCTTCAGTTTACCTGGTAACTGTCTCTTCTGGGAATTGTGCATGCAGGAGATGCAGTCTGTGAGCCATTCAGAAAGAGTTACATTTGACACTAGAAATACTTTCTTTCTGTCCAAAAAGGACATAAAAAAGTTGGTCCAACTTTCTGAAATCTTTAGTCCTGTGCAAGTAGAAATGCAGTTGTCCATGTTCGTCCAGCTGGTGTGATCTATATTCTGCCATTTTGGCCATAGTTTGGGAAAAACCATAGTAATTCAATAGACTGAATTAGATTGGTCTCAGAGCACACTTTTGGTAGAAATGAAGAGTTAGTACACAAAGAGACTATCTTTGGGGAAAAGTATATGGAGGACGTATAGATAAAGCCTGGAGTTCAGACACATGCCTGGCAGAGGTAATGGCCACCAAAACAGCGGTCTTCCATGACAAATTGTCACATGATGCTGGTTCAAAGGGAGGCAAAATTACAGAGGAGAGCGCCAAATTTAAGTCCCATGGAGCTGGAGGTTCTTTCCCAGTAAAATAAGAAGGTACCTTTTAGAAAGGCTTTAGAGTCTGTGGGACATGATTTTTAGTCCCATTTCCCCAATATGAGAGTTTGACATAGTGGCTAATTGTACCCTTATTGTAGCCGCTGCCACACCCTCATTAAAAAGCTTAGATGGGGGCAGTAAAGGAATCTATGTTGTTTTTGGAAGCCCAGTGTGAAAATCTTTTCCATTTGCTAGAGGATAGTTTTCTGGTTGATGCCTTATGAAAAGAAATCTATACGTGTCATGGAGCCTGGCTATTAATGGAACTGGAGCAACCAAGTTGTCAATTTTAGGGTCTGGATTGATGGATGGAATGTCCTCTATGAACAAGTCAGGAGGTCTGGACCTGGGTCCAGGATCCTCTGTTCCTCCTGGAGATGGGTCCACAGAAAAGGGAACCAAATTTGCAGAGGCCAGTATGATGCAATGAGAATCACTGTGCTTTTCAATGTGTTGGCTTTCTGAAAGACCTTCAGTGTCAGGGGAAAGGGAGGAAGACGTAAAGTAGTCCCGGGGGCCAATCGTGTACGAGAGCATCCCTTGACGACTTCCCTGAGGGGAAATCGGGGCAAAGTAGCTGCTGCATTTGGCATTCATGGACATGGAGAAAAAGGTCACAACAGGGCTGGCCCCATCTGCGGGGAATCTCTTCCACAACGTCTTGTTTTAGGGACCACTTGTGAAGCATCAGAATAGCTCTGCTAAGTTTGTCCGCTATCACGTTGGACTTCCCAGGGATGTGTGCTGCTGTTAGAAAACATTGAGAAGAGACTGCACATTGCCATACTCTGTGCCTCTCGATACAAGGGATAGGATTTAGTTCCTCCTCCTTTATGTACCACACTATTGGCATGTTGTCTGTCTGAATTGCAATAGTTGCTATCAGGAGAGAGTCCTGGAGTGCTTGCAACATGTACAGCACTGCTCCAGTCTGTAGGACATTGATATGCAAGTGGTTCTCATGTTCCTGCCAAATGGCTAGGACAGTCTTTCCAATCATGCCCCCCCACCCTGAGAAGCATCCACAGTCATTGTGGCTATTGGTTGTGGAAAAACAAACTGTCTGCCCATGGTCAACTGAGTCATATGAAGCCACCACCATAGGTCCTTTTTGCAGGACCCTGTGATTAGGATCTTGTGTGACAGCAGTATATCTTGCATGGACCACTGGGAGAAAATTAGACAATCATAAACTCTCGTGTAAACGCGCTAGAGGTACTAAAATAATTGCAGCTGCCATGGTGCCAGAACATGCAAGACAGTCTTTGCCTGGACTTTTTTGCTTTGGATAACAAGTTCTTGATTTGATGGCGTAGGGACTGAATCCTTTCGGGGATAAGTTTGGTCAACATTTTTCTTGAGTCTAATTCTGCCCCAAAGAAGAAAATGCTGTGAAGGCAACAAAGCAGACTTTTTTTTAAGTTTACAGCAATACCTAGCTTGGAACACAGATGAAGTATAGCCCCTTGCTTGTACTAGTAGATGCTTGGTGGTGGCGGTTAGGAGCCAGTCTAGGTATGGAAAAGTAAGTTTTGTACCTACCATAAATGTAGATGTCCGATAGGTATGCATCTGCAGCCATCACATATGGGTTTGTCCTGCCTCAAGCAGCCCTTCGGTCGGCCGGATTCCAAAGTCTGGGTCCGGCGTCGGCTGATGTCGCCCTCTCCCAGTCAGAGCGCCTGGGGTATAAAAGTGTCAGCAGACGCCATCTTCTTCAGTGTTTCTTGCCCCAGATGCCAGGTGCCCTCAAAGGAAGGCTAAATTTGGAGAGGCAGATGCATACCTATCGGACGTCTACATTTATGGTAGGTACAAAACTGGTAGAATACCATAGCCAATCTGGGGGTGGAGGATCTATGTAAAGGATGGTGTAGCTAAAATGCCCTGCAGGACTGCCGTAGGAAAGCCTGCTCTGGATCTGGAATATAAAGGTAAATTGCAATGCTTGGAAAATGTATGCACGGAGCTCCATGTAGCAGCTTCTAAAATGTCCTTGGTAGCCACCCCTCTTAAGAAGGCTGTGGAGGTGGCTGTGGCTCTGGTGGAATGAGGTCTAATGTTAGCTGGCACAGTTTTTCCATGAAAGGAATAACAAAAATGAATGCAATTCCCTATCCATTTTGAAATTGTCTGTTTGGAAATTGCTTTTCCTTGTGTCCCAGCAGCATATGCTACCAACAGCTGTTCAGTTTTTCTGTGGCTTTTAGTTCTGTCCAAGTAGTAGCGCAACTGTCTGTGTATGTCCAGGGTGTGCAGAAGTTTCTCCCCCTTGTTTTGTGGATTTGGAAAGAAGGTAGGCAGGTGAATAGCTTGGTTTAATGAGATCCTGGATATCACCTTTGGCATAAATGAAGGATTGGTTCTCAAAGAAACTCTGTCCTGATGAAAAATAAGAAATGGCTGTACTGCCATGAGGGCCTGTAACTCAGATATTCTTCTTGCTGAGGTTATGGCCAGAAGGAAGGCGGTCTTCCAAGACAGGAACTGTAGTTCTGCAGATGCTGCTGGTTCAAAGGGAGGCATAGTTAGCTTTTCCAACACGAAGTTAAGGTCCCAAGTAGGCACTGGAGGTTTCCTTGGAGGATTGATGTTTTTAATTCCTCTTAGAAACTGTCTTAGGAGAGGATGAGAAAAGACAGGTGGATCAGTATTGTACTCTGCTGAAATTGCTGAAGCATGAATTTTAATGGAAGAGTAAGACAGGCCATTGTGGAGCATTTCTGCCAAGTATTCCAGGATATGTGCCATGTTCATCACTGTCGCATCTAAGCCCTTTGTGGTGCTCCAAGTGTGAAATCTTTTCCATTTTGCTGAATATGCTTTTCCATTTTGCTAAATATGCCTTTCTTGTGGAAGGCCGGCGAGCTTCCATGATGATATCCTTCACTCTCTTGGATAGCTTTTCCTGAGGAGGAGTCAAGGTATTTTCCAGGCTGTTAGTTGCAAGGTTTTCAGGTTGGAATGCAGAGTTTTGTAATTGTGCTGTGTCAGGAGAAGTGGCCATTGAGGAAGAGGCCATGGTTTTGTGCGTGACATGCTCTTTAACAGTGGGTACCAGTGCTGTCTTGGCCAGTCCGGAGCTATCAGAATCACTTTAGGCTGCTCTGTCCTGATCTTCAGTAAGACCTCAGTCATTAATGGAAGAGGTGGAAATGCATACACTGTTAGAGTTCTCCAGCTGAAAGATAGGGCGTCCACCTTCCATGCTTGTGGGTGGTATGTCCTTGAGCAGAATTTCTTCAGCTGATGATTGTGGGAGGAGGCAAAAAGATCTATGTCTGGCCTTCCCCATGATTGTGTTATCTGTAGGAAGATGTCTGGGTGCAGCATCCATTCGTGTGCATCCATGATATTTCTGCTTAAGCTGTCCGCCAGTAAATTGACTTTTCCTGGCACAAACTGGGATTGCAGCTCTATATTGAGTTTCAAGAAAAGTTCCCATAGATTCATTGCCAGTCTGCAAAGAGGGTAGGAATGGGTGCCTCCTTGCTTGTTTATGTACCACATAACTGTGGTGTTGTCTGTCCTTATTAGCAGGTGGCCTTGATGCAGAAAGAGTTTGAAGGCCTCGATTGCATGTAACACTGCCATTTCCTTTTGGTTTATGTGCATGCGTAGCTCCTTTTGTGACCATAGTCCTTGAATACATCTGCCCTCCATGTGTGCTCCCCAACTGTGGTCTGAAGCGTCTGTTGTAATGGTTTGGCTGGCTAATGGCTTGCTGAAGGGCAGACCCCTGTTTGACTGGCTTGCTTGAGCCCACCACAGAAATTCCTTTTGGAGGCATGGAATGAGTGGGATCAAAGTTTCTAAGCTGTGACGGTGCTGAGTCCATAAACTCCTTAGGTACCATTGTAGTTTCCTCATATGCAGCCTTGCTTGTGGAATCAGAAGAATGCAAGATGCCATGTAACCCAGGGCCTGCAGGATTTTCCTTGCAGTTAGCTGAGTTTTTCTTGTCAGATTTTGTCTTATCAGATTCTTGAAGTAATCCGGTAGTTGTCTGTTTTTCTTCTGTGAGAAAAGCCATTTGGGTGGTTGTGTCTAGATCCGCACCCAGAAAAGTTATTCTTTGGGATAGAACAAGTCTTGATTTGTGAATGTTGACTGTATATCCCAAGGCCTGCAGTAGGTGAATGGCATAATTCAAGTCCTTTACCAAAGTTTGTTGGCTGTCCGCTTGTATAAGGCAGTCGTCCAGATATGGGTATATTTGAATCCCCTGAAGTCTGCAGTGTGCAATTACTGATGCCAGGCATTTCGGGAATACTCTGGGCACAGTAGACAAGCCAAAGGGCAATGCTGAGAATTGATAATGCTCTGAACCTGCAAGAAATCTGAGGTGTCTTCTGCAACTTTGATAGGGACATGCAGGTATGCCTCCTTGAGGTCTAGAGTCACCAGCCAAGACCCCTTGCCCAGCATGGGAAGGAGTTGCTGTAGAGTCAGAATTTTGAATTTTGGCACAATGAGATAAGTATTCAGTGCGGACAAGTCGAGAATAGGCCCCCACAGCTGTTTCGGGGGTCGGAAGTACCAAGGACTCTGTTTCAGCCGAAACAGAGACACTCGTGGTAGGCCTGGCCATGGTTTCAGCCGAAACTGCAGCCCGCGTGTGTCGGTCCTTGTCCTTCAGTTTCTTTGTCAAATGAAAAGTCGGAGTCTCCGACGGCATATTATATGAGAAACTGGCCCCAAAAAGTTCCTCTGCAAACTTAGCCAGACGTCTAAGAGTGCGTCGGTTGAAGGAAGCACAGGCTGAACAGGCCGAGACGTCGTGGTCTGGGCCTAGGCAGGGGAGGCAGTAAGAGTGGAAATCCTTACGAGGTATTTCTTTCCCACAAGTTAAGCAATTAACTTTATCTGACATCGGCTGAGGCAAGAAAGAGTCCCCAACAGGGTATAGCTTTTGAAGTCTTCGGCAGCTGAATTACAGGAGCTGGCCGACTGGCACTTGCGAACTGCTTCTGCTTCGGGCACCACTCGGCAAGAAAGACTGAGGAAGATGGCGTCGGCTGATGCTTTTATACCCAGGCACTCTGACGTCGGGGAGAGGGCGACATCAGCTGACGCCGGACCCAGACTTTGGAATCCGGCCAACCGAAGGGCTGCCTGAGGCAGGACAACCCATATGTGATGACTGCAGATGCATCCTTGAAGGACATCATACTGAATCCTAGATGCCTCAAGTGAGCCATAACCACTGCCATGCATTTGAACACTCAGGGGGCTGTAGTGAGACCACAGGGCAGGGCTTAAAACAGACGACTGGCTCTCAGCCAAAACACAAGTGTCTCCTGGATCGCCTCTCCATTTTTATGTGATAGTACATATCCTGGAGATATATCGAACACATTCAATCATCTTTCCCCAAAAAGGGAAATATTGACTGCAGTGTTACCATCCGGAACTCTGATTTTTTTTTTTTGACAGATTTGTTTAGTCTGCTGAGATACAGAATGGGCCTCCAGTCCCCTGTCTTTAACGGAACTAAAAAAAACTTTGAGGAATTTCCTGATCCAATTTGATCTGCGGGAACATTTTGGATGACTCCTTTTTTCTAGCAACTTCTGTACCTCTGATGTTGTATAATCCCTTTGACTGGGTGGAACATCTGGGACAGATTGTTTCTCCATAGGGGGGTGGGGGTGTGGAAAAGGGTATTAATAACCTCTGGATATGATAATTTGTACCCACCTGTCTTGTGCGATTTCTAGCCAGGCGTTTGGGTACAACGATAAGTGACCCCAGACTGCCTCCAGAGATAGACAGGCTTCCTCTCAGGAGCACTGAAAAAGTTTTCCAAGGAAAGAATCCCCGTCTCCCTGGTTCTGTGGACCCCCTCTGCCATGAGGTCGGCGTCTTACATTGTTAATTCCCCCTCGGCCCCCGGTGGGGGGGGGAATCACCATGTGCATCAGGAAAATCTCTTTGGCACTTGCGGAACCACATTTTACCCCCTTCTGAACTTTGGGAGAAGGTCTAGTGGGGAGGGAAAAACTGACTCAACAGACAGTCTTTCCCTACTGTTTGCACTTGCTTAAGGTCTCAAACTCTGCGCCCGAACAATGAAGACATTAAATGGGGTATTAGTAAAGGAAGACTTGAGGGGTTCTGCAAAGTTACATAAGCGCATTCAAGAATGTCTCCTTGAGGAAAATTCCTGTATCCGCTGCCCTGCTCGCTCCATCGGCCATATAAGAAATCAGTTGCATGGAGGAGTTGACCACGGAGTTTAGGGTGGAGAGCTGTGAGGAAACGTCTGAAATCCCTGCAGCTACAGTACCCTGAAGGGCATCTCCTAGCTCTTTCAGGAAATCCCTCTGTAGTCTCGTAAAATGGGTCAGGTAATTCAGTGATCTAAGAGTACATGGCGCTGAAGAAAAGGTACACTTTCCATATCTGTCCATCATTTGAGACTCTCTGTTCGGTGGATGAACAAATAAGGACGTTTGACAATTTATTTTTTGTGGCCGCCACCACCACAGCATCTATTGGGACACCTTTGCTTAGAAATTCCTTTCTGTAGGTGCCGTAATGTATTTATGTGGCCTCCTCTGAACAGGTTCCACTGTATCTCGATAGCCCCAAGCCTTTCAACTAATTACATTAATCAACTGATCCAAAAGGTGAAGACACCCAAGAGGTGGAAGGACGAGATGCAAAAGCTTCCAGGTACACCAACTCGTCCCTCAGAAGGACTGGTGAGCTTCCAGCCACCCCTCTTGCTTAAGAATCTCCAGGATGTCAGCAAAGGAGACATTCTCAGAAGTGGACCATGGGGACTCTTCCGATTTCATCCATGCCAGTGTCTGAGGTGATAAACTCATCTGGAGAGTCTACGTGCTTCCTCTTGCACAATCTCTTCTGAGGGACCTCCTCAGAGGGATAGTGTGGGGAAGGTTTGGAAGAAACAGTTTCACCCTCAGGGGCTTCCTGGGGTTTAGGGTCTCTACAGAGCCTATCTTCACCTCGCCAAGGCTTTCCACACCATCCCCCATTGTGGGATTATAGCTAAACTCCCAAAACTAAGTATAAATCCCTACGTCACAAGATGGGTTGCCAACTGGCGCCCAGACTGTAAAAGTTGGACTCCAAATCTGACCTCAAACCAGTGACAAGTTGAGTACCACAGGGTTCAGTCCTGGGACCTCTCCTGTTTGATATCTCCTTCTCTTATGTACAGGGCAACACAGAAGGCCACTGGCTAACGAAGTCTGCAGATGGCTGCAGACTAGGAGCCATAGTAAAGTCCCCAAATGATGTGGACATCCTACAGAAGGGCCTCGCTGAGACAGAAGCCTGGTGTCAGAGCCATGACCTCAAGCTCAATGCCAAAAAGTGCAGCGTCATCCCCTTTGGTAAAAACTCTGTACTCATGAACTACCACATAAGCAGCAATCTACTTAACACCGAATGTGTGATGAGACCTTGGGACCCAGGTGGACAGTAGTCTCTCCTTTGATAATCACATCGCCACAGTAGTCAGGAAGTCCTTCTACATGCAACACCTCATCATAAAGGGTTCTCATCCAGGAAAAAAAAAAAAGAGGTCATTGTTCCCCTCTACTCAACACTCATTAGACCCATTAGAGTACAACGCCCCTTTTGGAATGTGCCTCAAGGGGTCTACCTGATAACACACGAAAACCCAGACAACAAAATCATCGACACCACAAAACCGAAAGTACAAAAAGCACGAAACTTCACATGCCCGACAAACCACAATCCAGACAATCAACAAACAAAACAAAAAAAAAAAGTGCACAGACAACACAAACACACCAAAAACCTTACATACACAACTATCTATGCACTAACCTTAAAACACACCCTAACCCTAAGGTCCGCCACTATCTCACACTCAACTGACCCGCACCCTAACCCTAACTCACTTCATCCGCCCCTAACCCCACACTTACCTTAACATGTCGGTGTTCTCAGAGTCAGGATTTTAAACCGATCACCTTTGTTGCCGATCTTCCGGTGTCTGTGTTTTGCAGTTCCGGCGTTATCAGGTAGACCCACCTCAAGACATCTGCAGCAGCTGGAAAGGCCACAGAAGTACTTCACAAAGAGGATTACTGGCCTCAAACAAATGCCCTACACTGACAGTCTCAAAAAACTCAAGCTTTATTCCGTAGCATATCACCTACTCCAAGGTGATCTCTGCCTAATATATGAAGCTATGTCAAACCCAGAGCTGTTGGACATGCTACACCTAAAGAAATCCCAATCCCTCAAGGCTACATGCTCTAGGGACCTAAACCTTGTCACCGCAATAAACAGGACATGCTGGAGGGATACATTCCTGTCCCAGAGACTTCCCATACTCTGGAAGAGGCTACCCATCTAGGTCAAGCAAAGTTATTCATTAGCACTCAAGAAAAATCTTGATGAGTGGATGGGAAATAGGAAATACACCCCGGGGATCACTTCTGTGTCTCTGCTCGACAAAGGCACAGGAAAATAACTTTGGGTGGCGTAAGCTAGGGAACCTTGCTTGCTAGGCTTACATAGGCCCTTGGGCTAATAGGTTCATGGGTAGGTACTAGGCTATGAACAGACAGGTGCTTTTGGGGGAAGAGTACTTGAACCAGAGAGTGGAGCAACCAGAGGTGAAAGCATTCCCTCCAACAGTTCAAAAGCACCCTTGCCCAGCTCAGAGGAGGTCCTCTGTTCTGAAGAGCCGGAATACCAAACCAAAAGTAGAGTGGTTGGCTCAAACAGATGTAGGAGCAGAGCTCAACTGCGCCGAGGCCCCTAGAAGTAGGATTGGGTCGGACAACTGTCCGATCAAACTCTCCTCCCCAGACCTGATGGGAGAATGTCTGCTCCTAGACTCCTCAATTTCCAATGCAACAGATGGAGTCAGAGCAGATGGAACAGACAATTTTGTTGGAGGTCTCGGTTCCAACGTTTCCACTAAGATTGGGCCCAAGTGCTCTGGCGTCGAAACCCCATTTCAGGTCAGAGGAGGAACCGAAGGAGAAGTCTGTCGGCTCTGGTTCCTTCTGGGTCAGAGTAGACAGAATTTACGCCAGCGTTCGAAGAGTCTCCTCACCACTCGCTCCACATAGTCAAATAAACTTCTGGAGGACCAAGAGAACAAAGATGGTGACCTCGCTCTTTGTAGGTGCAGAGATCTTGGTGTCATAGTTAACAGTTCCAATACTGGGGACTGCTCCTAAACTGAAACTCTATCAGCTCCGGAGCTGCAGCTGGACTCGAATAGGGAGACATTTCGGAACAAAGAGCCCATGGTTCCGAGCCAGATTTTTGCCACAATTTTTTTAGGTGGCTCTGAAGTTGGAGCCGAAGTAGAAGTCTTCTTACCCAACTTCTCAGACTTCAAAGAGGATTAATCAGAAGATTTAGAGCTAGTAAACTCTCTTAAAGCCTCTGTGAAAGGGGTCTTCAGTAATCCTCTATTAAACTTATTCTTGCACTCAAAGCACTCTTCTGCTAAAAGAAAGACAAAAGGCACAAGATTCTTGCAAGTGGCGGGCAACCAAGCAATAAACACAACTGGTGTGCCCGTCTGTTAGGGACATCTTCTGAATGCACCTGTCATTTCTTGAAACCAGATGGTTTCAGGTCTTGACATGTTTAAATCCAAAAAGCTACACTAAAAACTACATCAATATGTAACTTTATGAAAAAATTCAACACGCCAAAAAAAAAATAAAAAAATTAAAGGTGAACAGAAACTTAATATTTTACTATTTTACATATATATATTTTTTTCAACTTTTTTGTTTTTTTACATTTAATCCTTACATACAATAATTTCCTACCAAAAGATACCTTTTTTTTCACCTATCCTTTTTTTTCAAAAATACTTATAATTTTATTCCCCTCCTACACCTCCTCAACACCCTATCATTCTTTAATCCTACTTTCACTCCTTTTCTTTCTGAAGAGAGAAGGGCATAAAAGAAAAAGGCAACAGAGAGGGCCAAACAGAGAAAGACAGAGAAGCAGAGAAAAAAACACCAGCACAGAAAAGGCACAGAAGAAAAAGTGAATGAGAAGAATGTGCAACAGGAAGCAGGAAAAAAGACATGACAGAGGAGGAAGGAAGAGAAAACACCAGGAACTGTCCGGAAAAGGCCACAGAGGCAGA
The DNA here is from genome assembly GCF_019279795.1 of Protopterus annectens. Taxonomy (NCBI): domain Eukaryota; kingdom Metazoa; phylum Chordata; order Ceratodontiformes; family Protopteridae; genus Protopterus; species Protopterus annectens. The sequence goes on along the minus strand of NC_056726.1, from coordinate 765,910,786 downwards.
AAGCCAACACAAACAGAACAGGTGGCAGACAGCCACAGCCGAGAGTCACAGGAGGATCCAGAGAATAGAAAAAGGCCGAGAAGAGAAAAGAGCCCAAAGCTAGATCCATGGTAAAACCTGGAGCAGAAGAACACAGAGCACATCCACAGAAGAAAGGAATGGTGAGGGACTTGACAGGAGAGTATAAAAGATTCAGCTGGTAGAAGAG